>NC_133654.1:74376820-74718838 GCF_009905375.1 Apium graveolens
CTCGCTTGCAAAACATGTAAATATTCATAAACTGGATACTCAAAACTAGCATGCTTTCAACATAACAAACGTATTAGTGCTGTGTACAAATACCAGAGTTTAATTCTAGCATGCCATTTCATTTCCAAATCCACTATATAACTTACTTGTTCCGTTACGAGAATCGCAAAGCTAAATCAGATACTTACGGATATGTGAAGACAGCTGATCAGGCTATCAACACTGGACGGCTCTCACTGTCATCATATATACCTGTTCGGAACTCAGAGACTAGCTAGGTCTCTGACCTGCTGGAGTAATCAGTTTTATATTGTGCGCAACTGAATTAGCCTCTTACGCCACCTCAATAGGCCTACTCTGGCCCCAATGTATCCCATATCTGACCGTTTTATCCAGTTTTCAAAAAACTTGTACCTATCTCATTTTCAAAATCGTATATTTAACCAGCACACATATAACTTCCCTTGCAGAGCTTTACGACTATCACTGACTGATTTTTGATAGACTCGGACGTTCGGGCTTTCATGGAAAAATGAATGTCTCATTAGAAGATATCCCTGATTCGCAGCAATCTATCTCAGATAATATCCAAGACTCTCAGGGTTCTTCGCTTGGGGACCTCGCTGCACTTGTCGACTGACCACTAGGTTATCTTAGTTCGATATCAATTCTTGAGTCCTTCGACTAGAACCTACAGAGCCGAAATACCCTATGTTAGGCGTCTAGGTATGCTTGATATATCCTCGCTAACATCCTACCCCTACGATATCAATACCTGATTGGTACTAATATATATTACTATAATACACGTAACCTTCAGGATTCACATACTCAAAACTCGATTCAATATTTATTTTCAGAAAACGCATATACTCATCGTTTTAGGAAACAAGTTGTCAGTTATATTACACAAAATATTTATTTATAACTATATAACTATTTACATTCGAGTGGTAGTTCCGATATTTCACATGATACGCTCCCGAAAATCGGGCAGCGTCTCCTTCATTTATCGGACTACCCGTCGAATACAATCGACGTCACAATAACAAATCAATCAGGCAATTAAACAACAACCACCAATCACAATCCAAATTATATGCCCGACTTTGATTTAAAATAACTAATTATCGTACCGAAAAAATAATTTTATAAACTAATTATTTGTTTTATAATTTAGGACCCAGAATTAATTCATCACGGTCCACCGTCCGCTCATCGAAATTCATCACGGACGGCGGTAAAATTTACTGGTACCCGATAAATTTCGGGTTTCCAACGTAAATTCCACCGATTATTTTAAGACTATTCCTGCACGAATAATTAATATTACGAATATTTATTCAAATAATCCCTGCAATAAAAGGAATTAAATCAGAATTTATACTATTCAACCCAACTGCACAAATTAGCCTCAGTAGAGGCCCAACAATAACAAGGCCCAAAGTGACAGGCCCAAAAACGCAGCCCGAAAGAGCACCACGCGCGTGCAAGCACGCAGTGGTAACAAAACAACGGCGAAAATCCCTGAAAAGAAAGAAAACAAGAGATGCAGCAAGTATCAGCAGATGCCAAACCACCACCATGCGCATACACGCGCAGGTGGCCGGAAAACACAAGCCAGAAGCATAAATCGCAGCAAAAACACAGGGGTCAAGTCCCACCACACAGAACTGAACCATACCTGAACCAATATGTATATATATTAGTATATACACCACATACGCCACCATCCCAACCGGAATTTGGAGGGAGGCGGCGACTGAACTATAAAGACAGGCGGCGCAACTTATCGATTAGAAAAGAAGAAGAACCACAGGGAAGTAATCGAAAGGGAAAGGAAGAAGAAATGGACCCTGTACAGGATCGATTCAGCCCCCCCCCCCACATGCTCGAATGCAACTGAATGTATGACCCTGGGTTCTGATTTAACACAGCAAAAAGAACCAGCCAATCAGTAACTGCCACCCCTCTGTTTGTTTCATCAGCAATTGACCGTGTTAATAAATTAATAAATACCCCCGCTAAACCCACATTTTTAACCCTCATTTCGCGATTTAACGAACCATTGCGCGGGTAAAATAACCCGAAAATTACCCAAATAGTTTTATAATGTTACAAATATCCCGCTGTTTATAAAAACGTAAATTTCATAATTTAAAAATAACTTTTGAAACGCAAGTTTATACCCGCTTTTAACAAATAAATGAATCAACGCGCGGGTGAAATTAATCTCAAAAATCTCCAAAATAATTTTAAAATTTCCAGAATATTCCCAACTTGAATAAATATGAGTTTCATAATTATTAACGAATCCCGGAATTAAATTCAGATTTTATAAATAAATGAAATCAGAAAATCGTACAGGGCTAAATAATTGATGAAATATTGATTTCTAAATTTTATAAAATCCCAAATTGTAATTATGAAACTATAAAAGCAATTTTAGAGATATTCCAAATATTTATGCAAATAAATCTACCCTAAAACCACGTTTACAAGTAACAACAAAACAAAACAGCTCAACAAACAATTATACAAATAATCCTTGTAAACCACTAACCACCCATAGCTAATAATTAAACAATACATGGCCGACAAAACCCATACACATATTTTATTTATTTGATCACTCAATAATTATAACCGGACCCTATGGGTCGGGAATGGACCGGACCCTTGGTTATTGGGTCATAGAGCATGGTTACCCGAATGGATCTATACAGGTAGGTATAGATCTGCACTGTATCCTGACCGATCAGCAGGATATAGGTGTGAGCTAGTGTCCAGTCTAATTTATTATTGATCGCCATTAACGACATTCCTTCTTGAAAAGTTCTATGATTACAAAACCGGACAAAGACTGGATTTAAAAAGATGAATCAATAAATTACTCGTTGCTTTTGATTTATGATTAAGGGCGAATAAAGGCCAACTTTTTATTCGCTCAACTACTTCGAATAAATCAAAATATTTATAAATTATTTAAATATTGTGTCCGGAGATTTCTTTTTATATTGATACCTGGAAATTAGTTATATTACTTGATGGGCATTTTTGGCTCACTCTTGCTTTGTGAATTCTTATTTCTTTCAGAATCAAATGAGGATAAAAGTGAAAGCTTTTAATAGACAGCAGAAATTAGAGCGATCTCAACTGCAAGAAGATGGAGATATTAGAATGAATAAGACAAGGGAGTTAGTGTAGAGGTAATAAACTTTTATTTTACTTGTTGTAGATTTTAGAGGTTAGATTCTTGTTTGATACCATAACTTGTAAACGATCCGAAATTGAGGGGTCATTTATATGTTATTTTATATTATGTAAAGATTGTTTAGTGATACCCAATCTTGACCCTGAATTTGTGATGTTATATATATGATGCAGTGTGATGCGAGGAGAGTGTCAGCGGAAACTGGGTCAGTTTGACGGAGTAGGGATATCTTTTGTAGCATAGTATATTCTTTTATTCTGTCATTCTTATTATCGAGTTGTATGTTTTTGAGTTTGTATCATATTAGCCGAGTCAGTACTTTGAGTTGGTTGTACCAGTATCTTTTATATATATATATATGTTGGTTTGTACATCAGTTTCAATTTTTTTGTATTAGCTTTATTTTATTTATTTTATTTCTTATTTAGTATTAATTTTCTTCCATATTATCCCGATTCACTAGATTAAAAGATGGTATATTTCAGTTTAAATTCAGATGATTGTTCAGATGATTGTATTTATATCCAGATCATTGTTCATTTGAGCACTTTATAGTAGTGACCCATTTCTTTTCTTTTCTTTATTAAGTTATTATTCTTTGAGATTTTGAGCAGATATAATAAGTATGCAGCAGGTACTAAAAATGTCGGTAAATTTATAAAGTAGATAAAAGGATTTTATGCATGAATTCTTTTTAGTCATATTAATAAATTGCTACATATTTATATCATGCTTAGCAGAGTATAAAGATTTTCTATTTTATTTTCAGAAAATGGATCCCAAGAAGAGTAATAAGTCAAGGGGAATCGTACCGAAAGTCATACTGATCCAGCAGTTGTCCAAATGCTGGGATTGATGCAACAACAAGTGACGCAACTTGCGCAGCAACAATAGCAGCACTAGTAACAACAATTAGCAGCTCCACCTACAGTGACTTTTAAGAATTTTCAAGCTGTTAATCCACCCGAGTTTAAGGGGAGTGCTGATCCAGTGGAAGCCAATGCATGGCTTAAGGAAATTGAAAAAACTTTTGATTTGGTTGGAGCAGGAGATGAGCAGAAAACCAAGTTTGCCAGCTATTTCCTAAAAGGGGAGGCAAACTAGTGGGAATCTAAGAAGACATTGAAGAGAGATCAGGTGGTGACCTGTGAAAGATTTATAAAATTGTTTATAGAAAAATATTTCCCGAGACATATGAAGAACCAAATGGATATTAAGTTTCTGAGTTTAATGCAAGATAATTTGAGTGTTGCGGAATATGAGGAAAAGTTCACAGAATTGGCAAGATTTATTCCAGATCAAGTTGACACGGATGAGAAAAGGGCAAAAATATTTCAGCAGGGATTAAAATATTGGATTCAAGATAAAGTGGCTATGTTTGAAATGACTTCTCATGTGGCAGTAGTTCAGAAAATAATGGTTATTGAAAGTAGAAGTGATACATCTCAAAAATAAAGGGATGCAAGGAAAAGAAAATTTGAATCTTTAGGAGGAGGACCACAACAGAGTAATTTTCAGGGCCGTTTTAATAAGAGGCCAGGGTTTCAGCAAAACAAAAATTTGGGATTCAGGAGACCATCGACTGGGAATGGGAACCAAGCTAATCAGTTCAGGAGCCAGAATCAACAAAGGTTCAACCCTTCTCCCATACCCTATTGCAGGTACTGGGGTGGAAGGCATGTTGGGAACTTTCCAACCAATGTGCTGTGTTTTAAGTGTGGAAAGAAAGGCATTTTGCCAATTAGTGTCCAAGTTTGATTCAAAGCCAGAGACCAGGAAATAATTTTTTTACATGTGGAAAGCCAGGACATCACTCCAGAAGTTGCCCTACATCAGAAATGGCCAATAACACACCCAGGATTGTAGGTGCTCCATCTCAAAGGGTGCCAAGGATTGAAGGACCACCGGCTCAACCCAAGGCCAGAATATTCAATATATCTATGAAGGATGCAGTTCAGAGTTAGGATGTGGTTGCAGGTACGCTTCTAGTAAAATTCGTAGATTCTAAAGTTTCAATTGATTCTGGAGCTACAAGGTCATTTATTTCTAAGGATTTTGTTGATAAACTGCATTGTGAAATAGAACTGTTAGACAAAGAGCTAATGATAGAGTTAGCTAATAAAAATCAAGTTGCAGTAGATCAAGTATGTCCGAGGTGTGACATTGAGATAGGAGGACATCATTTTCATGTTAGCTTGATACCTTTTAAGTTGGAGGAATTTGATGTTATTCTAGGGATGAATTGGTTATCAGAAAATAATGCTCAGATTGACTGTAAGTATAATAAGGTGATGCTTCAAACAATGGATCAAAAGAAGAAAGTGGTATTCAGAGGAAATATAAGAAAATAAATTATTATCGATAGCTCAAGAAAAGAAGTTATTACGCCAGAATTGTGAAGAATTTTTAGCCAATGTAATAGATACTAAGAAAGAGATTATAAACCAAGAAATTGTTCCAATAGTCAATGAATTTCCAGATGTATTTCCAGATGATCTACCAGGGTTACCTCCCGACAGAGAAATTGAGTTTGCTATTAATTGGCACCAGGGACAGAATCAGTTTCCAAAGCTCCATACCGGATGGCCCCAGTTGAGATGAAGGAATTGGTAGTTCAGCTTCAAGTCTTTTGGATAAAGGATTTATAAGACCAAGTGTATCCCCATGGGGCGTACCGGTTTTGTTTGTCAAGAAAAAAGATGGGAGTATACGACTGTGTATCGATTACCGAGAGCTGAGTAAGTTAACCATTAAGAATACGTACCAGTTGCCAAGGATTGATGACTTGTTTGACCAATAAAAGATGCTATATGGTTTTCTAAGATTGATTTAAGATCAGGATACCATCAACTGAAGATCAAATTAGACGATATTCTAAAGACAACTTTTAGAACCAGATATGGACACTATTAGTTTTTGGTAATGGCTTTCGGACTGAGAAACACACCGGCAGCTTTTATGGATCTGTTGAATCGAATATTCAAAAGGTATTTGGATAAATTTGTGATCGTATTCATAGATGATATTTTGGTTTACTCGAAGACAGAACTAGAGCATTTTGAATATTTAAGGATAGTTTTGGAAATACTGCGGTAGCATAAATTATACGCAAAGTTTTCAAAGTGTAAGTTTTGGTTACGAGAAGTAAAATTTCTTGGGCATGTTATGAGTAATGAAGGAGTGAAAGTAGATCCGTTAAAGATTGAAGCCATAATCAATTGAGAAAGACCAAAGACACTAATAGAGGTAAGAAGTTTATGGGATTAGCAGGTTACTATAGAAGATTTATGCAAAATTTTGCAAGTATAGCTACTCCACTAACAAAACTTACCAGAAAGAATGAGAAATTTGAATGGACGGTGAAGTGCGAGGAAATTTTCCAAGAATTAAAGAAAAGATTAGTATCAGCACTAGTACTAGTCTTACCAGATGATCAAGGAAATTTCGTGATCTACAGTGACGCTTCACACAAAGGTTTAGGATGTATTTTGATGCAACATGATAAAGTGATAGCTTAAGCGTCAAGGCAACTAAAACCACATGAACAGAAGTATCCAACCCATGATCTAGAGGTAGCAGCTATAGTCTTTGCATTAAAAATAGAGGCATTAACTTTATGGAGAGAAGTGTGAAATCTACACGGATCACAAGAGTTTAAAGATATCTTCACCAAGAAAGAACTGAACATGAGGCAGAGGAGATGGTTAGAATTGATTAAGGACTATGATTGTGCAATCAACTACAATCCATGAAAAGCAAATATAGTGGCAGATGCTTTAAGCAGAAAGGAAAGGTTGAATATGATCACTTCATCTGAGGAACTGATCAAGGAATTTGAGAAGCTTGAAATAGAGGTCAGTATTTCAAGTATGTCTACAGATATGATATGTGTTAGGTCTTTTTAACCAGAATTGCTAGAGAAGATAATAAGATGCCAAGAGGAAATAATGAGCCATGAACAATAAGAATTAACAGGAGAAGAATTAGAAAGCCAAAAAGATGACAAAGGGATTTTAAGATTTTCTTCCAGGATATGGATACCTAATGTGGCTGAGCTAAATGATGAAATTCTTAGAAATGCTCACAACTCCAGGTATTCAATTTATCCAGGAAGTATGAAAATGTACATAAACTTGAAAGAAAACTTTGGTGGCCAAGTATGAAGAAAGAGATTACGGAGTGGGTAAGTAAGTGTTACACTTTCCAAAGAGTTAAAGAGGAACATCAAAGGCCCAGTGGATTGATACAGCCATTGGACATTCCATAATGAAAGTGGGAACATCTTGCAATGGACTTTATAGTTGGATTACCGAGAACCAAGGCAAATCATGATGCTATTTGGGTTATTATTGGCAGAGTGACTAAGTCAGCACATTTCCTTCCTATCAACGAGAGATTCTCATTGGATAAATTGGTTCAGCTATATCTGAAGGAAATTGTGCTTCAACATGGAGTTCCAATGTCTATAGTTTCAGATAGAGATCCTCGATTTAATTCAAGATTTTGGAAAAGTTTTCAAGATTGTCTAGGAAAAAACTTGAATATGAGCATTGCATATCATCCGCAAACAGATGGTCAAAGTGAAAGGACAATTCAGACTATCGAAGACATGTTGAGAGTTTGTGCTTAGATTTTGAAGGAAGTTGGGATGAACATCTACCCTTGGTTGAATTCTCTTACAACAACAACTACCATGCAAGTATCAGAATGCCTCCATACGAAGCTCTATATGGTAAAAGATGTAGATATCCAATTTGTTGAGATGAAGTTGGTGAAAGAAAGATTTTGGGTCCAGAGTTGATTCAGTAGACAAAATAGAAAGTGGAACTTATTCGGAAAAGGTTAGTGGCAGCTCAAGATCGACAACATAAATATGCTGATCCTGGAAGACAAGATATGGAATTTGAAGTTGGAGAAGCAGTATTATTAAAGATTTCACCCTGAAAAGGCCTATCCAGATTTGGAAAGAAAGGAAAGTTGAGTCCTCGCTATGTTGGACCTTTTGAAATTTGAGGCGTGTGGAAAAAGTGGCATATGAGTTAGCTTCACCACCACACATGCAGCATGTCCACAATGTGTTATATGTGTCCATGTTGAAGTGTTATTTTCCTGATTCTAATCACGTGATAGAGTATGAACCCATTGAGATTCAGCCAGACTTGTCTTTATAGAGCGACCGATACAGATTTTAGACCGGCAAGAGAAAGTGCTTAGAAATAAGTCTGTAACTTTAGTACGAGTTTTATGGAGGAATCCCAAGGTTAAAGAGTCAACCTGTGAGTTAGAAAGTGAAATGCTATCTAATCATCCTCATCTGTTTTCCTAAAATAGATTACGAGGACGGTATCCTGTTAAGGGGGGACAAATGTAATAACCGGGAAATTTTTGTACATATTTTGTGAAATATATGATAAATATTCTCTGTTTAATTAAATTTAAAATGTGTTGCCATGATTTATTATGTAGTAAGTATTAATCTAGTCCTTCTAGGACCAGGGTATTTTTCTGATAATTATATGTGTTTTAAATGCAATTATATGAATCGATCTGAAATCTGGACGCGTGTCAGATTACGTTTCTTCCGTGTTACGTGTTAAAACTTGTTTTATGTTTGTCCACGCTTATTATCAATGTTTTTGGGATTTGTATTAAATTTAGAAATTATTTTAGTTTCGTTAAAGTTTTCGGACCGGGACCCGACCGGGACGTAAAAGCCCACAAAATCCGTACATCTATTTAAAAAAAAATCAAGGACTCTTCTAACAGTCCATATTTTCGTATTTTTTAAATGTACATAATTTTTGGGGAATTTTGACATAAATATTGTATTTATCTATAAACTATCTTTTTATAATTTTCCCCGTAAATTATTATTTTTCGGGCTTGTAATTTAAATTAAACGAGAAACGGGTAACATTTTGAGATTTATCGGGACCGTTCGTATAAATATATGGTACTACTTGTATTTCATCGAGATACTTGTTAAAGACTTAGGATTCCGTGTACGCTTGTGTGACCAACAAATGAAAAATACAAGAAATTGTCAACATCATTAGATATGGGCGTCAAGAATTTATTGGCTATTTATGCAGGAATCCATTTAATATATACAAGTCTATGTAAATACTGGTTTTGAGTGGCTAGTATCATACCAGTATGTTTGTTATTATAGTTGGGCCTTCTCATATATTTTCTTTTGAGATATATATTGCAATTTTAACAATTATCTTCTTCCTGACATAATTCGATAAACATCTCCTTATTTTCATATTCAGGCTTTTGAATCATTTGGCTTTGTAAAGTTGAGCAGTTGCCTCTTGACCAGGTGACTTGGCTTTGCAAAGATGATGACTACAGGATCATGTTATTCGTTTTACACTGCTTTTTAAGTTGCAAGGAAAAATAACAATTTTGTTTATAGGATAACACTATATCATGGATGTTAATAGCTAGCTTTACGGGAACAGAGTATAGTAGGTACTAATACAAGTGCTTATTAATTAAGTGATATTTTAGCATTTGGATCTGATTATATTTATGTGGCTTTACTGCGGTTTGCATGTCTTGAAGATGCTAGACCTGTAGAAAGTTTAAAGGGACAGCTGCAAATTTGAGGTCAACCAATAAAGTCGATTCTAGTTTAATTTTATGTACATACATGTATTCAAGTTTGTGCCAATTATAGTATCTTCAATTTCATGTCCTTTTGTAAGTGTGTGAGATGAGTGTCATATACCAAGGAAGACGGAAGCATTTCTTAGAACATACCTTTTCTACATAAAAATAAATGCCTTTAGACCTGAGTATGCACAGGTCATTCATATACCTTAAACAGGCAGATTTATGCACAGGTCATACACTGAATTAGATTAAGGCCGACCATTCTCTACTTTCCTTTAATATATTTCGATAAGAGCACTAATCATATGATTTATTTTAATTTCGCTCCAGGTACCAAGATTAATGAAAGAAGGAACTATATAAACTACCTTTGAAAATTAAAGTGCTGAATGTATATCCAGTAAGAAACATATCCTAAATATGTTAATAATTTATTTTATCCTAGTTGATTAAATGTGTTATATTTCATAGAGGTCCATTTTATAAATCGTAACCAAAGATTGTGAAGGAGGAGACTTGTAAGTACTTTGTAGTGCCCTTAGTTTTTATAACTTTGCTTTTTATTATAGTTTCATGGATGATCCATGAAATTATTTGACATCCAATTACATGAGTTTAGAAAAGATTAATTTGCATACTTTTTAATAATATATAAAAATAAAATAGAGGAATTATAGATTACAAAAGAAATACAAGTAATTTTTAACATATCTTCATATTTTATGATGCTCTAACAAATGAATATGCTACCATTAACATGTTAATTAATAACCTACCTACATTTTTTCAAACAATTGGATGATATAATACCATGGTCTTTCTATGGCCAGGGAGGAGATTGTTAGAAAGGCTAGAGGAACATATTTTTTAGAGGAGGTGATAGTAAAAACTATTAAGCGTTCAACCTTAACCGTTAACAATGGTTAACTTCTGCATATGACAGAAACTTTGCTAATGGCTGACTCAGGTGTTAATAGCACTTGACTATTTGCATCACAATCGAGTTCTCCACAGGGATCTAAAGGTGTATACCCACCTTAAATAGATACTGATATTTTGTGCAGGTTTAGAGACACCTTTAGTTAAACTAAAGAAGCTGAATATTGAATATGGGTTTAACACAATATTCATCATACCTATTGTCACACCCCAAAACTACAACACACACTAAATAAAAGCGAACCATAATTATTACAAACTTATAAGTCCAAAGGACGATAATAATATAATACAAACCAACCAAAATAATCACAATCCCAAGATCTTTACAAGTTCAGAGTTTGGAACAGCCCTTTTAACTAATACCACGAATACATATTGGCGGATTTCGCTTCATCTATATATATTCTACCTGCGCCCTCAAATGGTCTTCACCCTGCCTACTGGTTGACGTACGGGCGGTCTGCTTGGTACGAACCATGATTGTTAGCTGTAGAACATGGTTAAACACAAGAAAATGAGCTACAACGCTCAGCAAGTACTAATCATTCATTCTACTATATAATGCATCATCTCAAAATCACGAGTTCATAAGTTAAGGGGTTATGGATACTTGTAAGAATGATAATAAGAAATATGAAGATTTAATATGAAGACATGGAAAAAGTATAGCAATCAAAACATGGTATGTGGAATCATGATATCGAGCAACATGATATAATATAAAAGCATGGTAGAATCATAATAATCGAAACATGGTTAATGGTATCATGGCATCAGGCAATCATGTTATAAATATCAAATCATCAAAATTATTGTAGGATGCTACGAATTACAGCCGGTGATCAGCCGCGAAGTAATCCTGAACCTCGTTGGGTTCTCAAATATAATGGAATCCCTAGGCTATATGCGAGCCTATCAATAAGTGTGAAAAGGACTTGCGTCTGGGACCAATCCACTAAGATAAGAAAACATTTATTTTATTTTTAATGATTTATAACATGGATGTCGGGATAGATTTGGTATCAACTTAATTGAATTAGATTCAAGGAAAGAACATTTGAAGGTAAGGTACAAATCAAGTTAAGAGTGATTATCGGAAGTATTTGAAATAATTTTGGACATGGGGTTGTTATAACTAAGCATTCATGGAAAATGTATGTATGTGCAACAATTATAAGAATAAAGAGGTAAGTAATTTGTCAACAATTATAAGTATAAAAAAATAGTAATTTGCCTTCCAATAGTCCTAAGATTATTCGATCTTGACGGCACGAGTCTTCCCCTTCGCTTCGGAACCTCAAATGCAGATGTAACACTAGGTGTAAATGTCCCTTTCCTAGAGGAGTTGATAGATACAAAAAGGTTGAAGAAATGAAGAAGAAAAATGAGGGGGTGGGGAGGGTTTTGTTGGATTTTAATCGCAGCGGAGGCATGGTAAAACACTTTTACACATATAAAATCCAAATAAAAGCATATAAATCGTGGTAAAACATAGGGATCAATTACTAACCTTTAATATGTGATCCAAAAGCAACGATCGGAGATCCTTAGCAGCTGCTCCTCAAACGTGAAGCACTCCACCGGTATCCACCAAGAAAACGATGTTAAGGAGGAGGAGGAGGTGGAGAGAATTAGGTTTTCTAAAAACTTTTGGGTTCGGGTTAGAATAAAAATAGGGTTTATAATAGTATATTTATAGGCAAAATTTTCAGCTGAAATTTTCCCATAAATATTATTATTATTATCCCATTTATTATTCTCATTAATAATTAAAACACCTTTTAATTATTAATCCTTTTTTTTAAACACTTTAGAAATAATTCTCTCTTTTGATTTAATTTCCAAAAATTAAATCCTTAATTAATAATATTAAGAACTTTTCTTAATTAATTTATAATCAATTAAATCTCATTTAATCAATTATTAAATTTGCCAATTAATTATTTATTTCACAAATAAATAATTATTAGCCATTATTAATTAATTCCTCCACCATTAAATCATTCTTTTTTATGGTGTGACCCTGTAGGTTCAATATTAAGCCAGTAGTAGAAATAAATAATAATAAAACTATTTTATCATTATTTATATAAATTCTCTAATTTATTAAATATGATTAATTAATTAATCACATTTATTCTACATCGTGAGGGATACTTCTCAGCATATCGCGACTATCCGGATAATATGAATTCACTGCTTAGAATACCAAGAACCTATTCAGTGAATAGTTACCGTACAATAAACTCCTTCTACCCTACAATGTCCTGATTAAATACAAGGCATGGATCTCGTGTCAAGCCTATCTAATTTAATCACTTGCTTACTATAACGACCGAGAATTTTGCGTCGTAATTAAGAAAGTAAAGTGCGTGTTATGTGATGAGATTATAATTATGTGATTAAGTGGTAATTATTTGTCATATCTGAGGAGCGTGGATAAAAACGTTCCAATTTAAAGAGTCAGCTTAGAAGTCGAGCTGTGGTGTCGGGTCGTCAGGTAGAACGGAGCCCGTCCTAATATGGAAATTAAATAATATAAAATGTGAATTATATGTGAAGTGAATGAATAAAGTATTTCGTCTTAAGAGACGTGTTAATTGGCAAAGGTAATGAGAAGCGTATTCGAAACGCTGAGCGTCGGGCCGTCAGGCCAAACGTGACACGGTACGCGTAAAAGAGGATAAAGATTTAAGAGTGATATATTTTATAATCAGACCTGAGTCGTTATATGATCATATATGTGTGATTGCTTGCCTGTGTGCATGACTGTGTACTCTGTGACATTTTTTTTTGGATTAAAAGGAATTACTTGATTTAAATAAGGGTTTATTTAACCTTCGTGCATTTTTATAAAATCATCTGAGATGGATAAAAACATGAGATTTGTTCTGTTATCTTCGTAGAGGTCTTAAAGACTTTTTAAAAATGATAAGTGAATTTAATTGTGGATCTTTGCATTTTTAAATTAATTTTATGTGGAAAAATGTATTTATTAAAGCGAGTTTGCAAAATTCATATAAAATCAACCGTTCGCACAAAAATTCATTATGAGTAATGGTTGGAAAGCTAATTTCGAGATCTACGTGATAAAGATTTTTATTCAAAGCAATCTCATTGTTCCGAGAGAAGCCTTTGCAGATTAATTCTAATTTCTTTTAAGGATAAAAAGAGAGTCAAATTAAGCAATAACCAAATTACCATATTACCCTCCCTTGGTAATATAAAATCACCCCACCTCCTTGTCTTTTCTTTTCTTCCCGAGCACTCCCCTTCATTCTCTCTTTCTCTCATTTCTTTTCTCTCTCTCTCGGGTTTTTCTCTCCCTCTCGGTACTCTCTCTTTCTTCACTCTCTTTCACTTGTTCTTCACTCATTTTCGGGTATAGAACCCTAATTGTGTGAGAAATAGAGATATACACTTGTATTCATTCATGCATGTTGCCATTTTAAAGTTTTTGGGAAAGATCAAAGTTGAGTTTGGTGATTTTTGAGTTCGGCTTTCATGAAAATAAAAAGGGGTCTTGTGTTTTGAATGAGGATTGTGTTGCATGTGTGATTACTTGAGTAATTGGTGGTTGATGGTTGGAAACCCCCGAATGGGGGCACCACCGAGATGCCACCGCCACCGGTGATGAACTCCGGTGAACCGGTGGTGAGCTATGATGCTTTGACTGAGCTCTAATAATTCAAAAACTTGGTTTCGAGTGTTGCATGTTTGTTGTTTTTTTAGAGAATCCGAATGTTGATCTTGGTTTAAAAATGTTGTTAAACTCAAATGATTTGATGAATGTTTATAGTATCGATTTGAATTAGGATTTGATTGTGATTTGAAGGTGTGTATGTTAAATATGATTGCATGTTGAGTTGTGGTTCGATAATTTATTATAAAGTTTCGGTCTTAAAGAATGAGTGTTCAAATTATTATTGATCAAGTACTTTTGGTTTAGATTAAACTCAATTCTTGATTTTTGAACTTGCATGTTAGTTTTTGCTAGTTGCATGGCATTTTGTTGAAAAAGGCCGAATGACCATTATAATTTTAAAGAAATCAAGTTGATTGTGGTTGATTGCATGATTTAATGATTTGATGTTAAGAAATAGGATGATTTGTGATTCAAGGAGTAAGAATATCAAGTTGCATGTCTTGTTTTTGAAAAAAGGCCGAATGGACTTAATCTTTAAAGTTGTTTGATTTAAGTAAACTTGATTAAAGTAATAATGGATTATTATTAGCTTGAAAAAGGAATGAAATTATTGATGCATGCTAAGTTAGGTTCGAATTTTTATGTTAATAAGAAAGGGAATTGATTTTTGTGAGATGATCTCGGTAAACGCTAAGTACGAATAGCCTAAAAGTGATTGCATGTTAGTTTTACAAAGGATCAAGATGTGCATGTCAATGGTTTGTCCTTGAGATGTGAATTTGAGTTATTGCCGAATGAAATTGAATTAAAATAGATTAATTTGATGAATGAATGGATGTATGTTGTAATTTAGAGAAAAAAATCAATTGTGTTAAGGAACTGAGTTGGCTTACGTGGTAAAGATAAAGTGTTTGATATCGTGCTAAGTTGAAATTGAATTGCATGTGAGCATGTATGTAGTATTATGGTTCGAAATTTTATGAATACAAGAAAGAAGAGTGGTTCTTTAAAGGTTGTTAAACGAGATACTTGTTTATATGAATTAAAGTGAATATTTGATTGGTTCTATGGTAGGTATTTGCAATAAAGCCGAATAGGTCATAAGAAATAAAGGTCAAAACTTGATTTTGGTAATTGAAAGAATGATTGAGTGACATATGTGAAAATCTTTGATTTTGCTTGATTGGATTGTTGTTTTGATTCGAATTAAGGAATAAAAGAAAAGGGAATTAAGTCGATTGATATAAGTGATAGTATGCACGTAAATGTTTGGTTGTGAATGGGTCTAGTACTCGTAAAAGAGTGGTGTTAGTGTGATTTGAGAAATAGCCTAGGTCAAGCGAGTACGCTTTGATTGCTAGGTATATAAGGATATGAAAACTACGAGAAAGAATTGTGCTATGTGCTATGTGCTGTGTGCTTATCTGTATAAGCTATATTTGTATGCTCGAGTTAAAGATATAATCGAGTTATCGTATAGAGAGATCATTCCGGAAACGAGAGTTGGGAATCTAATTAAGGTTTTGGTTTTTATTGTAGATTCGGAGCGTGAGGGCATTCGGGCTAGGAAAGGGAAAAGTATACTAGGTGGCAGTAGTTCAAACCTCAGGAAAGCAATTTCAGGCAAGTAACTCTGATTACTTGTGTAAATGATTATAAAGGAAATGTTGTTCATACCATGTAGAGTATTGAACTGTTAAAGTATAAAACCCTTGCTTTATGAAACCCTGATATTGATTTGAAGTACCCTTTGTTCTTGATAACCTGTTATTGATAATCCTATTGATTTCACCCTTTGATAATCTGCCTTTCTGTTCAAGTTTCCTATAATGCCATGGTCATATTGAACCTTTAATTATCTTGGATAACTCTGTTAATGATACCCTGTTTCTCTTGATCACACTAATGATCCCTAAGTTATTACTGATCCTTCAAATTTAATGCCTTATTATCCTTGATACAGAATTCTTGAGAATTGTTCCTTGCGTATCTTTGATTCACTCCCTGAACTTTGTTTCTTTAAAATCTAAATTAAGAATGAGTTTCGACTTGAAAGAGTCCGAATGATTTCAAAGGCTTGGTAATGATAAAACGAATTTTAGAAAACCTATTGTTTTCCAACTCAAGGTTTTCCAAATGAATTCCTGATGGATTGGATTGAGACGTAAGAGGCTAGTGGGACTAGTCCAGTCATGGTAAGAGGCTAGTGGGACTAGTCCAATTTAAGGCTGAAATTATGCCGAATGGTACCTTAAAGACCAGAATGGAGGTCGATACGGGCTGATCACCTGTATATAATGAAATGGAAAGATAAGTGATCCAATCAAGGGTTCTAAATGACTATTTAAAAAGGGAACTGAAACTTTTATTCAGTAAATTGATTTCTGGAAATGAAAATGTTTTATACTGTTTTGAAAAGAGCTGATTATGTTATTGTGGAGCTTAAGGCTCAGAACCCTGATTCCTGAAATTGTTGATCATATGAATGATTCTATATCTTGAAATACTGTTGCTTTCCTCTACCGTAAGATCTATTTTGATCTTATAATGTTTTGTGTTGAATGTCGGCTTTCATCCTGTTTTGAGCCTTGATTCTTGAAAGCCCAACTATTCTTCGGATACCTTTCCTTATCCCAAAGAAAACAAAAATGAATATATGGAAATCTGCCACCTAGATTAGCTAAAATAGAATGCCCTAGTTTGTTCAAAGTATATTGAGAATTGTTATTGTAGAACTGCTATATAGTTACTTGCTGAGTTTTATACTCATTGTTTTGTCTTAATCTAACCATGACAGTTAAGCAAGAAGATGGTCAGACTTAGGCGCACTGCTCGTAAGAGCGTACCTGGTAGTCCCTATCGTGTTGAGGGCTTCCAGTTGCCAGAGCAGGTAGTACAGGTTATGAGTGAGCTCGCGCCTAGAAAGTGGTGTTTAAAGATACAATGGGTTATCTGTCGGTTCCCAGCCGGAATCGATATTTATCATTTAATAATATTTTGGGTTTGTAAGTTATATTCTATGATTGGTAGTTGTAATCTTGTCTCATACTTTATCCTATTGATCCTGTTAGTAGCTAATCGGGGTTTATGCATATTTTATTATTAGAATAGAGGAGTGTGAGTCCTCATTTCCTAACCCCGAGATTGAGGGCGTCACACAAAGGCTGATGAAGGAATATTTGTTGGTTATTCTGCTGGAAAATCTTATAGGATCTACAATCTAAGAACCAACATTGTCATGGAATCTGTGCATGTTGTGTTTGATGATAAAAAGATTGATGGACTAACAGATGAGGGACATCATGAAGGACTCAAATTTGATAACATTGAGATATATTGTGGTGATAGTGAAGATGAGAATGATGAAGAAGGCATCTCAAGAAGAATTCAGAATCTGCCTTTGGATAATGCACAGAATGCTGCATCCGTTGAAAGTCATAATTCAGCTTCCGTTGAAAGAAGCAATGCAGCATCCGTTGAAAGACAAAGTGCATCATCCGTTGAAGTTCATAATGAAGCATCCGTTGATCACAGTCTGTCAACGGATAATCAATTCACTTCATCAGTTGATAGAGCTCCCAATTCCTTTCAAAGGATCAGCAACTCAGGGGGAGTTTCAACCAATCAACATTCTATCTCACATCATGACAATACTGAGGCAACCTCATCTAGAGCTAATCTACCACCTCAAAGAAAATGGACCAAGAATCACCCTTTTGAACTGATCATTGGTGATGCTACATCTAAAGTGCAAACTAGAAGGGCTACTCAAGATGAATGTCTGTATAGTAGCTTTCTATCACAGGAGGAACCTAAGAGAGTGGAAGAAGCTCTATTGGATCCAGATTGGATTTTAGCAATGCAAGAGGAGCTAAACCAATTTGAAAGGAACAAAGTATGGAAGCTGGTACCCAAGCCAAAGAACAAGAGTTCTATTGACACAAAATGGGTATTCAGAAATAAGATGGATGAAAATGGCATTATCATAAGGAATAAAGCCAGATTGGTTGCTAAAGGCTATTCTCAACAAGAAGGAATAGATTTTGATGAAACATTTGCTCCAGTTGCCAGACTTGAGGCCATCAGAATCTTTCTAGCCTATGCAGCTCATGCCAATTTCAAAGTCTATCAAATGGATGTCAAGAGTGCATTTCTAAATGGGGAATTGGAGGAGGAAGTTTATGTAAGCCAACCTCCAGGATTTGAAGATCCAAACTTTCCAGACTATGTGTATTATCTGTTGAAAGCACTCTATGGACTAAAGCAAGCACCTAGAGCCTGGTATGAAACTTTGTCAAAATTCCTTCTAGATAATCATTTCACAAGAGGTACTGTTGACAAAACTCTCTTCTTTAGAAATGTTAATGGCTCTAAAATACTTGTTCAAATTTATGTAGATGATATTATATTTGTATCTATAGATGATAAGCTTTGTAAAAAGTTTGCTAAGTTAATGTAAAGTAAATATGAAATGAGCATGATGGGAGAGCTAACTTATTTTCTTGGTTTACAAGTTAAACAAGTTAGTGATGGAATTTTTATTAGTCAAACTAAATATATTTATGATCTTTTAAAGAAGTTTGACTTAATGGACTGTTCATCTGCAAAAACTCCCATGGCCACTGCCACCAAGCTTGAACTAAACAAGGCTGAAAAGTCTGTGGATATTTCAAGTTATAGAGGCATGGTTGGCTCACTTTTATATTTAACTGCTAGTAGACCTGATATAATGTTTTCTACATGTCTCTGTGCTAGATTTCAAGCTGACCCTAAAGAATCTCACTTAGTGGCTATTAAAAGAATCTTCAGATATCTCAAAGGGACTCCAAATCTAGGAATTTGGTACCCTAGAGAGTCTGGTTTTGATCTAATTGGCTACTCAGATGCAGATTATGCAGGCTGTAAAATAGACAGGAAAAGCACAACTGGCACCTGTCAATTTCTAGGGAACAAGCTTGTGTCATGGTTCAGCAAGAAGCAAAATTCTGTTTCTACATCAACAGCTGAAGCTGAGTACATTGCTGCTGGTAGTTGGTGTGCACAGATACTATGGATGAGGAATCAACTATTTGACTATGGTTTGACTGTTGACAAAATTCCAATATTCTGTGACAACACAAGTGCCATTGCCATTACTGAAAATCCAGTGCAGCACTCAAGAACCAAGCACATTGATATCAAGTACCACTTCATTAGGGAACATGTGATGAAAGGTATAGTGGAACTTCATTTTGTTCCAAGTGAAAAGCAGATTGCAGACATATTTACCAAGCCACTTGATGAATCAACATTCACAAGATTAGTAAGTGAGCTAGGTATGCTTAATTATTCATAAATTTATGTCCTCTATATAATCTGCATTGAAGCCTGAAATGAATTTGCTGCAAGAACAAAGTTGGCTTTAAGAAAGACCTATCCTATCAACGGATATTCCCTATCCGTTGAAAGCCAAAATTGTTCTATCAACGGATGTTCATTATCCGTTGAAAGACAAATACATTTCTGGTAATTTTATCCCTCAAAGGATAAAATAGTGTTAGTCATCAACGGATAACTATTTACCTTATCCGTTGAAGTGTCACATCAGTTACTTTCAGTAAGTCACAGCCGTTGATTTCTTTACTTAACCGTTGATACAGATATACACTGTTATATGTATTTGTTTTAAAGGCAGTTTAGAATTTCTACAGTTTTATTTATTCTTGAACGGCTGTAATTTACTTAAAAGTATCATTTTATTTACATTTTAATTCAAGAAAGTATAAAAGCCCATTGAACTCTTATTTTTACTTTACGCTTTCTTGTAATTTTCATTCTCCTTCTCTCCCAAAATTCTCAAGTTTTTCTCTGCAACCTCTACTCACAACAATGGCACCAGTAGTCAAAATTATGTCTCAAACAGGATTTGTTTATGAAAAGAATAATTTCGTAGACTTGGTTGAAAAGAATGAAGCCCATTCTGATTATCACAAGATGATGGACTTCATCAAAAGCTGCAAACTGAGCTATGCAATGCTGGAAGCCCCAACCATCTACTGTGAGGTGATTGAGGAGATTTGGACAACTGCAGAGTTCAACTCCACAGATATGACTATTGCCTTCTCTCTCAAAGGTAGGGATTATTGCATTAACTGTGATGATATACAGTCTTGCTTTAAGTTGCCTGAGAATAATGCCATAACATCACACACTGATAAAGATGTATCTGCTATGTTAGATTCCATAGGCTATGCTTTTGATTCTGCTAGTTTAGGTAGCATTAGAAGGAAAGGCCTTAGGAAAGAATGGAGTTTTCTTGGAGATGCCTTTATTAAGGTTTTCTCTGGGAAGATTAGCAATTTTGATGCCATAACTTCATCTCTTGTTAATATGCTTTATATGTTAGTTTCTGATAGGTACTTTAATTTTAGCAACTGTGTCATGCTAGAATTAGGTTCCAGATTAGGTAACAAAGCTAATAGACCACATAACATCTACTATGCTAGATTTTTTATGTTATTGGCTAACCATGTTGCTGAAGGATTGGTTATATCAAATGAGAATAATAAACTCAAATGCGGGGCACAAGAGAAAAGGGTCCTTGCAGACCTTTTGAGAATGAACCTCAACAGCCAGATGCCATTGGTATATTTGCCAATCATGAATGCACCACAGGTAAGTGAGGTAAACACTTCTATAACTCCTACTATTTCCAACCCCATTGTTTCTTTGCCTTCTAGTGTGGCCATGGAATCTGTGTCTTTGCCCAAACAGGTTCCTACCAAAGCCACCAAAACTAAAGTTTCAAAACTCAAGTCAAAGAAAACTACCTCTGTTGTTTCTCAAAAGACAACAGTTGTAACAACTACCATAAACCCTGAAGGGAGTGAACAGGGTGTGAGTGGTGGGGGGAGGGGTGAATATCAAGAAACCCCCCAGGATAAGGTGGGAGAGGTGAGTGGTACCCAAGCCAGCCAAGCCACAGTCTCTCAAAAGACTGTGGTGGTTCAAAAGGAGTCTAACACATCCTTAGTTGCATCCTCCCAAAAGGGTGCAACTATTGAAAATAGTCCCCAACCAGGGACACAGACCAAAAGAGGGAGGGACACTGAAGCCACACATTCACCAATTAAAGCCTTTTCAAGGAAGAAGAAGGCCAAGACCCTAGTTTCCACACAAGGGGCACACACAGCACAGATACATCCACCTGTATCTGTGCCTTCACAAATTCAGCTTGATGTGATTCCAGCAAATGTGGAGTCACAGCCCCATTCTCTCATAATAGAAACACACCAATCATCAAACTCTCCATCACCCTCTCTGGATGTGGATATGATATTCACATCAATTCCTGATTCTCCCTCATTAAAACTCAGGGAGGAGCCCCACTCAAAACCTGATGATCATCATCTTTTAGATGTTTTGTTGGATCATCAGCCAATTCTTTCAGATGTAGTTGAAGAATCTGTGTTACCTCACTTAAAATCAATTCACACAGATTCAACAATTATGTCATTTTCTATATCTACATCTTTTCCTTCTTCAACGGATATCTCTCATCCGTTGACAAGTGGTTGTTCTTCAACGGATAAGCTTAACAGCAGTTATCTGTTGATACCATCAGTTTCCACTTCAACGGATACTCCCTATCCGTTGATGGTATCTACACACATAACATAAACAATTCCAACTGTAGAGGACATGGCTACTATACAATCACTTTTAGGTTTGAGGGAAGGGAGTGATCTTTTGAGTGAGAGGCTGGGTTGCTCCCAGGCAAAAGGAGAGGTTGAGAGTCACCATATGCATGCTATTTCTTCCAGCATGGCAAAAGTGAGTGAGGGGAGTGCCAGCTTAGAAGGTGAGGGTGAGGGTGTGAGGGTGTGTGTGAGCCAGGGGGAGCCCCTGATGCAAGAAAATAGAGAAAAAGAGAGAAAGGCAGGTACAGAAGCTATAAGGGTGGATACATCCATTGCTAGTGAGTCAATGAAAGTGGATGATGCAGAAAAGGAAAGACAATTTCAGCAACATTACAAAGCTGAAATTGATAACATTTCCTTGGATGCTGACACTTTTACTCATCCTGTCTCAGCCTATCAATTATTGGCTGCTCAGGGAAATGTGGAGGCAGAACAGACATTAAATATTGTACATACTTCAGAATCTCTTCTCAGAGACAAAGCTGCTGTTAACAAGCTGCCATCTCAAGCTGGTGAGCCATCTGAAGAATTTGGAGTAAATTCTAATGATGATGACTCTGATTCTTTAGATGAGAGCATGAACTTAGGGGGAGTAGCAGGCCCAAGTTCTGTTCCAGATCTTCCTGAATGGGCATGGGCAAAAGCATCAACACCAGAAGAGTTTGGTGTCACTTTGGTCAGACAAGTCATGACAATTCAGAAGGCCCTTCAGGAGACTACAGATGCTGGTACCAAGGCAATTCTTCAAGCTCATCTGGAATCTCTGCATCTCCTGCAGTTGCAGCACTTCAAACAGAATCTAAGTGTGGATGAGCTCAAGCAGGATATTGCTGATCTAAAATCCTACAATGCTGAGAAGTTGGATTCAGTCATACCTTATGGTACTATGCAAGATTTGTTGGGGAGACTGAGGAAAGAATCTAATGCTGACAAGAGACTGGCCAGATTGGAAACCAGAGTTCAGATCATTGAAGACTCTATGGTCACCATTCTTCAGAATTAACAAACTCAAACAAATCTACTCATGCAGCTGGCAAATGCACAAGGCTTGACCCCTACCCTTGATGATAATAAAAAGGGGGAGAATAAAGGGGAAGGGGAAGGAGAGCCATCAACAACAGTTCAAATTTCTCAAGTGCTAGTTCCTGCCATCACCACTTCTCCAATTATTCAAATCAAAGGAAAGCTTGAAGGAATTGATCTAATCCAGATAGCAGCAGCTGAATTGCAAGTCAAAGAGCAAAGGAAGAAGATTGATGAAAAGATGCACCAAATATTTGGTTCTACAACTTTTCAATCACAATCTATGAAGCATAGCACAAAAGTGGAATCAATTATTATGGAGCTCAAGCCAGTAGGGAGGAATAAGGTTGGAGAGACTTCTTCCAAGGATCTGAAACCTATGGTTCTCAAGCCCAACAACAGATCCAATAAGGACTCTACAAAGAATCCTCTGAAAGAAGTGAATTTTCCTCTTCCAAAGGCTGATGAGGACAAGCTTTTGGGTAGAAGTATCTCAAAACTCAAAGAGACCATGGATGTGGCTGTAAGGAGGAACATAGCTATTATCTTCAGAGAGGGAAAGAGCATATGTGTGATGCAAGGACATCCCAAATTCTCAATAGCCAAGAGGGAAGAAACCAGAAGGTTGAAGGAAGAAGCCAAACAGCTAAAGGCTGATAAAAGAGCACAAGCAAAGCTTGAAAAACAGCTAAAGTCAAGTCAGGCTGAAGAACAGAAAGAAATTGAAGACAAAAGTGAAGATGAAGCTATGGGGGACATGGTTGATACTGATATGGAGGAAAGAAGTAAGTGAAGAGAAGAATGGAAAAAAGGGAACAGAAAGAAGGTCAATGCAAAGAGAAAGATGGTAGATGAGACTGAAGAAACCCAATCAATATCCAAACCACTACCCTCTATTCCTGAACCCATTGTGCCTGACCCCTTCATGAACATTCATGGTGAAGCAATCATTCCTAAGGAGGAACCAATTGATTGGGACACCATCAAATTGCCCACCTTCCTAACCTCTTCTCCACCATCAAAGAAACAGAAAAGAAGAATCAAATCAATACCCTCTAAAGCCTCAATCAAATTCACACAGAAGCCTAAGCATAAGCCTCAAGCCTCTAAGGATGATTATGTTCACATCTGTGACATAAAAGAATTTTCAGACATTGAACTCTATTTGGATGAGCTGGAGGAAGTAAGGGGAATAGCTGTCTACAGACAGCTACCAGAAAGACTAGTGTTCAAATACAAAGGAGATGGGGAAAGAACCTGGCCTCTTTACAGAATTCTGAATGAAGGCTACTCTACCTTGATTAGAGTCTACTCATCCATACAAAGGGATTCTGGCTTTACCAGGACTGCCAAGACTGAGATTCTCAACAAGATTGCCAACATAAGGAAAACTTGGAGGGAGCCCAATGCTTTGCCTAGAACATTACTCATTCAAGAAAGAGGAATTACAATTCACAAATCACCTCATTGGTTGATGGAGTTCAGAGACAACAAAGGAGTCAGAAGATTTTTCACAATTGAAGATCAGCTCAAGATTGCCAGTAATGAAACTCTCAAGGATATGCAATCTAAGTTAGACATCAATGAAGAAGATGAAGCTGAATTCTACAGACAACTTCAACTTCAAATAGAGGAGAATGACAGGAGGCTAGGAAAGAAAACAAGGAATCAAAGGAAAAGAAACTAATCTGCTCAGGCTAAAGGAGCACCCTTGGAAATAATACAACTCTTCAATTCCATCTCAGCATACACATTTTTGTAGCACTTTTGAATTTCTGCTTTATTACAGCTTATATATTTGTCAAGTGTTTTGTTATCATCAAGCTAAACCCAAATTTATGCCTACAGTTCTAGTAGACATAAATAGGGGGAGATTGTTAGGAATATGTGTATTAGTTTGATGATAAGTTAAACAAAACACTTAAGTAGAAATCTAGAATTTGTAGCCTCAACGGATTAGACCATCTTGGCTATCCGTTGAAGGAGTAGCTTTACTTAGTAATAAGTTTAGTATTGTAGCACATTTCATTCTTTGGATTCAAGTTGTAATTCTTAGATGTTGTAGGAAATTATCAGTCATGTTGACTACTAGTGGATATGCAAATAAGAGGGCTAATTGTAAATATTTCATGCCTTGTAATTTTGTATAAGTGAAGAAGTATCAACTGATATTGAAGACCTTCAACGGACAAGAAACAAAGCTTCAACGGATGTCTCTAATGCTTCAACGGATAATATTCATCAACGGATAAGTGCTTCAACGGATAAAGACTTCAACTGATAATGCATCAACGGATAAAGCTTCAACGGATAAAGCCTCAACGAATAAGGCATCAACAGATGAAAGCTTTAATGGATGCTTGGTTCATTAGCAGTTGATAGTAACAATTCACAAGCTGACAGAGGCACATGGGTTGACAGAGATAAACTGGAATGTGGAAGCCTCTAGGAGGAATCAAGAAAATGCAGCATTTCCATTCTGATGCAAACAAGGAAGTATTCAAAGATCTACAGCCAAGCCTAAATTGCATTTGATAGAGAAATGAAGAAGAAACATGTGAAGAATCTTTTTAATTGTATTTTACAGTTTTGTCTTCACTTGTAAACTTGGTGATATATAAACCAAGTAGCAGCTAGTAATTAGAGAAGAATTTTCCAGAGCTGTTTAGAAATATCCAGAGAGAAAATCATCTAGTTTGTACTAGGAAGCAACTGTGATTTAATTCTTTGAATCACAGATTTTCTGAAATAACACATCTCTGGTGGAACAACAAATCCACCAGAAAAGTTTTTAAGTTCTTTGTGTTCTTTACATTTGTGTTTGAATATATATCTGTCTGTATTAGCTTCAAGCAATTCACACACTTGTTCTCAAAAACACTTAGCCTTAGAAACTGCTCAAAACTTGAAAAAGTTTTGAGATTTACATTCAACCCCCCTTCTGTAAATCTCATTGTTAGTCCACTGGGAATAACACAGTCTTTGAATCCTCCTCAAGTTAATATAACCTAATCTCAAGTGCCAAAGATATGTTTGGTTCAAACTAGAAGGTTCCTTCCTTTTAGTAGAGTTAGAAGATGTGTTGTTCAATTCCCTAAATTGCAGTTGCAGTGCAGGTTGACTAGGATTAATTATATACAAATTGTCTTGCAATGTACCAGAACATATAATTCGTTTATTCATCATAATAGAAACATTACGATCCAAACAAACATTATAACCATCCAAAGCAAGTTTAGAAACCGAAATTAAATTCCTTCTAAAAGAAGGTACATAAAGATAATTGTTCAAAACCAAAATCCTATCAGAACCAAAAGATAAATGAATAACTCCTACTGCAACTACTGCTACTTTCGTAGCATCTCCCATGAACACGTATATCTCACCATCTCTAAGCATTCTGGATAGTTGGAACCCCTGCATAGAATTACAAACATGATCAGTGGCTCCTGTATCTACACACCAAGTGCTCGTAGATATAGCCTCTATAAATATTTCTATAACTAGAGAAAGAGACATACCAGTATTGTTTGTCTTCTTAGGAAGAGGACAATCCTGTTTCCAGTGACCTGACTGTTTGCATCTGAAGCACTTTCCCTTAGGCTTTTTCACACCACCCTGAACTCCCACTGCCTTCACAGCTTTCTGTGTCTGAGCCTTTTTTTTCTTCTTAATACCTTTCGGCTTAGAGGAAGAACCTTTCTCAGCCACATTCACTTGAACACTCTGCTGAAATAATCCTTCAGCTGCCTGAAGTTCTGTCAGCAGTTCCGTGAGACTATACTGCCTCTTGTTCATGTTGTAATTCAAGCGGAAATGCTCAAAACTCTTGGACAAGCTCATAAGGATAATGTCAATCTGGGTTTCCCCGTCAAGTTCAGCACCAAGGATCTCTATCTCATTCAGATGCGACATCATCTTGAGAACATGATCCCTTACAGGTGTGCCTTCAGCCATCTGAGTGTTCATTAAAGCCTTCATGGCTACTTGCCTAGCAGCCCTATTCTGATCTCCAAAAAGTTCCTTGAGATTAAAGAGCATATCCGAAGTAGTGGCCATAGACTGATGCTGATGCTGCAAAATACCCGACATTGCTGCCAGAATGTAACATCGCGACATCTCATCAGCCTTAATCCACCGTTTATAATACTCTTTCTCATCTTCAGGAGCATCAGCAGCAGGCTGTTCAGGCTTGGGTTCATAAGTGCAAAACTTGTACTCCTCAACAGTCAACACAATGTCCAAATTTCATTTCCATTCAATATAGTTAGGTCTGGTAAGTTTGTTATCCTTAAGTATGGTGAATAGTGGATTAAAGCCCATTTTATCATGAGAATCATGCATAAAAACATCACATAAATAAGGGTGCATTAATTATTAAGATCTAAATTATTAAAATTGAATGCACTAACATCTAAACACCATAAGCTTCTGGTACGCCACGATGTGTGACATGTATATCACCTAATTTTGTTTAAATGTTACTTCGGTCCTATTACTAAATAATATGTCACGTTGGGGTGGACTATATTATTTTTCATAGCTAAGTGTATACCATCATCAAATCTTAAATTATTTGAAATCTACGGAACTTGGTACGCCACGATGGGTGGCGTGTATACCTTCCAATATTCGTAATTTTGCCTTGAATAGAATACTTCAATTCAATATTCATCAATGGTTTGATTTCCAGGTAGTGGAGGAGTCACATCGGTCTCGCTTAAAACCCACAACCTTACAAGTTCGATGAACCCGTTTTTGACAAAATCGCCCCAAATCAGAAATAAAGAAAATCCGTATTTATTCCTTTCAAAATTTATTAATTTAAGAAGTTTGTTCTAGTAATTTCTATAACATTCTAGACACCACAAATTACATGCCACGATGGCTGACGTATATATAATTTATATTCGTCTTTATGTTAAATTACCTACAACCAATAATGGAGACCATGAGATTTAATTTCATATTAATTCCTTTTCCCACTTAGAATTTTTTTTATTAAAATTGAGGAATTTTAAAATTAAATGGGGCCTATGTTGTTATAATTATGTCTAATCATGCATTCAAAATACACACATAATTTTAGCAACATATAACATTTAATTAAAGCAATAAATAAATTTTATGTCAATGTCGTCCTAATTAAGTTAAACATGCAATTTTAAAAGAATTACACACATAATTAACGACACACATAATCAATAAATTAAAGCAATAATTAAAATTTAATGGAAAAAATTAAAATAAATTTTCCACTATTATGGCCCTTGAAAAAAAATCCAGCTTTCAAAAAAAATCTGCCCCAAGCGCGCCCCGACGCCCCCAGCAGCCCCAGCAGTCTCAGCTGTCGCAACAGCCCCAGCAGCCCCAGCAGCCCCAGCTGTCGCAGCAGCCCCAGCAGCCCCAGCTGCCGCAGCAGCCCCAGCAGTCCCCGCTGCCGCAGCGGCCGCAGCGCGCGCGCCTGTTGCTTTTCTGTGAGTTTTGTTTTGATTTTGTTCGATCCAAACATCAACAGCAGCCCCTTGTAATCGCACAGCGGAACAAAAAACTACCGGAATTGATTTCCGATCGCACATAACTATTACAAAATACCCGGAACAATTACAAAAAAAAATAGATCTAATACAAAACTAATTTTGTAAAATCTATTCTAACACGATCAACCCTCGTGTAAATTACAACCAGGATTAAACCACGTGGAAACCAAAACAAAAATTAACCACGATTAAACCACGTGGGATCCAAACACATAATTAAAATATACATGGCCATAATAGTGGATTAACAACCTGCATCAAAACCAATACAAGCAAAACACTATATACACGCATATATAATTACGACATGGACATTATATCATAAAACGTAGAACCCATTACCAGGCTCTTGATACCAATTGTTAGGAACCACGGACTTAGGGTGTTACTACGTTTTACGATAAAGATTACGAAAAGAGGATTACCTTGTTAATGGTTGATTCCACGCTTTTCTATTGTATTCCCAAATTCCCTTGAGCGAAGTGTGGCCTCCGTCTTCTCAAGTTATCCTCTCTTCTTGCTCCTTGGTGGCTACAATATGTTTTCACACAATTCCAAGCAAGAAGAGAATAAGAATATATATAGGCTACAATAGGGACCATGGATAATTAGGTTGGGCCTTCTAATTACATCTTGAGCCTAGCCCAATGTAATTAAATATTAATTCAATCCACTAAAGAATTAATATTTGCACTACCTTTCCTAATACCGTAATTTAATTAATTCGGTTCCAATATTATTTGTTTATTAAATTCCCCATGTTTAAAATATCATATGTCTATTAATTAAATAAATTACTGATAATTTATTTAATTAATATCTTTTATCCTTGATCATCCACTCAACCTTTATTTAATTATGCCAGAATAAATTCCACCTGCAGGGTTTCACATAATTAAATCTTTTTGAGCTTTCAAGGGGACATCATTAACCCGAATATTATTAGGACATGGATTCCTTCAATAAATAATATCCACTATGTATATAATTCCATCACCCAAAATATAATGATATAATTCAAAAGAATTATTTCATATATAAATCAAAGCATGTAAATAATATACACGTGTCAATTACTATTTCCGGATTAAGAACCTAAGCATTAATAATAACATAGAATCTTAGTTCTCCTTCTTAATCAGTATTAAGGGAACAATTCTAAATTTGATCATGTTCAATATACACAAAGTATACTAGTATTATTTATTAGTCAATATAAACTAATCTAAATAATACTACAGCCATACCAGTGGATTGTCCAACACCACCTGTGCTGTGAACCTTATTATATTATATAACCGTATTTAACAATCTAATATTCTGTATCCCATTTGATACTAGATTGTTCACAATATATAATATTAGACAACATGTAAACATTCAAATGATTCTCAAATAAACTGGCCAGAAATAAATGTACATACTTCAAATAAATATTTTCAGTATACACTAAAAATTTACACGCTCAAAATGAGTAAAAGGTGAATGAGAACTGATGTTCCAAAGTTTTACCTTTTAATATGAAAAGTGGTTTTGTACCACATCGAGAGTAGCACAAACTTATTCCTTAGTTTTTCTTATAAATACCATGTACCACATCGAAAAGAAAAACAAGTCCTTTCAAGCCTCTCTTTATAAATAGAGTGTTAGGGCATCAGTTTTATTAAATCAAGGGAATAAGAGTCATCTCTTTCATTCTCGGTCTCTTTAGGCTTAAATTTTTCCAATATTCCGGTGATAGTTCTCGGGCTTAGTACAAGTTCGCTGAGAGTATATTCGATCTATCGATTATACTGGTATCTCGTTTTATCCTGGAGGCTATCGACTCGCACATACGGTGAGAGGCGAAATAGCTTTAAGGAGACAGTTTCAACGGGACTCGAGGATCTCCATTTGGTTATATCCTTTCTTTCTCTGTTTGATTTCGTTACTCACGCACACACTTATTTGATTTATATGTATTAATCGCAAATTGTATTCACAGTAATTGAGTGTCGGATTTTCTCAAAAATCAGTAACAAAATTATTAAATCGGGTTGCTGATTCTTTTTTCTTACCCGCTTCATGTTGGAGTGGATAAGTTTAATTAACTTCACACTAATATATTAGTATTTTTTTTGAATCTAAATATACATTTGCATTGATTTGATTTTTGGAGTCCTTTCAAAAGTCTCGTGCTAATAAGATAATTTGTATCTGAATGAGTTCTTTTGCTTTCTTGATGTTGTATTTGATTTAATACGCTACTAGCTACTTACCTTAAGGTAACACAACAATGTGCCCACCACAATGTAGTTCACAAAAGAATCTTAAATTTCATTTTCTCCAATGTAAACAACCGAGTTAGAAAAGTTTTGGAAGATGTTTAAAGTAAAAGTTTGTGCAAATTTAACTGTGTGCCATATGTATACTCATTTATAATTTTTTTGGCAGAAGAATAAAAATGAAACTGTGCAACAGCTGCTATGAGGCAATGATCACATGTATTATTTAAAGTAAATATTTATAAACTGCTTAGTTTATAGATGGTGAAGTGAAAGGACCATGAATCAAAGCCTTGGCTATGAAACCATAAGCTGCCTCAGTTAAATGAATTCCATCCCAATTAGCATAAGTAGATGGATTATTGCAGGCTTTTGAGCCAGGGTGCCCACACCTTGCTGTATTGTTGAAGTTAAAGGGTCCTCCTCCTCCACAACATGCTACTAATACTCCATTTGTAAATCCTGCATTTACATACCCATTATAGTTAGGTCTCGGTCCCTGAGAATCACTTGTTAAGGAGCGGCAAACAGTATTGTTTGTTGTTCATCAAGACCCTATATAACTACCTTCCAAAAAAAGTTTGCATGAAAGGCCAAATCTCATGTACTTGGTGGAGGGTACTCCACATCTTATTAAGTGGATCAGTTCTAGCTTGTGTTAACCATTAATACAGTAGCTCAACAAAGGAACCTCATAAAGGTTCAACAACCAAGGCGGTTGATTTCGGTACAACTTGTTGATATATGTACAGATGGAATTAATGAATAAAATTTGTATAGGTATAGAATATAAATGATCTTCTAATTACTAGGGACTAAATTGCATTACAATAATTTGTGAAGGCCAATCTTCTATTCAAACAGATCTCGCAACGTATGCAATACTGTATTCAAAATGTGTAATGATAATCAAATGACAAGAGGCCATAGTTTAAGAGTAGCATATGTAATTTATGGCTAATTTGACTAAGACAAAAAAATTGGGACGAAATCCAGTTGTGATTAATTTTGTTAATAATTTTTAGTTCCCTTCATGTTGACTAATTTTTCTTGTTTTTTAGGTTAATGTTTTGTAGGTAACATCATAAAAAAATTCTGCTTAGATGCGAAATTGAAGTAATTACAAACCGTGATGTAGCGGAGTGTGAACATATCGTTTAGCTGCATTGTAGTAATCTGCGTACATGATCTTAGCATGTGGATATTTTCTTCTTAATTTTCCCAAAGCAAGCTTGAGTTGATTGTTGTGATACTGTGCAAAACTGTTATGTGGTTTGAGGCACCCATATTTATCATAGGCAGTTCTGTCTGGAGTTTGGAAGAGTGTCAAGTACACTGAGCTGCAACCAATAGGCAAATTCCCCGGAACAAGGATCTCCACTGCGCCTTCCTCGATCAGCATCTATTTGATTATTGATAAATTTATCATACCCTGAATTCAGATACAAAACTTATGAATTCATTAATTAGACTGTATTTTGAATGTTCAGAAGACTTACACTAGCTGTTGTAATTATCTTTTCAAGAATTAGAGGCACTAATGCTTTTAGCTCTTCGTTGCTTCCTCCGCCAAAGGCTGGATAGTTGTAGTCATTACCACCGATCTCTCCAACCAGAAATAGTGATTTTTTGAAATAGCTGTCACATTCTGTATTTAGCCAATCAAAACATAATTATGTACTGCATTTTGAACTTCAGAGCATAGAGCTACCGAAACGCATAATTAGAAATGAGTAAATTTATTGCTAATGATCAGTATCCAAGTGTTACCTTGTTTGGTACTGCATATGGTAGGTTTTAGCTTTTTGAACCAGCCGAGCTGAACGCTCAAGGAATTGTTTGTCCAGAGAGCATGTCCTAGCTTTTTGTCTTCGTAAAAATCCGCATCAAGGGCAGTAGCACCAGCAACAGCAAAGTTCACTCCATTTTTATACGACGAGCCATTTCCAATTGCTAGATATGGTGGTAGATAGGGTAATCCATATGCCTCGGCTACATTAGTTATAATGTACAGAAAAATAACAGAGCATGAGAATGCGCGATCACATTTCAGAATGACACTTATAGATTACAACTGTAGACATTAATTGTAAGATTTACATGCTTACCAAAGAAGTCAACAATTAGGCGTCCATTTGAGCATCGACCAGTAGCTCGTCGAAAAAACGTCTCGCCATAAGGAAGATCTGCGACAACTGGAAATGCAAGGGCACCCGTACGTATGAAATTTCCGGTGTCAGCTAAGGAATCACCGAAACTAAAAATCGAATCATATTTTTTAGTACTGCTAACTGCAGCGCATGAAGCTGTCCACAACAAACAGAAGAAGAAGTGAAACTGTTTCATACTTGCCAGCTAGTGTGGTTTGTGTAACTATGAACAGACCGTTTATAGAATGTTGCGGCAGAGTGGCAGTTGAGTTCTAAATTTATAACCACTTTAGCTGCATTTAGTATAAGAAAAGATGCTTATCTGCCTCAACTAAGGCTCGTTTGAAATTTATTAAAAAATGTAAAAAGTTTAGTGTAAGTAATATGAACACACATAAGTTATTAAAATGTTTGAATAATTTTAGGTATAAATTAGTTATAAATTAATAATGTGTTTGGTAAATAATATTTTATAAGATATAATTTTTTTATAAATATAATTAAAAATAAATATAATTTTTTTAAAATTATCATGACTTTGTGCATTATTTTAAATTCTTTACCCACATATTTAAATTTTTCGTAGTTTCAATTTTAACTTTATAAATAATATTATATAGTGAAAAATTCTAATTTATAAAAAAAAAAATTATTTACAATAAATATAAAAATTCTTATCACATAAAACAAAAAATATAGAATTATTGTTTAAACTTTAAAACTACCAAGTATAGAAAGATAAACCATATTTTAATTACAAATAATGTAAATGGTGAATGATGAATGCAGAATGTATCAATTACCCAACATTCAACTTAACATCATTTTTAAAAAGAAAAAGCAATTTTCCAGCATTTACCCAGACAGTTCCAATAATCTGCAAACCCAGTTTGGTCCATTTAAGTTAACAGGAAAGTGCTCCCATAGGGCTGTAATTCGATTCGGGCGGTTTGCGAACTCGCCCGGCTCGAACTCATTTAAGTGGACTAGACTCAACTTGTTTAGTTAAATGAGCCGAGTTCGGGCAGACGTACTAAACGAGCCGAGTTCGGGCAGAGGTTCCAGCTCATTTAATTACTCGAGCCGGCTCAGTTGGACTTGTAAAATTAAACGAGCCGAATTCGGGTAGAGATTTAGACTCGATTAAGTGTAAAATTAAACGAGCTGACTCGCCCGATTCGTTAAAACCGGCTCGTTCAGTTAAACGAGCCGACTCGACTCGACTCGACTCGTGAAATTAAAATAGTCGAATTCGGGTAGAGATTTAGGCTCGTTTAACTAACTCGATTAATCTCGACTCGAATTATGACTGACTCGAAATTCGGCTCGCTCGACCCGAATTACAGCCCAGCTCCCAAACAACACCTAATTAGACATCGAATTTACATCCGTTCTTCTCCACAGATGTTGATACAATTTTTTTTTGTTAAATGATTGTTTTTTGTGTAGTTAATTCACTGCACTAAAGCTTTTTTTTGTAGTTAATTCACTGCACTAACGCTAACACTTTGTTAGCATTGGGTGTTAAATGGCGTTGGTACAACGCGTGTGGAGATACTTATTTAAGCATGAAATTAAATAATTATAATTTGGTTTCCCCAAAATATACAATTTTGCGGGTACTTTGAATTTGAGACATAGCATAATTATATCTTTATATCCTATATATAATTCCAATATAACTGGAGTAAGAGGATTTTGCTAGTACGGTAGTATAGTTTGGTGCTCACATAGGTTTCTAATGTGCTAAAGTCTAGGTATAAATAAATTCTTTTTATTTCAGTTATTCCATTATTCTTATAAATAAACATAATAGGTATTTAAATAAGAAATTAACATATAACTACATATTCTTAAATGATATAAAATAACATTAAAATTATTATATATATAATACAAACAATAATTATTTTAATAAAAATTAACATAAGTAACAATTAACAAATCATAAATATATCATTGGAGAAAGGGGGGTTTGGTGGCACAGTAGTATGGATTGACACACGTGCTAAAGTACATGTATACTTATAATATAAACTATATTTATTTCATTTATTCTCCTAGTATAATGTTTAATAATCTGTATAAGTTAACATAATGGATAATTAATTAAGAAATTGAACTATAATTACATATTCTTAAATGATCTAAAATAATATTAAAAGTATTACTTATATAATGCAAGCAACAATTATTCTAATAAAAATAAATATAAGTAATAATTAACAAATCAGAAATCGGGTTAAAAAGTTATCATTTTGTTAAAAATCTAAAATGAATAAGTGTGATTTAAAATATTTTTAAATAAATAATTTTAATTTTTATCTTATAAAATAAAGGCATGTTAGGTAGTGAATACAACACAAAGTGGGGTGAATGTGTTTTAGATATTTTTAAGACTTTTTGAATATTTGTTATTTGGTGAACAAAGCAGATTAGAAATGCAGTAATATTATGTTAACTGAAATTAAAACAGTGCACACGATATTTTAAAACTCACTTAATTTTGTATTAAAATCAAGCTAGTGTTTTGCTACAAATCCCAGGTTTTTTGTAAGTAAAGAACTCAACTTCTTACTTGAGAGAGTTACTAGAAAAAATAGATATGTTTGATACTTTTTAAAAGTAAAGGACCATGTTTACTTTATAGATTAGTAAACACGGTTTTACACAACATGCAATAAGATGTACTAAACCTTATTTTAAGTTATCTCTAAAACTTTTCATTTGTGGATTAGTGTATCTTTGCAAATTCCTGTGAATCTGTGACTTTCTTTTGTCAGTTAATCTTAACATTTGATCTTGTACTCTTCAAACTGCTTTTGTAGACTTTTCAATCTAAGTGATTAGATCGTTTGTTGATTGATAATCTTGAATATTTAACTTGTCTGCTGTACTTGAGCTTCATATCGAGAGTCCAGTTTGATCTATAGAGAACTAACATCTCCATAAGTATAATGACTTATCGAGATTTCTGAGTTCTCTATAATTGTCTTTGACTTGTCGAGAACTCTGAGTTCTCTATAAGTGAAATTGGCTTTTCGAGATCTCCAAATTTCTGCATGTGAAAATGACTTGTCGATATCTCTGAGATCTCTAATTAGAAAAGTGACTTGTCGATATCTTCAATATTCATTTTGAATTGTCGATATCTCTGAGTTCTCTAATGCATAAATGACTTGTCGATATCTCAGAGATCTCTATATATATTTTGACTTGTAGATATCTCTGAGATCTCTAATGATAATTTGACTTGTCGATATCTCTAATCTTCATATTTTCATTTGACTTGTCGATATCTCTGAGACTTTTCTATTAGCTGTTTTGGACTTCTTAATAAGTTATTATGTAGTTCTCGAATTACTTCTCTATATGACTTGATCTGTGACTTGTAGATATTTTGACTTAGAACATTTTTCCTAAAACAAATTTATTCAACTCTATGTTTATTCACAATTTCTCTGAGGGATGATCTTCTTCCAGAGTTTATTTTTAGGCTTGAGACTGATTACAGAAAAATACTTCAGTCTAATCTTTAACATTTTTACAGACTCAAGTAATACAATACAAAATACAAATTTATATTAACATACAACTAATTCTTAGGGTTGTCAATTTTACTTAGTCTTGTTATAGTACAGACATATCTTGCACAACAAGGCATATTTAGATTATATTTAGGTGTGAATATTACATATGTTTTGATTTATTTTGTAAAAAAAATTGAAAATTACAGATTATTTTTAAAAAATTTTGAGAACATAAATCTATAAAACAAAAACAATTATGAAAAAATATAATAGCAATAAAAAATTATTACTGTTTAAATTTGAAATACAAATCTAATAAAAAAATATTTAAAAGTAATATGAAAATAAAACATAAAGTTTTTTTTCCAAAAATTATTATTAGAACCAAAAAATTATAAATATTGTTACAAATATGCAAACCCCAAATGACTTTAAAATGTTTGATCAAACTACACAAGATTAAGAAAAGTCTATATATAAATAAAAAGACAACTATGTAAACATATTATGTGAGATGATTAAAATATTCTCTTTACAAATTTAAAATGTGAAATAAAATAAATTTTAACACGTATGTTATATTAAAGTTATCAAAATCAAATTTAAAAATACAACAATAACTAAATATATATATAAATATAAAATGTATAATTATTTGGAAAATATATTATTAACGAAAAATATAAAACTTATTTAAGGATAAAATTATCATATTAAATTTAATAAGATAAAGAATAAAAAATTTAAAAAAATTTTAATGGTCTCCTCCATCCCACGGCTATAAAATTAATTAATTTATACTATATTATAATAGCCAGAATAGAGATAATTTTGTTCAACGGTTTGGTTCAACTATAATTTCCTAATTTTGATTATTACAAAAATAGATAAATAGTGTTATATATCTAATAAACTACTAAATTATTAAACTGCTACTAAATATAATATATTTATCCTACTAAACTACAAATACAACTTATCATATTATTAAAAGATATAAATAATAGTGTTACATATCTGCTAAACTACTAAATTGTTAAATTACTAGAAATAGTCTATTTATTCTATTAAATTATGACCACATGTTATTCTATAATTTTTATTATAAATTTATAATCATTATATATATATATAAATGTTTTAAAAATATAATATAACTTAATAAATAAAAATTTAAAATATTAATGGAAACCGCATCGCACACGATTTATGCTAGTATATATAATCCGTGCAAGAGAGTTTACATGATTTGATGGTCAGGTCAAAACTGTAACTAATGGTTTGGTAAAACGGTAATTTCAGAATTCCTGAATCACTGTACAAGCACGGCACTCGTACAAAGTTATAAAATCATAATTAAGATAAGAACATGAATGAAGGAAAATGGAAAACTAATAATTAAAATTTATGAAATGGAACATGATAAATAAATTATAATTGTTTGCTGAAATATTATGAAAAGATTAATTAAATATATCCATGTAATTTAATATTAATTTTATAAAATATTTTAATATGACAAATATAACAAATGTAATATTTATCTGAGTAAAAATTAAAAAAAATATATAATAAAAGTAAATGAAAAAGTTTGTTAAAATATTGAAAATTAAGAATAGCTATTAGAGACTAATGAAATTTATGTGTAACACCCTCTTTAAAAATAATAAAATGAGATATTAATTATAACTAGTTTATAGCACGTGCTTTTCACACGGGTATTTCAAAAATTATTTAATAAAATAAATAAATAAATTTATAATTAAAATTGAATAATATAATTCTGAAAGATTAAGTTATCTATATATTAAGTGTATTGCATCTACATATTATGATAAATTTATTTAATAACTACTTTCGTTACATAAATTATTTTTATGTTATATATTTTATGAAATTATTTCTATAAATTGATCTGTCAAAATTTAAAGTTTACTTGAAATTTATATTAGAAACTTACCATAAGTAACACAATTCATATTTATACTTGTATTGCAAAGTTTTTATAATTAGGTCATAATAAATATATGAATCTTTTATAAACCTAATATAGATACCAAATCTAAAAATGGATAGTCCACTGGGTCAAATTAAAGTTAAAATTACATCCGAGCCAAAATATGGATACCAAACCTTAGAAAAGGGTTATCCAGCAATTTATAATATATAGATTCATAAACCTGCAAACAGAGCACTAATATATTTTTAAACAATAATTAAAAAGGCTAAAAACTCCAAAATAATATTAAATCTCCAAACTGTCTATACCAATAACATAATTGCTGAAATATCTAAATAAATAATTAAGTCTTAATAATAATAAAGTCTGAAATCCTAATCAATAAAATGGGGTAAATCTCCATCACACAGTCCGGGATCCCCCTAAGCACCTGTCAGAAAAAGAATACAACATGAGTCAAACGCCCAGTACGGATTTGAATTACAATTTTTAAAACAAAAATATGAAACGAAGATTTCACAACTTATATTAAACAATAATTTAAAAAAAAAACAAGCATGGCTGAAACAACGAGTGGTTAGTATATTTCATAGCAAGATCAGAACATACACAAATACACACATCATAGGGTACCTAATGTGTGCAACAGAAGGTGAAAAATAATTTTTGAAAATCGCATAAACAGGTATTTAAAATTTTCCAAATCAATTTTAAAATAATTTTCGGAAGTCAGAAAAAGTCAAATCAAATATTTAATGGAATGAGTAGGATACAGAAAAACTCAACAAATCAAGTATTTTAAATGCTAACAGGTGTAGCGCTTAATAAAAAGGGGACAAATTCTGTAACTCGAAATATAAACTAATATGCTAACAAAATCCACAGATGATTATTAAATTCTTGTCCTCAAACTAAATAACAAAAAATATAGTTTATTATTAGCAACCAGAGATTGAATTTAACAACTACATTTATTCCACAATCATGACTGTCTTGACTTTGACTTGACATTATTAATCCATAAGTAAAAGACTAAACTCTAGATACTACAAACACGGACACCCTGACTTTGTTCCGTGAACTAGCCGTGGCCATAAAATAATTAAAATATTAATTTAAATAATGATGAACTAAATCTGTAATATAGAGTTCTTAATATATTTACTTAACAACTCACACCAAACTTAAACCATAATATAGTGGTACATGCAAATATGTAGCACCGCTTATAAACCAAATTAAGATGGGGAAAAATTTAAATTAAATAAGGTCTACGATATTTGGTTTATAAAGAAGGCACATATTAAATCAATATCATATATACAGTGATACCATATTAAAACACAACAGAACTGAACTTATGATCCATGCATTAAATATTAATGAAATCAACATAATTGTTTTACTAGTTTTGCAGAACCAAATAAATAAATTATAAATTATAAATATAATATACTAAGTCTGCATGATATAATGTCATTAAAATTAAAAACTTGATGTAACCTTGATATTACAAATCATGAACTTAGCTAGTCTAAAAACAAATATACATATGGACATTGTATCATTTAGGTTAATAAAATAATAACATGAACTATGCCAATAAGTTAATTAATTAAATACAATTCCAGTAACCAAACGTGTATTTTGACACAATGTAAAAATTGATGATCCTAATAAAATAAAACTGTATAAAAGTGTAAACAGACATCAAGTGTATGCAGGTGTCTAGGACCGAAATAAATTAATCTATACTGAGATGATAAAAGAGAGTATAAGTAATAGCAGTAGGCTTAGGATTCTAGATCAAATCTTTGGTTAGACAAATCAAATATTCCCTATTATTTTCCTTGGCTCTTCTTGTTAGGAGTTGTCCCACATCATTTGTGGGAGGGGCAGTTTGCTAGAATATAAGCAGCCAGATAACTCCAATCAGTATGAGGCATTTTGGGAGGTGCCCAAAAACAAACCCGTGCGGGCTCGGCCCAAAGCGGACAATATCATACTAATGTAGAGTTAGGCTTGCTTAACAAGCCCAACAACTGGTATCAGAGCTATGGTTGAGACGGTCCATAACAATATCAGATGGGCTCTAGAAGTGACCTAGGAAAATGCAGATGGGCTTTCCCCATAATGGGCTCAAGGAAAAAAGGCAGACGAGCCTTCCAGTATGGGCCTAGGGGGAGCAGATAGCCAGATGGACTTTCAGTATGGGTCGAGGGGGAGCCTGGTCACACTGAAGGAGGCAGAGTCGACAGGTGTCGGGCCCGATGTGTGAAGGGGGAGATTATTAGGAGTTGTCCCACATCGTTTGTGGGAGGGGCAGTTTGCTAGAATATAAGCAGCCAGATAACTCCAATTAGTATGAGGCCTTTTGGGAGACAATGGTACTTGAAGTTTGATAGCTTTATGATGAAGAATGGATACACGAGGAGTGCTATGGATCATTGTTGTTACTTTAAATAGTTTGATTCATCTTATATCATATTGTTGTTGTATGTTGATGACATGTTGATAGCAGGATCAAATATGAGGGAAATCAACAGGTTAAAGAGACAGATGTCTGAGGAGTTTGAGATGAAGGATATGGGTGCAGCAAAACAAATACTTGGTATGAGCATCATAAGGGATAAAACTAAAGCAAATACTTGGTATGAGCATCATAAGGGATAAAACTGAAGGTACTTTAAAATTATCTCAAGAGAAGTATGTTGAGAAATTGTTACAGAAATTTAGTGTCCAGGATGCGAAGATCAGAAGTACACCGTTGGCGAGTCACTTTAATCTCACAAAGAAGCAATCACCTAAAACAGATGAAGGCAAGAAAGATATGGCTAAAGTTCCTTATGCAACTGCAGTTGGCAGTTTAATTTATGTTATGGTGTGTACAAGGCCAGACATTGCTCATGCAGTGGGAGTTGTTAGCAGATTTATGTCTAATCCAGGAAGAGAGCATTGGGAAGTAGTCAAGTGGTTGTTACGCTACTTGAAAGGCACATCCAAGGTTGCACTATGTTTCAGTAAGAAAGATGTTATCTTGGAAGGGTTCTCTGATGGAGATTTGGGTGGATGTTTGGACACAAGAAAAAGTACAACGGGTTATATTTTCACTTTGGGTGGCATCGCAGTTAGTGGGATGTCTCGACTTCAAAAGAGTGTTGCTCTTTCAACCACAGAAGCAGAATATATGGCTATCTCTGAAGCTAGCAAGGAGATGATTTAGTTGAAGAATTTTCTTGAGGAGTTGGGAAAGAAACAGGCGGACAGTCCTTTGTATAGAGATAGTCAGAGTGTTATTCATCTTACGAAAAATCCCGTGTTTCATGCTAGGACGAAGCCTATTCAGCTGAGATATCACTTTACAAGAGAGTTGATAAGCAATGGTACTTTGTCCTTGAAGAAAATCCTTGGTTCAAAGAATCCTGCAGATATGTTGACTAAGGTGGTTACGAATGAAAAGTTGAAGCTTTGTGTAGCTTCAACTGGCCTTCAGAATTGATTGATGAGAAGGCGTTGCACTAGTTAGAGTTATTGATTGAAGAATTGATTTTACTAGACTTACAAGAGTGAAGTGAAGATTGGCCAGACTCCAAGTGGGAGATTGTTAGGTTTTATGGAGTCTTTTAATTAAGCCCATGAAAATAGACTATTCAGATTTAGATTAGTTTATGGATTAGTCTACTTTTCAGATTTGGACTGTAATTTTGATCCAGGCCTAGTTTCTTCTCTTATAAATACTCATGTAATTGTAAAATTATAACACAACAAATTGTGAGAGATCAATACAAAATTAGTGCGGCTTGTGGAGTAGGAATTTCCGAACTATGTAAATCTTTGTCTTATGTGATTGTCGTTTATTTTCTTGTTCTTGTTTATTCGATTTGGGTTTTGCTTTCGTTGTTGTATACTCAATAAGTGGTATCAGAGCTATGGTTATAACGGTCCATAACAATCTCAGATGGGCTCCAGAAGTGACCTAGGAAAAGGCAGATGGGCTTGCCCCAGAATGGGCTCAAGGAAAAAAGGCAGACAAGCCTTCCAGTATGGGCCTAGGGGGAGCAGATAGCCAGATGGACTTTTAGTATGGGTCGAGGGGAGCCTGGTCACACTGAAGGAGGCTGAGTTGACAGGTGTCGGGCCCGATGTGTGAAGGGGGAGATTGTTAGGAGTTGTCCCACATCGTTTGTGGGAGGGGCAGTTTGCTAGAATATAAGCAGCCAGATAACTCCAATCAGTATAAGGCCTTTTGGGAGGTGCCCAAAACAAACCCGTGCGGGCTCGGCCCAAAGCGGACAATATCATACTAATGTGGAGTTAGGCCTGCTCAACAAGCCCAACAAGTGGTATCAGAGCTATGGTTGAGACGGTCCATAACAATCTCAGATGGGCTCCAGAAGTGACCTAGGAAAAGGCAGATGGGCTTGCCCCAGAATGGGCTCAAGGAAAAAAGGCAGTCAAGCCTTCCAGTATGGGCCTAGGGGGAGCAGATAGCCAGATGGACTTTCAGTATGGGTCGAGGGGGAGCCTGGTCACACTGAAGGAGCCAGAGTCGACAGGTGTCGGGCCCGATGTGTGAAGGGGAGATTGTTAGGAGTTGTCCCACATCGTTTGTGGGAGGGGCAGTTTTCTAGAATATAAGCAGCTAGATAACTCCAATTAGTATGAGGCCTTTTGGGAGTGACCCAAAAAACAAATTCGTACGGGCTCGCCCCAAAGCGGACAATATCATACTAATGTGGAGTTAGGCCTGCTCAGCAAGCCCAACACTTTTGTCACCCTCTGCCTGGCTACTGCTTTAGGATTTTATTTCTAGACACGGGTAACATGAGTCTTTATATATAATATTTATAGTCTTCCGCATCTGTCCATTTTTTAATTTTAATAATAATTCCTTTTTTCCAGATCTTATTAATCAGTCTCTCACTTACTCTTAATCTAATTTAATTTAAGAGGTGTGCCAATTATATATATAAATTTTATAACAACTCTTTTTTCTGATCTAATTACTAACTCAAAACAAATTCTTTTATAACTCGTATTCTAGTTCAAATCAAATTCTCCACTTCTTATTACTATTATTATTATTATTATTATTATTATTATTATTATTATTATTATTATTATTATTATTATTATTATTATTATAATAAAATTCTTGTATATTACATATGTACCCCCTTAAAAAGTAGCAAATACTAAAACATTCGTATTCTTGTATATTCTTGTATAATAATCTTATGTAACAAATACTGAACTACATGAAATGGATGATATTTGTAGCCCTCTCAAAACAGACACATGAAACATATTATGCACATGAGATAGTTGTTGGGGTAACGCAACTCTATAAGATACCTCCCCTACTTTCTCCATACATCAAAAAGTCTAACATATCTCGGACTAAGCTTTCCTTTCATACTAAAACATTTAACACCCTTACAAGGTGAAACCTTCAAGAACACATGATCACCAGGCTCAAATCTACCAAACTTCCTATGTTGATCCGCGTAACTCGTTTGATGAGATCGAGCTTCCTTCAAACTATCTTTAAATTTCTCTACCTTCTTATTAATGATCCTAACCAACTCTGGCCCTTTAATGACTCTCTCACCAAACTCGTCCCAACAAGATGGTGCCCTACACCTTCTACCATACAATTCCTCAAATGGTGGCATACCAATACTCGCATGCCAACTATTATTATACACGAACTCAACCAGATATAAATATTTATCCCAATCACATGTCCACTCCAAAGCACATGCCCTCAACATATCCTCTAACGTCTAGATTGTCCTTTCTGACTGTCCATCAGTCTGCGGAAGCCTCATACCTCAAGCTTGCTGGAATCCTTTCCAAAAACGTGATGTAAATCTCGTATCCCTGTCAGAAACTACCGACACAGGCACACCATGAAGTCTAACAATATCTCGCTCAAAAATCTCTGCCAACTCATGAATAAGAGTAGTCTCTCTAATAGGTAAGAAGTGATCGGACTTAGTAAGTTTATCAACCACCACCCATATGACATCATTCTTCCTAAAGGTTCTCGGAAAATGAGTCACAAAATCCATTGTGATATTTTCCCTCTTCCAAACTGGAATATCTAACTGCTGTAATTGTCCACTAGGCCTCTGATGGTCTATCTTTACTTGTTTATGTGTAAGATTTCCCCACAAATTCCGTTATGTCTCCCTTCATTCCATTACACCAAAAGTGATTCTTCAAATCCCTATACATCATAGTAGAACTTGGATGAATAAAGAATGAAAAACTATGAGCCTCCTTCAAAATTTCCTCACGAATCGTCGAGTCTACCGGAACACATAATTTACTACCCAACCATACCACGCCCTCATCATCAACACGAAAATGTTTTTGCTTGCCACCTGCCACCTCATATCTGATAGCTTCCAAAACTGTATCATTCTTCTGAGCTTCTCACCCTTAAAATAAGGTTTGGTTCCACTAGCAAACTTGCAATGCTACCTCCTGACCCTCTAACATACAACTCAACACCCAATCTCTTCAGATCTGAAATAAGGTTCGGCTGAGTAATAAGAGATGTAACACTCCCCAAGTTCTTCCTACTAAGAGCGTCCGCCACTACATTTGATGTGGCTCCCTCCAAACCCGGGTCAAAAGTTTGGGGTCCACAACACACACACCATATCTAAACCTGTTTATGAATATAATAAGATTTATGCATTGACCCTACTTACCTTACAGTTCAAAGTATGTCGACAAGCCACAATCTTAATTATTACAAACATACCAAATCCCAAATTTACTTACCTTACGTCTGAAGTCAAGCTTTATTACAAACTTTTAACACATACTAAGTCACACAACTTCCACTAGCTCCTTCTATTTCAACCTGAAAACCTAGCTTGTACACTCGACTGGGGATCCTCGCCATCACCAGTTTCCTTCTTAACTGGAAAAGAACATAAACCGATTCGCAAGAGTGAGCTATCTAGCTCAGCAAGTCACAATGACATCAATGAGATTAAATAATGATCAATTGAAATGATACAGGGAATCAGGTTTCCGGATAAACAATGATTAGAATTGGATATTTACTTTCATTTATAAAAACCAAGGTTAGGCTGCTAATCAGTCACGCACTAACCCCGAGCAAGGCTCCCAACTTTGCTCTATATACTGGATCCAAAGCACGCATTGGCCTATTATGACCACGAATCTGGTCCGACCACGAATATGGTCCATATTTAAAAATAATCCAATTATATAATAATAACATGATAAACAATGTAATTCAATAAACTGAATCATAAACAACATTTATCCTAAATCATAAGGTGATTTACAATACCATGAAGGTTTAACAAGGTAAACAGGAAGATTAACTTTCAATCCAGGGAAAGAATCATGGTGTAGAAGACCAAGGGTTCAAAGGTTATAAAGAATGGTCTTCTGTTATACAAGGCATAAAGGTTCGTCTATTAAGCAATCTTATATCAAGGATCAGTATGTGGTAGATACGTCTTTGTGGAGTAGTATCAGATATCTGTGGTTCGTATCCGAGAATTCAATAATCAATAGTTTACAAGAAATCAGGCATGCAGCTCAAGATCATTAAGAATCAGGGTTTGGGGTTAAGTATTTCAAAGTACTTACAATATAGAATAGGAACTACTGGGAGTAATTGCAAAATAATGAAAAGAGTTCAAAAGTACTCGCATATATGCTACAAGAAAGTTCAGGGACACTTGCCTTATCAGTTCGCTTTCACTTTACCAACACTTGTCAATTGGTTCCAACTCACTGACCACTTGCTTTCCCTTTCTATGTCTCGCTTCCTCTGTTAAACATCGCATATACTTATCAACACTACTTCTCATTTCATTCTATTTGATACAAGCTTCTATCTACCCTTCGTTTCACCCAAATCCGATGTACGGATTAAAAGTTACAGCAAAAACAGTCAAATAACGCACATACAATCATATTATACAGCAATCAGATCACATATAGCACATAGCATGTAAGGTATTCGATCAAAACAATTTTTTTCAAATAAGATTCGGGGTTCAAATAATTTTCCAGGTATTCAATACGAATTTTTGAATATTTTTCGGAATTAAAACGGGACTCCGAATCATTTTATAATTAAATAATAGAGTTCGAACACCCGAATATGACTTTAAAATAATTTTATAATAATTATCGAGTTTTGAAAATAATTTTAAATAATATTTTAAAGTTCAAAACTATTTTTCAGTATTTTTAAATCAAAAGAATTAATTAAATCTAATTAATTAATCAATTAAAATTAATTACTAACTAATTAAATCAATTAATCAATTAATAATTAAATTAATTGATTAATTATATAATTAATTATCACTTAAAATTAATTAATTAAATAATTAAGATTTATTTCGAATTTAAAATAATTTTTAGAATTAAAAATATTGATTTTTAGAATTTAAAATCAATTAAAAACTAATTTATCAAAATAAATAAATAGAAATATTAATTTTGAAAATACATAAAACAAAAATCTTATTTTTATAAGATTTTGAAAATACAGGGACTATTTTGAAAAGAAGGAAAAAGATCGAGGACTAAACTGTAGTTTAGCCTCGTCTTCCTCCTTCTCCACCGTCGACGGTGAGGAAGCCATTAACGGCGACCTCCACCGTCCTTCAAGCTTTCCGGCAACTCATAAAACGACCCAGAACAAGCCCAGGTTAATAGCTTCTACTCTACCTGATGCTAGCTTCTACTCCAATTGAAGTCTCACCGCCGGCGAACTTCGATTTTCTGATCAAAGCCTTACAGGACACGTCTGTTCAAATTAATGATACCAACAAGTTCCTTTTTCCACGACCTAAACGTTGATATAACTTGTTTCAACCCAGAATCAACGGATTTAAAAGTCCCAAATTTCAATTGAAATTATTCAAGAACATAAACCCTAATTTATGAATCCGAGAATCAAACGTCTTTTTCTACATGTTATTGAACTCCAAATTAGTCATATAATATAACAAAATGACCAGGAAGAAAATATCTACATGATTATGCCATCAAATCATATCAAAAATATAAAGAAAAAATTTCTAATTTAATCCATAAATAATTCGAAATAAAATAATTAAATAAGAAAAATACCTTGATTTGTGCACTAAAATGGATGGTTGATTCAGAAAGAGTTTTTCGAGAGCTTCAATTTGATATATTGCACGCCCAAATCGGAGTTCGATAACGCATTCATTTGTGCGATTGATTTTCAAGAACGCGGTATTTAATTAGGGTTTTCTCTGGTTTTTACTGTATTTTACTGTCTGATTATGATTTTACAAGTAAAATGAAATAAGAAAAGGACTATTTATATTTACTGAATATTAGTACGTTCTGGATCATGTTGGATCGATAAATACGTTGCTTAGCCGCTAAGTAACTATAAAAACGATCCTATAGGATAACGTTTTGGATAAACATTATCATGTTTTGGATAAACATTATCCTGTTTTGGATAAGCATCAAAGGTTTTGGATAATTATCAAAACCGGGCTTTTATAAAACGCTTTGTATGAAGATACGTTATCGAAAAAGGTTATCGTATCGAAAATTTTGCGTCGGGCGGCGCACGGTTCAAACCGTAATCCGGATCGAAAAAGTCAAAACATGGAAAATGTCTTGAATTACCAGATTAGGCTAGGAAGAAGTTTTCGGAAGAGTTTCGGGTTATAAAAACGTAAAAACGGTTGAGGTTGGACGGCTCTATAAAATAGTTTTGTAATTATTTAGAAAATAATTAATAAATTTCGTAAATCAATATAAAATCATATAACACTCCAAAAATTACCAGAAAAATACCTTAATTATCTATATTTTATTCTGGACATAATAAAATTAACACACCTAGACTTTTCCACATATAAACATCCACATAACAACACCAATCATCAGATAATTCACCAAAAATCATATAAAAATCACATAAAATTCATTTATTGATAAAAATAATTACACGTCATGTCCCAGATATTATATTCGCCTTTCTTAGATGGTACTGAATATTAGCATCATAATCCTTGTTAGATATATTTGAGATGTCATGTCTAATATGTTTCATGTTTAGTTTTCAGATCTTAAAAAACAGGAAATATCAGTACTTATTGGAATTAATACTTACTGGAAGTCAGAACTTAAGGATATCAGGACTTAGATTATCAGAAGATAAATATCAGAAGATGGATATCATAACTTAAGTACTGGAGGACTAATATTTAAGGAAGGAAGCTGATTTACAGGAAAGAAGATCGAGACTAATACAAAAAGAAGATATGCATGGAAAGAGTTAGAGGACTTAAAGAATTGTATAAGATATTTGATTGATATATTTTAGGAGACAAAATTATATTCCATATCAATTAGAAGTTATCTTGTAACTGTGTACTATATAAACACAGACATAGGTTTACACTATATGTGTTATCATTATCGAGAAGATCATACATTGTAACCTAGCAGCTCTCATGATATTTGTTCATCACTGAGAGAGAACAGTTCCATTGTAACAGAGTTTATTATATCGAATATATTTGTTTACTGTTACTTGTGTTCGAAATCGATTTGATTGTATTATACACTGTATTCAACCCCCTTCTACAGTATTATGTGACCTAACAAGTGGTATCAGAGCCTATCTGTTAACACACATACAGTAAAGATCCAAAACAATCATGTCTGAAGAAGCAGAAAATCCAACCAAGCCCTCCAAAACTGAAGAAACTCAAAAGACTCAAATTCACAGTCGATATGAGACTATAAGGGTTCCCATACTAAGACCTTCTGAGTACACCATATGGAAAGTGAAGATGGCTATGTTTCTGGAAGCTACAGATCCAGAATACCTTGACAGAATTAATGAAGGACCGCATAAGCCAACCAAGCTCTCTGTTGTAGTTGCAGATCAGCCAGCAAAGACCATACCAAAGGAGAAAAGTGAGTACACAGCTGAAGATATCTCATCCATTGTCAAGGATGCAAAGGTAAGGCATTTGCTGCATAGTGCCATTGATAATATCATGTCAAACAGGGTAATTCACTGCAAAACTGCAAAGGAGATATGGGATGCTTTGGAGACAAGATGCCAGGGAACTGATGCAATCAAGAAGAACAGGAGGACTATACTCACTCAAGAGTATGAACACTTTGACTCAAAAAGTGATGAGTCATTAACTGACTTATATGACAGGTTTGCCAAACTCTTGAATGATCTATCACTGGTGGACAAGGAATATGATCTTGAAGATTCAAATCTAAAATTCCTTTTAGCTCTTCCTGAAAGTTGGGATTTGAAGGCTACTATTATAAGAGACAACTATTCTCTTGATGAAACTACTCTTGATGAAATTTATGGTATGCTCAAGACTTATGAACTTGAGATGGATGAAAGAATCAAGAAACAAGGGAGAAAGTCAAGGAAAGTTGCTCTTCAGGCTGAGGAGGAATTCCCCAAAGTGGCTGTCTCAAAGAAAGGCAAAGGAAAAGCTCTCATCACAAAGTCTGATTCAGAATCATCAAGTTCTGATGATGATGATTAAGAAACTGAAAGTTTACCTGAAACATATGTTGATGAAGAGATGATGAAATTGTGTGCTCTTATGGTGAAGGGTATCACAAAGATAGCCTACAGGAAATTCAGAAGGGGAAAAAAGTTTTTCAAGAAAGGTTTCATAAAATCTAAAGGCAAAGGTGCAAAGTCTGACAAAGGAGACAACTCAAAAGTCAAATTCTACAATTGTGGTGAAAGAGGCCACATATCTCCTGACTGCAAGAAAGGAAAAAGTGACAAAGGCAAGGCACTTGTCACAAAGAAGAAAAGCTGGACAGACTCTTCAGATTCTGAAGATGAGGTGAACTATGCCTTGATGGCAAATGCTGATGGTAGCCCTGAAACTGCTAAATTAAAGGTACCTCAAACAACGTATGCCTTTCATACTGATGATATTACTGAGTTGAGATTATATCTTAAAACCATGTTTATTAGCTACAGAGATCAAACTTTAACATGTGAAAGATTAACTTTTGAAAATCTTGCTATTAAGAAAAGGAATGATTATTTAGAAAATGAGTTAGTTATGTTCCATCAAACTCAGAAAGAGAGAGAGATGATGCTTTTTATGTTAGAGATGAATTGCTAAAATTGAATAAATCTCTCAAAATTGAGTTAGAGAAAGAAAAGGAGATTATCAGGACTTGGACTAACTCTGGAAGAACAACTCAGAACTTATTAAGTAGTGGAAACTGGAAAGAGGGCTTAGGTTATGGAAATGATAAAAGTGAAAAAGGAACTGAACAAATTGAGCCAATTGTTGTTAAACAAACTGTTAAGCCAAAGGTAAATCCTGTTAAGTTTGTAGCTAAAACTGTAAAGTCTGATTCTGAAAAGATGAAAGAGTCTGTGACAGAAGTTAAGGAGAAGTCAACTTCTGACAAATTAGAACAGGATAAACCAACTGAAGTCAACATAAGCTTAATGACAAAGAAGCAGCTTAAGCATAAGCTGAAAGAAAAAAGGAATGTCAACAAGTTTAAGGCAGCTAGGAAAAATAGGAATAGAAGGGAAGGTGTGAATAAAAGCAATAATTATATGCCTGTTCCCAATGCTCCTAGAAAGAAATGTTATAACCGTCGAAACTCTAACCATCTTGCTTCTTTTTGCAGGAAGAATAAGAATATAAACTCTTTACCTCCTAAGTTAGGAGTTAAGAGTCAGTCTGTTAGGTTTATGCCATAAAATCCTTGTTTTCATTGTGGTATTTTATGGAATTCCATGTATACTTGTAAGGAATATCATAGTTTATACTATGATTATTATCAAATAAAACCTTCTTTGAAGAAAGTTGCTTTAATTCCTTCTAGTGTAAAGTCTGATGCAAAGTCTGATATAAGTTCTGATAAACAACATGTTAGCATAAACTCTGATATTAAATCCACTGCAAATGCTAACAAACTTATAAAGGCTAAAGGATCCAAGCAAGTCTGGGTCCTTAAAACTAACCATTAGTGGTCTTTGTGATTGCAGGGAAACAGAAGAAACATCCTAGTACTGGATAGTGGATGTTCAGGACATATGACTGGAAATAAAGGCCTGCTCTCAGACTTTGTGGAGAAAGCTGGCCCAGAAGTTTCTTATGGAGATGGCAACATGGGAAAAACTCTGGGATATGGCAATATTAATCTTGGGAATGTCATCATTGAAACAGTAGCTCTTGTCTCAGGACTTAAACACAATTTGTTGAGTGTGAGTCAAATCTGTGACAGAGGTTATCGTATGGATTTCTTTGAAGAACACTGTGAAGTTGTAAGCAATTCTACAGGTAAAGTGGTTTTTAAAGGTTATAGGCATGGTAACATTTATGAAGCCATACTTTCAACAAGTTCTGATGGTTCTGCAATCTGTCTGTTGAGTAGAGCATCAATTGAAGAAAGCTGGAATTGGCACAAAAGACTCTCTCATTTAAACTTCAACAACATAAATCAGCTTGTAAAGAAAGATCTTGTGAGAGGATTGCCAAAATCAGTATTTGCTCCTGATGGCCTTTGTAATTCATGTTAAAAGGCAAAACAAAGAAAATCTTCTTTCAAGAGCAAAACTGAGTCATCAATTCTTTTGCTTTTTCACCTACTACATGTTGATCTATTTAGTCCAGTCAATGTCATGTCTATTTCAAAGAAGAAATATGCTATGATTATAGTGGATGAGTTCACAAGGTACACCTGGGTGTACTTCTTACACAAGAAGAATGAAACTGCATTTACTCTAACTGATCATGTCAGACAGCTAGATAAGTTTCTCAAAGATTCTGTTAAAATTATAAGAAGTGATAATGGCACTGAGTTCAAGAATTCAATCATGGAAGAGTTCTGCAAAGAGTATGGAATCAAACAGGAATTTTCTACACCTGGAACTCCACAGCAAAATGGAGTTGTAGAAAGAAAGAACGGGACTCTCATTGAAGGTGCACGAACTATGCTTGATGAAGCAAAGCTGCCAACTTACTTTTGGGCTGAAGCTGTGTAGACTGCTTATTTTACACAGAATACGACACTCATAAACAAGCATGGAAAAACACCATATGAGATGGTGAAGAAAAAGAAGCCAAATCTGAAATACTTTCATGTATTTTGATGTAAATGTTTTGTTCTTAAGACTCATCCTGAACAGCTGTCAAAATTTGATCTAAAAGCTGATAAAGGAATTTTTGTTGGATATCCACTTTCCACAAAAGCCTTCAGAGTCTACAATTTAAGAACAAGAGTTGTCATGGAATCTATCAATGTATCTTTTGATGATTAGAAGATTACTGGACTTGAAGATTTCGATGATCACGATCAGCTGAGATTTGAAAATGAAGACATAAATTCTGATTCTGTAAATTCTGATGACTTAAACTCTGATCCTGTAAGTACTGATGTCATTGAATCCTGATCCTGTAAGTACCGATGAACCACATTCTAATAATTCTGGAAGCTCTGATACTTCAAATCCTGAAGGATCCAAGTCAAATTCTGAAGTCTCAGAGAGCATAACTACAGGGGGAGCATCAGAAAATGCTGATGGAGACAGCATGGATCATGGGGGAGGATCCATTTCTAGAAGTCAACTTCAATCGGCAAGGAAGTGGACCAAATCACATATACCTGACTTAATTGTTGGAGATCCTGAAGCATGTGTCAGAACTAGAACTGCAATATCAAATGAATGTCTCTATCATTCTTTTCTATCTCAGAATGAACCAAAGAAAGTGGAAGAAGCTCTTCAAGATGCTGATTGGGTGCAAGCAATGCAGGAAGAGTTAAATGAATTTGAAAAAATAAAGTCTGGACCCTAGTGCCAAGACCAAAGAACAGATCAGTTGTTGGCACAAAATGGGTGTTCAGAAACAAAACTGATAGTGATGGCATAATTACAAGGAATAAAGTAAGGCTGGTTGCTAAAGGCTACTCTCAATAGGAGGATATTGATTATGATGAAACATTTGCACCAGTTGCTAGATTAGAAGCCATAAGGATCTTCTTGGCTTATGGTGCTCACAAATAGTTTAAAGTCTTTCAAATGGATGTGAAAAGTGCTTTTCTTAATGGAGAATTAGAAGAAGAGGTCTATGTTGAACAACCTCCAGGATTTGTAGATTCAAAATTTCCAAATCATGTCTACAGGATTGATAAAGCACTTTATGGCCTTAAGCAAGCTCCTAGAGCATGGTATGAGACTTTAGCTCAATTCCTTCTGGAAAGTGGATTTCACAGAGGTACAATTGATAAAACACTATTCTACCTCAACCATGGAAAGGACTTACTTTTGGTACAAATATATGTTGATGATATCATATTTGGTTCTACAATGACAAACTCTGTGAGAGGTTTGCAAAGCTAATGCAGTCAAGATATTAAATGAGTATGATGGGAGAACTTAGTTATTTTTCGGGCCTTCAAGTCAAGCAAAATGAAGAAGGTACTTTAATCTATCAATCCAAGTACACCAGAAACTTATTGAAGAAGTTTGGAATGCAAGATAGTTCAACTGCATCCACTCCCATGGCTACTACAACCAAGTTGGATAAAGATACTGGAGCACCAGTAGATATTATTAACTACAGAGGTATGATTGGCTCTTTACACTATTTAGCTGCAAGTAGACCTGATATCATGTATGCTACCTGTCTTTGTGCAAGATTTCAGGATGATCCAAGAGAACCTCACTTAATAGTTGTGAAAAGAATTTTCAAGTACCTTAAGGGAACAGCTGATCTGGGATTGTGGTATCCTAGAGAATCAGATTTTAAGCTAATAGGTTACTCAGATGCAGATTTTGCAGGATGCAAAATAGACAGGAAAAGCACTAGTGCAAGCTACCAATTTCTCGGAGGCAGATTGGTTTCTTGGTTTAGCAAGAAACAGAAGTCAATTTCCACATCAACTGCAGAAGCAGAATATATTACTGCAGGAAGCTGTTGTGCACAGATTCTCTGGATGAAGAATCAGTTACTGGATTATGGGTTAGAATTTTCTAAAATCCCTATTTACTGTGATAATCAAAGTGCTATTGCTATGACAGGTAATCCAGTTCAACACTCAATGACAAAGCACATCAGCATTAGGTACCATTTCATAAGGGAACATGTGATGGAAGGTACAGTGGAATTACACTTTGTTCCAATAGAACAATAACTAGCAGATATCTTCACAAAACCACTATGTGAAGCTACTTTTACAAGACTGGTAAATGAACTTGGAATGGTTTCAGGTTCTTTCTCTAATTCTGCTTAGCTTTTGTTCTCATACATCAGACTTAATGATCAGTGTTTACAGATTGTTTTATTTTCATATAATCTGTGCTTAAAATTGAAATTCATTAAATGTTGATTGTTATATGATGTGGATCTTTAAACTCTGATAGTGTTTTGGATGTTCTATGACTATTCAATCCAATGAGGATAACTGTGCTAGATGCTGACCTAGTAGTCTTCAACATACTAGAAATCCCATGTTTGAATTAGTTGTTTATGTGGAAACTCATTAACACAAGCAAATTTTGATTTTGAGCTTAGTCAAGTTTACTTTGTGTATCTTATTACTAAGTCATAAACTAGATTATTGATTCTTATCTGTTAGATTCTGATGTCAGTAAATCTTAAGGATGAACTAAATGCTGATAAGCCTCACTTATCAAAAGAAAAGAAAAGAAAAGAAAAGAAAAGTCAGGTACTCCTTTGAGATCTAGAGTAAATATGTGGAAGGGAAGACCCAAGTGCATTGATGGTATTAAGTCATATGCATTAGAAAAGCAAATAAATTTTCTTGGTGACTTTTCACATTCTCTGATTATTGGAGAAATACTTTGACAACAGCATAAATTCTGATAAGCAGTCGTGACTCACTTAAACTGAGAAGCCACTATAAAAAGGAATTTCAAAAGATGCATAAAATGAGCACAAATAGTTGAGGTGGACTCTTGCATAAATTTGTTCTATAGTAGACTTCATGATTGATGACATATTTTAAGCACTTTTCTTAGTTATGCCTTATTTCTAAGATGTACTAAAGTTTATCATACTTTAATCTTTATCTGGTATTTTGCTAAATGCACACACTTTCACTCCATATGAATGATGAATATTACTATGGCGATTAAGTTGTTTTTGACAAACAGTTAAGTGTCATTTGCATAAATTCTGAGGACAAGTTCTGATGGAAGTTCTGATGATTAAACTCTGAAGAAAACAAGTCAGTATTTGTATGAAGAATCACAGAAAAAGATATTCACTTTTTGAGTTCAGAAGCCATATTCTGATGACTGTTAAAATCTGATATAAGTTTAAGTTCTGATATTAAATCCTGATGGAATCCTTGATGCTTGCGTGGCATTTTTCTTTACTTGACTTATTTGTGGTAAAATCTGAAATAGTCATACTTAAATCAGAATATATTTGGGTAAGATAAAAACAGTCATAATCATTTTGGGTTAGTGATAAACGTGTTTGTCTTGAAAAACTGCATGTGCACAGTAATTATTATTTATTTTACGTGCTCATTAACTCTTGATTTAACTTTTTACTGACTGTTGTTATTACGTGCTCATTAACTCTTGAATTAACCTGTGATAATTGAAGCTGAGAATGTTACTTCTCAGAAAGAAACTGCAGCTCAAAGTTCTGATACTTTGAAGAAGAAATCTTTAAGTTCTGAAGTTGCTAAAACAACTCCTTCATTGGCAAGGAGATTGAAGAAAATGAAGGCTAGGAGGTATTTGGCTAAGGCTCAATCAGAAGATACTGAAGAAGCTGAGGAAGGGGATCAGGAATCTCTGATCTCACAAGAACTAATTATCATTGAAGCTCTTCCAGCTCAAGCCAAAGACACTATTACTGATACAGTTTTAACACCTCCCGTCTCACCTATTAAAGCTACAGATGATGCTAAAGAACACACTGAAAATTCTGAAATAGATATTCATAATTTGAATATACCAAATGTTCTTTATCTGGAAGCTCCATCTACGGAAGCTCAGCAATTTCCAACTCAATTTCTAATTTTAAATGCTGAGATACCATCTACATCAACCACACCAGCTCTGAAGATAAATTCTGATGTTCAGAATTTAAATGAAGCTGTTCCTGAATCTCCAGTTGTTTCACACACTTTTGTGTTATCAGAACATAATGAGTCTTCCTCAAGTTTTAAAGACAGTGTTTCTGCTGAGACTCCAGTTCCTATACTAGGAAAGGAAGAATTGGTGAAAAAAATTATTGAAAAGGAAGCACCTATTCCTTGGGAGGATACTCACAGAGGTGTGGAGTGGAACAAGAAGTGGAATGACACTGATTTCATTCGAAGTTATAACATTCTGACAGAGCATATTTCTAAAGCTGATGAGTTGCTCACAAATGCTGATTTCAAGACACAACTCAAGATCACTGCTCTATCTACCAAACATCTTCAAGGTCTACATTCTTCTACTCTTGAGAAGGTTGATACACTAAAGGAACATGCTGATAAGCTAGATCTACAGCTTAAGCTTGACACGAACAGATATATCAGACCTACTCTTGAGAAAGTTGAAGCCATTGAGAAGATTCAACAGAAGCAACAGGCCCAAATTGATGAGGTCCTGGCTAACCAAGTTTCTCAGAAAGCTCAATTGGAAGAAATCCAATCTTCAGTTGAACTTCTTCTTTCTCTCTTACTTCCGGATGATGCCAAAAAGGGGGAGAAGGTAGTTAAGTCCAAATGCTCACCTACTGAAATACTGAAGAAAAAGGATGATAAAAGTGATGACCAGGGAAACTCTGATAAGAGTAGAGGTCAAGGAAAAGTTCAAGGAAAATATTCTACACAGAACAAGTCAAGTTCTGATGATGTGAATGCTAAAAGACTGAAGTCAAGTTCTGATAAACAAAGTATGATGTCAAGTTATGATATTCTGATTCAGTCAGGATCTAAAGACTCTCAGAAGTTTTTACAAACTCTGAAGCTAAAGGGGAAGCAGACTACTGTTTATTACAAAAATCCTAAAATCCAGACACTTGATGAGGAGATAGCTAGAAGATTATTTCTGAAACAAAATCCAGGAATGAATTTGGAAACTCTCAAGGAGGAAGTAGCTAGATTTGCTGCTGAGAAGACAAATCTTAAGTCTAAAGCTTCTGATGCAAAGAAACCTCCAAGGCCTAAGGAAAAATGCATTGTGATCAGGGAAAAGTCAAATTCTGAGACTTCAAAGTCCAAGACTAGATCACAAACTGAGATTGATCCTAAGTCAAAAGGGAAAGAAAAGGTTGGTGAACCTTTAAAGATTGAGAAAAAGATAAGTTCTTCCATTCCAGTCTATCAAACTACAATGCATGATGATGATTTGATAGAAGATGAAACTGTTCAAATTCTGAAGAAAAGAAAGATAATTGAAGAATCTAAAACAACCTCTGACACTGCTCAAGTTGTTCAGAATGAAGAACAGTAAGCTACATAAGAAACAGTAAATTCTGATCAAGTTAATTTGGAAAAGATGATAATTGCTGATAAGAAGAAGCTGTTATGGAAGAAAGCTACTCCAATTGAACCAAAATCCAATCTCTTGATGAATCAACTTGCAATATTTGGGTTGAGATCCAAGCAACCTAGAGATAAAGCTGGATTAGGTTCTGATGGAGAGAAGATACAAACAGGAGTAGAAGTTACTCTAAGAGATCATTTCATGTTGACAGACAAACCATATGAACAAATCAAACAAAAGCACCTTGATAAGGTGTTGTCTGCTCAAATCATGATAGATTCTCATGATAAGGAAAATCTAAAGGAGAAATTGATTTTATTTCTCTATGATGGATTAACTTACAGACTAGCTGATACTGATGTGCTAAAGAAGTCTGTCAGAGAACTTCAACATATTCACTATCTTCTGGAAGTAAAATCTGATATTACAAGAAGATGGTCAGAATACATTTTGAAGGCCATAAGAGATCTATTCAGAATTTATGGTACAAAGACTTCTCAGTATATACCAATGATTACTGAAGATGATGAAAGAGAAATTCCTATGCTGAAGAATTCTGCTAAGGTGGAAGTTATTCTGAAAGAAAAATGCTTATGTTATAATGAAAATTCTTCATATCCTAGAATTATCAGACTTGGTGATGGACTTGAAAGAACATCAATTCAAGCTCTCAGAATTGCCATTTATCAGATTGGTGATACTAAAGATGAAGAACTGATGCAGGTCAAAGCACAATTAGTTGAAATTCCGAGAAAAGCTGAAGACAAGCTGGTAAGAGATTTTGTTAAGAATCATTATGGATTCAGATTGATCCAGTGAAGTTGGTAAAACTATAAGGACTGTAAGTTGTAGTTAATAGTCTTATTAAATTCTTATTGCATTTGAACTTAAATGTTTTTGACATCATCAAATCTATTAACTTGTATATTTCGCACAATTTACAAGTTGGGGGAGATTGTTAGATATATTTGAGGTGTCATGTCTAATATGTTTCATGTTTAGTTTTCCGATCTTAACAAATGTTAAATATCAGTACTTACTGGAATCAGTACTTACTGGAAGTCAGAACTTAAGGATATCAGGATTAGATTATCAGAAGATAAATATCAGAAGATGGATATCAGAGCTTAAGTACAGGAGTTTGACAGTTAAGGAAGGAAGCTGATTTACAGGAAAGAAGATTGAGACTAATACAAAAAGAAGATATGCATGGAAAGAGTTAGAGGACTTAAAGAATTGTATAAGATATTTGATTGATATATTTTAGGAGAAAGAATTATATTCCATATCAATTAAAAGTTATCTTGTAACTGTGTAATATATAAACACAGACATAGGTTTACACTATATGTGTTATCATTATCGAGAAGATCATACATTGTAACCTAGTAGTTGTCGTGATATTTGTTCATCACTGAGAGAGAACAGTTCCATTGTAACAGAGTTTATTATATCGAATATATCTGTTTACTGTTACTTGTGTTCGAAATCGATTTGATTATATTCTACACTATATTCAACCCCCTTCTACAGTGTTGTGTGACCTAACAATCCTTAAGAAGTTCAAGCCACCTCCGCTGCCTCATGTTAAGCTCCTTTTGAGTAAAACTATATTTGAGACTCTTGTGATCAGTAAAGATGTCACAAGTCTCTCTATAAAGATAGTGTCTCCAGATCTTCAAAGCAAAGACCACTGCTACTAACTCCAAGTCATGGGTAGTATAGTTCACCTCATAGGGTTTGAGCTGTCTAGAGGCGTAAGAAAGCCCCTTCCCATGCTGCATAAGAACACACCCTAATCCTCTCTTAGAAGCATCACTATACACCTGAAAACCTCAAGTTCCCGATGGCAACAAAAGTATTGAAGCTGACACCAACCTTTTCTTCAACTCTTGAAAGCTCTTCTCACGATCATCATTCCCCTCGAATTTAACACCCTTCCTCATTAGCTGAGTCAATTGATAAGCTATGGAAGAGAAACCTTCCACAAAATGCCTATAATAACCTGCTAGACCCAAGAAACTCCTCACCTCTGTCTCATTGTTAGGTCTAGGCCAATTAGTAATAGCCTCGACTTTCGCGGAATCTAACTCAATGCCCCTACCAGACAAGATATGCCCCAAGAATGCCACTTCCTCCAACCAGAATTCACACTTTGAAAATTTTGCAAACAATTTCTTCTCCCCCAAGATATAAAGAACAGTGCGTAAATGCTCCTCATGCTCCTCTCTGCTTCTAGAGTATATCAAGATATCATCGATGAAGACCACCACAAATTTATCCAGATAATCATGAAAGACCAGATTCACCAAATCCATAAATAATGCTGGTGCAATCGTCAACCCAAAGGATATCATGAGAAACTCATAATGACCATAACGAGTATGAAATGAAGTCTTTGGAATATCCTCTTCTCTTACTCGTAACTGATCGTAATCAGATCTCAAATCTATCTTCGAGAAGTACTTCGCCCCTTGTAACTGATCGAACAAGTCATCAATGTGTGGTAGAGGAAACCTGTTTCTTATAGTCACCTTATTGAACTCCCTGTAGTCAATGCAAAGTCTCATGGAACCATCCTTCTTCTTCACAAACAACATAGGAGTGCCCCATGGAGATACACTTCGCCTGATAAATCCCCTATCCAATAACTCTCGCAACTGCTCTTTCAATTCTTGTAACTCAAGCGGCCCCATTCGGTAGGGCGCCTTAGAAATAGGCTCAGCGCCTGGAACAAGTTCAATAGTAAACTCCACCTCTCTATGTGGTGGCAAACCTGGTAGCTCATCAGGAAACACATCTGCATACTCTTTCACAACTGGATTGTTAGGTCACACAACACTATAGAAGGGGGTTGAATATAGTGTTTATACAATCAAATCGATTTAGAACACAAGTATGTAACAGTAATCAAGTTTATTCAATATAATAAGCTCTGTTATAAAGTAGGTTAAACTACGCTCTCAGTGATGAACAATATCACTAAGAGCTGCTAGGTTACAATGAATAATGTTCTCGTGAATGATAACACATATAGTGTAAACCCTAAGCTGTGTTTATATAGTACACAGTTACAAGATATCTTCTAATTGATATGAAATATGATTTTGTCTCCAAAAATATATCAATCAGATATTATCTTTTTACAAGTCTTCTAGTCGTCCAACTCTTCATGCATATCTTCTTTTGTTTTAGTCCAGATCCTCTCCTGTAAATCAGCTGCATTCCTTATCTGAAGTGTACCCGCACTTAAGTCCTGATATATCTTCTGACGTCTTAAGTTCTGATATAAGTTCTGACTTCAGTAAGTCCTGATTTCCTATAAGTCCTGATAAGTTCTGAAACTAAACACAACAGATTAGACATGACATCACAAATATATCTAACAGAGTTTCTTTTTGGTTGTGTGGTGCACCTGCCACATTTCAGAGATACATGATGGCTATCTTCTCTGACATGATTGGTCAGAATGTGGAGGTGTTCATGGACGATTTCTCTATGTTCGGTGATTCTTTTGACGAGTGCTTGCAAAATCTTAGCGCAGTTCTTAAAAGGTGTGTTGAGACCAATCCGGTTCTCAACTGGGAAAAATGACATTTATGGTGCGATAGGGCATTATTCTTGGGCACAAGGTCTCCAGTAAAGGTCTTGAGGTGGAAAAAGCCAAGGTGGGGGTCACTGAAAACCTTCCTCCACTAATTTCTGTTAAGGGAGTCCGCAGCTTTCTTGGTCATGCGAGTTTCTATAGGCGGTTCATCAAGGACTTCTCTAAATTTCTAAACCTTTGTGCAATCTTCTAGACAAAGATGTACCTATTAAGTTTGATGATGAGTGCCTTGTTGCTTTTGAGATCTTAAAGAAGAATTTAATCACGGCACCTGTCATAACTGCACCTGATTGGAATGAGCCGTTTGAGATGATGTGCGATGTAAGTGACTATGCAGTTGGAGAAGTTCTTGGCAGAGAAAGAACAACATATTTCATGTGGTCAACTCTGCTAGTAAGACCCTCAATGGTGCTTAACTGAACTATACTACTACTGAGAAAGAACTCCTGGCTATTGTCTACGGTTTTGAGAAGTTTTGATCTTATTTGCTTGGGACAAAGGTGATAGTTTTCAATGATCATGTTGTGATTCGCAATCTCATCTCGAAGAAGGACTCGAAGCCTAGATTGATTCATTGGGTTCTTTTACTTCAAGAGTTTGAGTTGGAGATCAAGGACAGAAAAGGTACTGAGAATCAAGTTGTTGATCATCTCTCTCGTTTGGAAGATCCGAGTGCGACTTCACAGGATAAGACATTGATAAATGAGTCTTTTCCCGATCAACAGTTGTTTGGAGTGTAAGAAGAAGAACTGTGGTTCGTAGATATTGTGAACTATCTTGTGAGTAATATCATGCCTCCATACTTGTCTTCTGCTCAAAGGAAGAAGTTTCTTCATGAGGTGAAGTGGTACTTGTCTTCTGCTCAAAGGAAGAAGTTTCTTCATTCGACTGTTTATGGAGGCCACTATGGTGGAGAAAAGACAGCAGCTCGTATCCTTCAAGCGGGATTCTTCTGGCCTACATTATTTAAGGATGCGCATCAGTTTGTTTTGAAGTGTGATCACTGCCAGCGTGTGGGTAATATGTCTAAGAGGGATGAGATGCCTCTTAATGTGCTTCTCGAGGTTAAAGTCTTCGATGTTTGGGGAATTGACTTCATGGGGCCATTTGTCTCATCTTGCAATAATCAGTATATCTTGTTAGCGGTTGATTATATTTCAAAATGGGTTGAAGTCAAGGCTTTATCGATAAATGATGCGAAGGTAGTGCTTAATTTTCTTAATAAACAGATATTCACAAGATTTGGGACTCTAAGAGTCATAATCAGTGACGAGAGATCACATTTTTGCAATCGCAAGTTAACTGCTGTGATGCAAAGGTATGATGTGAATCATCGCATTGCTACAGCCTACCATCCTCAGACTAATGGTCAAGCTGAGGTGTCTAACAGGGAGATCAAATGTATTATAGAGAAAGTTGTATGTCCATCAAGGAAGGATTGGTCTTTGAACCTAATCCAGCTCTATCTCTAGGTTGCTTGGCTCTTAACCCAAATGTTGCAAGTTGATTAATCATTAGATTGGACTTAGGTTCCACTGGAGTAGCTTTGTTCCATAGCAACTTCTTTTTATCAGCAATTGTCATCTTGTTCAAATCAACTTGAGCTTTGTCAGAGGTTGATGTCTTGATGACTTGATCAGGATTTGTTGTTTCATTATCTTCTAGAGCAGATAGCTTCTCAGAATTTGATAAACTCCGAACTTTCAGAGTTTGAGTAGCTTGAGCATTATCAGTAGTTAACTATGTTTCTTTCAGTTTCTTCCTTTTCTTCAAAGATTCAACTTCCTCTTCTTTAGAGTATCATCATCATGCATTGTAGTTTGATAGGCAGGATCAATTATAACTGAAGGAATTTTCTTCTTCTGAATCTTTGTTGGTTCATCAACCTTTTCTTTCCCTTTTACTTTGGGATCAATCTCAACTTGTGATCTTGTCTTGGGATTTGAAGCCTCAGAAGTTGACCTTCCCTTGATCACAATGCCTTTTTCCTTAGGCCTAGGAGGTTTCTTTGCATTAGAAGCTTAGACTTAGGATATGTCTTCTCAGCTGCAAATCTAGCTTCTTCCTCCTTTAGAGTCTCTAAATCCATTCCAGGATTATGCTTGAGAAATAATCTTCTAGCAATCTCTTCATTAAGTGTCTGAATCTTGGGATCCTTATAGTAGACAGTAGTCTCCCTTCCCTTAAGTTTTAGAGTTTTTAAAAACTTCTGAGAGTCTTGACTTTCTCCTTGAATGAGAATATTAGAACTTGATATCAGACTTTAATTATCAGAACTTTCTTTCAGAACTTGAGCATTCACTGCTTCAACACCTGTATTCTTCTGTGTAGAAGATTTGCTAGTATCAGAAATTAGTGTCTGTGAAGAAAATTTGATGCTTTGCCCTTGACCTTGACCTTTGCCCTTGCTAGGGTTTTCCTGGCCATCTCCTTTATCATTCTTCTTCTTCAGTTCTTGAATAGTTGAGCATTTGGACTTAACTACCTTCTCCCTCTTTTTGGCATCATCTGATAGGAATAGAGAGAGAAGAAGTTCCACTGAAGATTGGATTTCATTCAGTTGAGTCTGTTGAGCAGCTTGATTTTGTAGGACCTCGGCCAGTTGGTCCTGCTGCTTTTCTTTAGCTTGCTCAATAGCTTCAACTTTCTCTTGAATAGGTCTGATAAACCTCTTCTTGTCTAGTTTGATCTCTATATCCAGCTTATCAGTTGTTTCTTAAAGTTTATTAACCTTTTCATGAGTTATGGAGTGTAGACCTTGAAGATTTTTGGTACTGAGAGCCGTGACTTTAAGTTGTGCTTTAAAATCAGAATTTGTCAGCAACTCATCAGCTTTTGCAATATGATCTGACATAACTTTTGAGCTGTGAATGAAGTCAGATTCATTCCACTTCTTGGTCCATTCAACTCCTCTGTGAGTTTCCTCCCATGGAATAGGAGCATCTTCTTCAACAAACTTTTTAAGCAATGCCTCCTTTCCAAGAATTTGAGTTGGAGTGTTTACTGGAGCTGATTCTCCACAACTTGCTAGAAGCTCATCATATTCTGACAACACAAGAGTGTGTGTGGCTGTAGGATATTTTGGTACAACTTCATCTATTTCCACATCCAGAATTGGAGTAGTTGGTATTTCAGTATTTAATGGAGAAACAAGTGGAGTTGTCACTTGTCCTTGTGGTGCTTCCAGAAACAAGATAGATGGAATGGTCAGCCTATGAATGTCAATTTCAGGACTTAATCCTAAATCTTCAACTGTAGCTGTTTCTATGAGTGGAGAGATAGGAGGTGTGATAACTGTGTGTGGAACAGTGTCTTCAGGTTGAGGTAGAACTTCAATCACTATTGGTTCTGATGAGATCGGAGATTCCTGATCCCCTTCCTCAGCTTCTTTATATTGAGCTTGTGTTATTCTCACACCTGCTCTCTTTTTCTTTGATCTTGATTTCTTAGATATAGGAGAGACATTATCTGTATCAGAGTTTGAAGATCTTTTTCTTTTCTGAAGACTAGAACCCTCAGCTTTATTCTTTTTCCGAGGAGTTACCTCTTCAGCTTCTATTTCCTTCTGAAGAAGTGATTCTTCAGCTGTTATTGTCACAGGTTCTGATGCATGAACCTGGACTTGTTCATCTTCATCTGATTCATCTCTAAGAATCATCCTTCTTCTCCTTGGTGGAGATTTACGAACAGATTTAGTTCTTTTGGTTGTGTCAGATTTTACAACTGGCACTTTTGAGAAGTACCAGAGGTTGGTTGATAGTAGGTTTTGATAGTAGGCTGTGGTTGTTGAGTTGTGGAAGGCTGTGTTGGTGGAGGTTGAGAAGGTGCAACTTTAGGAAATTTGGGTGTGTATGTGTTGGGGTCAGAGTTTACTAAGAACTGTTTTACGGATTCACGAATTTAAAGGGGTCTTAGTATCTCTTTCTTATTATCAGTAGATAACAAGTCTGTGAAGTCCCTTTTAGCAAGTTTAAAAGGTTGAATTGACTCACTAAAGTTTTGGGGCTTATCAGAACAATAAAAACTGTAAATAAGTTGACAAAATCTAGCAAAGTAAACAGTATTTGGGTCCTCCTTCATCCTATCCCCAATAAAACCTAAAATAGCAGTAGCATAATCAAAATGAGTTTGATTAAGAAGTGCATACCCTATTTGCTGACTCATAATTGGAATGGCATCAAAGTTGGAGCATTTGTTAGCAAAAGCTCTGGTGATGCAGTCAAAGAAAGAGCTCCACTCCCTTCTGATGTAGGGTCTCTTCAGTTGTCCCAGCTTGGACAAACTTTTCTCATAGCCAAGATTGGCCATCATACTTTGTAGAAGTGGCTCATCAACCTGAGCATTGAAAGTGCAATTTTCTGGCAAGTTTAGAGCTTGTCGAACAGTTGACAAGTTAACTAGATGCTCATCTTCCCCTGTTGTGAAAATAATACTTGGGGACCCATCTTCACCACCATCATCATAAACTCCACTCCTCCAAAACTCCATTATTTGTGTTCCTGAGAGTAATTGTGGTTGGGTCAGAGCATACCCAATCTCACTGTTAGCAAGAAAGTCCTGAACGAAGTGAAGATCTGAAGGAGCATCATCCTTGCTGAGAATAGCCATGTAGTTGTTGGGGACGAACTTGGCTCCATTAAAGATAACGTCCTTAGGTGCCATATCTATAAGAAATTAAGTGAAAAAATTGTGTGTTTGCAAGATGTTTGATAAAATGCCTGTAAGAAATAGCTTCAGAGAATATTAGAGAGTGAGAGAGAATAAGAGAGATTAGAAAATAAGAATAGCAGGTAAAAGATTGTAAAATCTTTTAACTCTCTTATTTATACACTCCACGTGACAACGGCTATTTTTGTTAAGCAAAACAGACTTTTTACACCTAGCAGCATGGAAACAGTCAAAACAGTAATGAGTGGGCACGGTAAACGTGCAGTAATTATTGCTCACATGTTGTTACAAAAACAAACACGCAACCCATTAACCAAATGATTATCACTGTTTTTATCTCACCTAATTATTTTCTGATTAAATATGACCGTTACAGTAAATACCAAAAATAAGTCAAGTAATTAAATAATGCCACGTAAGCATCAGAGTTTCCATCAGGATTTGCATCAGAACTTTACTATTATCAGAACTTAATGGTCATCAGAACATGGCTTCTGTACTCAAAAAGTGAATGACTGTTTCTGTGATTCTTCACACAAATACTGACTAGTTTCTTCAGAGTTTAATCATCAGAACTTTCATCAGAACTTGTTTTCAGAATTTACGCAAATGATACTTAACTGTTTGTCAAAAACAACTTAATCACCACAGTAATTTTCATCATTCATATGGAGTGATAGTGTGTGCATGTGCAAATGATCAGATAAAGATTAAAGTCTGATAAACTTCAGTATATCTTAGAAATAAGGCATAACTAAGAAAAGTGCTTAAAATCTGTCTTTAATTTTGAAGTCTACTATAGAATAAATTTATGCAAGTATCCACCTCAACTGTTTGTGCTCATTTTATGCATCTTTTGAAGTTCTTTAGATAGTGGCTTCTCAGTGTAAATGAGTTATAGCTGCCATCAGAATTTATGCTGTTATCAGAGTATTTCTCCAGTAATAAGAGAATGTGAAAAGTCACCAAGAAAAATCAATTTACCTTTTTAATGCATATAACGTAATATCAGCAATGTACTTGGATCTTCCCTCTCACATAAATTACTCTAGATCTCAAAGGAGTACCTGATTTCAATTTTTCTTTTCTTTTGTTTCTTCATATAAGTGAGGCTTATCAAGCATGTAGTTCATCCTTAAGATTTACTGACATCAGAATTTGACAGATAAGAAGAAATAATCTAGTTTGTGACTTAGTAATACGATACACAAAGTAAATTTGACTAAGATCAAAATCAGAATTTGCTTGTGTTATGGATTTCCACATAAATAACTAATTCAAACATGGGGTACACAGTTTGTTAAAGACTACTAAGTCAGCATCTAACAATATAATCCTCATTATATCGAATAGTCACAGAACATTCAAAACACTATCAGAGTATATAGAATCACATCAGATAACAATCAATATTTAATATGTTACTATTTAAGCACAAATTACATGGAGATAAGACAATTTGTAAACACTGATCATAAAGTCTGATGCATGAGAACAAAAACTAAATAGATTTTGAAAAAGAACCTGAAACTATTTCAAGTTCATTTACCAGTCTTGTAAAAGTAACTTCACATAGTGGTTTTGTGAAGATATCTGCTAGTTGTTGATCTGTTGGAACAAAATGCAATTCCACTGTACCTTCCATCACATGTTCCCTTATGAAATGGTACCTAATGCTGATGTGCTTTGTCATTGAGTGTTGAACTGGATTACCTGTCATAGCAATAACACTTTAATTATCACAATAAATGGGTATTTTAGAAAATTCTAACCCATATTCCAGTAGCTGATTCTTCATCCAAAGAATATGTGCACAACAGCTTCCTGCAGCAATATATTCTGCTCCTGCAGTTGATGTGGAAATTGATTTCTGTTTCTTTCTAAACCAAGAAACCAATCTGCCTCCAAGAAATTGGCAGCTTCCACTAGTTCTTTTCCTGTCAATTTTGCATCCTGCAAAATCTGTATCTGAGTAACCTATTAGCTTAAAATCTGATTCCCTAGGATACCACAATCCTAGATCAGCTGTACCCTTGAGGTACTTGAAAATTCTTTTCACAACTATTAGATGAGGTTCTCTTGGATCAGCATGAAATCTTACACAAAGACAGGTAGCATACATGATATCAGGTCTACTTGCAGTTAAATAGAGTAAAGAGCCAATCATACCTCTGTAGTTAGTAATATCTACTGATGCTCTAGTATCTTTATCTAACTTGGTTGCAGTGGCCATTGGAGTTGATGCAGTAGAACTGTCTTGCATTCCAAATTTCTTGAGTAAATTTCTGGTGTACTTGGATTGATTTCTGAAAGTACCTTCTTCATTTTGCTTGACTTGAAGTCCCAGAAAATAGCTCAACTCTCCCATCATACCCATTTGATATCTTGACTGAATTAACTTGGAAAATCTTTCACAAAGTTTTGTATTTGTACAGCCAAAGATGATATCATCAACATATATCTGTACCAAAAGTAAGTCATTTCCATGGTTGAGGTAGAACAGAGTTTTATCAATTATGCCACTAGCAAATCCACTTTCCAGAAGTAATTGAGCTAAATTCTGATACCATGCTCTTGGAGCTTGCTTAAGGCCATAAAGTGCTTTGTCAAGCCTGTAGACATGATTTGGAAATTTTGGATCTACAAATCCTGGAGGTTGTTCAACATATACCTCTTCTTCCAATTCTCCATTAAGAAAAGCACTTTTCACATCCATTTGAAAGACTTTGAATTTCTTGTGAGAAACATAAGCCAAAAAGATTCTTATGGCTTCCAATCTAGCAACTGGAGAAAATGTTTCATCATAGTCAATACCTTCCTTTTGAGAGTAACCTTTAGCAACCAGCCTTGCTTTATTTCTTGTAATTATGCCATCACTGTCAGTTTTATTTCTGAATACCCATTTTGTACCAACAATGGATCTGTCCTTTGGTCTTGGCATTAGGGTCCAGACTTTATTTCTTTCAAATTCATTTAACTCTTCCTGTATTGCTTGCACCCAGTCACCATCTTGAAGAGCTTCTTCCACTTTCTTTGGTTCAGTCTGAGATAGAAAGGAATGATAGAGATATTCATTTGTTGTTGATGTTCTAGTTCTGGCACTTGCTTCAGGATCTCCAATTATTAAGTTAGGTGTATGTGATTTAGTCCACTTCCTTGCAGATGGAAGTTGATCTCTAGAACTGGATCCTCCCCCATGATCCATGTTGTCTCCATCAGTATTTTCTGATGCTCCCCTGAAGTTATGCTCTCTTAGATTCCAGAATTTGAGTTGGATCCTTCAGGAATTGAAGAATCAAAGTTTCCAGAATTATCAAAATTTGGCTCATCAGGACTTGATGAATCAGAACTTGAAGAGCCAGTGACAGGTTCTGATGCTTCTTGAGAGTCTTGAGATGTGGTATGTTCATCATCTTGCTCCCCTTGAATAGGTGTATTTTCCTTTGGAGTAGTTACCACAGTTCAATGACATCAGAATTTAACTCGTTAGAACTTACAATATCAGAATTTATAGAATCAGAATTTACAGAATCAGAATTTGCAGAATCAGAATTTGCATCTTCATTTTCAAATCTCAGCTAATCATGATCATTGAAATCTTCAAGTCCAGTAATCTTTTTATCATCAAAAGATACATTGATAGATTCCATGACAACCCTTGATCTTAAATTGTAGACTCTGAAGGCTTTTATGGAAATTGGATATCCAACAAAAATTCCTTTATCAGCTTTTAGATCAAATTTTGACAGCTATCCAGGAGGAGTCTTAAGAATAAAACACTTGCATCCAAATACATGAAAGTATTTCAGATTTGGCTTCTTTTTCTTCACCATCTCATATGGTGTTTTTCCATGCTTGTTTATGAGTGTAGCATTCTGTGTAAAACAAGCAGTCTGCACAGTTTCAACCCAAAAATAGGTTGGTAGCTTTGCTTCATCAAGCATAGTTCGTGCAGCTTCAATAAGAGTCCCGTTCTTTCTTTCTACAACTCCATTCTGCTGTGGAGTTCCAGGTGTAGAAAATTCCTACTTTATTTCATGCTCTTTGCACAACTCTTCCATGATTGAATTCTTGAACTTAGTGCCATTATCACTTCTTATGATTTTAACAGAATCTTTGACTGACTTATCCAGCTATCTGACATGATCAGTTAAAGTAGATGCAGTTTCATTCTTCTTGTGCAAGAAATACACCCAAGTGTATCTTGTGAACTCATCCACTATAACTATATCATATTTCTTATTTGCAATTGACTGGACAAAATAGATCAACATGCAGCAAGTGATAAGGCTCAAGAATTGAGGATTCAATTTTGCTCTTGAATGAAGATTTTCTTTATTTTGCCTTTTGACATGAGTCACAAAGACCATCAGGAGAAAATACTGATTTTGGCAGTCCTCTCACAAGATCTTTCTTTACTAGCTCATTTATGTTGTTAAAATTTAAATGAGAGATTCTCTTGTGCCAATACCAGCTTTCTTCAATTGATGCTCTGCTTAACAGATAGATTGCAGAACCATCAGAATTTGTTGAAATCTGGCTTCATATATATTACCATGTCTGTAACCTTTCAGAACCACTTTTCCTGTATAATTACTCACAACTTCACAGTGTTCTTCAAAGAAATCCACATGATGACCTTTGTCACAGATTTGACTCACACTTAGCAGATTGTGTTTAAGTCCTGTGACAAGAGCTACTGATTCAATTATGACATTCTCAAGATTGATATTGCCATATCCAAGAGTCTTTCCCATGTTTCCATCTCCATAAGAAACTCTTGGGCCAGCTTTCTCCATAAAGTCTGATAGCAGGGCTTTATTTCCAGTCATATGTCCAGAACATCCACTGTCCAGAACTAGGATATTTTTCCTGTTGCCCTGCAATCACAAAGACCACTATTGGTTAGTTTTAAGGACCCAGACTTGCTTGGATCCTTTGGCATTTTTAAGTTTGTTAGCATTTGCAGCGGATTTAGTTTCAGAGTTTATGCTAACATGCTTTTTATCAGACTTTATATCAGACTTTGCATCAGAATTTACACTAGAAGGAATTACACTAACTTTCTTTAAAGAAGGTTTTATTTGATAATAATCATAGTACAAACTATGATATTCCTTACAAGTATAAATAGAATGCCATAAACTACCACAATGAAAACAAGGATTTTGTGGTTTAAACCTAACAGACTGACTCTTAACTCCTGATCTAGGAGGTAAAGAGTTTATATCTTTATTTTTTATGCAAAAAGAAGCAAGATGGTTAGAGTTTCCATAATTATAGCATTTCTTTCTAGGAGAATTAGGAACAGGCATATAATTATTGCTTTTATTCACACCTTCCTTTCCATTCCTATTTTTCCTAGCTTCCTTTACCTTGTTCACATTTTTAATCTCTTTCAATTTATACTCCAGCTGCTTCTTTGTCATTAAGCCAACATTTACCACAGTTCATTTATCCTGTTTTAATTTGTCAGAATTCGACACAAACTTGACAGGATTAACTTTAGGCTCTTCAGCTTTCTTGGTAAAGTTTGGTTTAGATGACACAGTTTCCTTTTCTTCTTAATCATCTAGGTAACATAGACCTTCTTTCCAATTTCCATTTTCTAAGATTTTCTGAGTTGTTCGTCCAGAGTTAGTCCAAGTTTTGATTATCTCCTTTTCCTTTTCCAGTTCAGATTTAAGAGATTCATTCAATTTTTGCAATTCCTCTTTAATATAAAATGCCTCATCTCTTTCTTTTTGAGTTTGATGGAATATAACTAACTCCTTTTCTAAGTAGTCATTTCTGTTTTTAAGATCAAGACTTTCAGATTTTAATCTCTCATTTTCTAAAGTCTGATCTCTAAAACTAATGAACCTGGTTTTCAGATATAATCATAGCTCATAAATATCATCAGTATGAAAAGCAAGAGTTGAATGAGGTACCTTCAATTCAGCAGTTGCAGAACTGCTATCAGCATTTGCCATCAAAGCATAGTTCACCTCTTCTTCAGAATCTGAAGTGTCTGCCCAGTTTTTCTTCTTTGTGATAAGTTCCTGGCCTTTATCACTTTTTCCTTTCTTGTAGTTAGGAGAGATGTGGCCTCTTTCACCATAATTGTAGCATTTGACATTTGAGTTGTCTCCTCTGTCAGACTTTCCTCCTTTGCCTTCAGACTTTCTGAACCCTTTCTTTTCAGAACTTCCACCTTTCCTGGAAAACTTCTTGCCCTTTCTGAATTTCTTTTAGGCTATCTTTGTGATACCCTTCACCATAAGAGCACACATTTGCATCATCTCTGCATCAACATCCACTTCAGATAAATTTTCAGATTTTGAATCATCATCATCAGAATATGATGACTCTGAATCAGACTGTATGATGAGAGCCTTTCCTTTGCCCCTCTTTGAGACAACTACTTTGGGAGATTCCTCCTCATCTTTAAGAGCAACTGTCTTTGACTTTATTCCATGCCTTTTGCTCCTTTGATCCATCTCAAGTTCATGAGTCTTGAGCATACCATAATTTTCATCAAGAGTAGTTTCAGTAAGGTCATAGTTGTTTCTTATGGTAGTAGACTTCAAATCCCAATTTTCAGGAAGGGCTAAAAGGAATTTTAAATTTGAATCTTCAAGATCATATTCCTTGTCCACCAGTGACAGATCATCCAAGAGTTTGGCAAACCTGTCATATAAATCAGTTAATGACTCATCAACTTTTGAGTCAAAGTGCTCATACTCTTGTGTGAGTATAGTCTTCCTGTTCTTTTTGATGGCTTCAGTTCCCTGGCATCTTGTCTCCAAAGCATTTCATATTTTCTTTGCAGTCTTGCATCCAATTACCCTGTTTGACATGACATTGTCAATTGCACTATTAAGCAGATGCCTTACCCTTGCATCCTTGGCAAAAGATGAGATGTCTTCAGGTGTTTAATCATCTTTCTCCTTTGGTATCATCTTTGCTGGTTGATCAGCAACTGCAACAGCGAGCTTGGTAGGCTTATATGGTCCATCATTAATTCTATCAAGGTATTCTGGATCTGTGGCTTCCAGAAGCATAGCCATCTTTACCTTCCATATAGGATACTCAGATGCTCTCAGTATGGGAACCCTAATACTCTCATATCGACTGTGGGTTTGATTATTTTGAGTATCTTGAGTTTTGGTGGGCTTAGGTGGAGTTTGTGTTTCGTCAGACATGATTGTAAATTGGATCTCACTGTTTGTATATCAACAGAGATGCTCTGATACCACTTGTTAGGCACACAACACTATAGAAGGGGGTTGAATATAGTGTTTATACAATCAAATCGATTTAGAACACAAGTATGCAACAGAAATCAAGTTTATTCAATATAATAAGCTCTGTTACAAAGTAGGTTAAACTACTCTCTCAGTGATGAACAATATCACTAAGAGCTGCTAGGTTACAATGAATAAAATTCTCGTGAATGATAACACATCTAGTGTAAACCCTAAGCTGTGTTTATATAGTACACAGTTACAAGATATCTTCTAATTGATATGGAATATAATTCTCTCTTAAAATATATTAATCAGATATTATCTTCTACAAGTCTTCTAGCTGTCCAACTCTTCATGCATATCTTCTTTTGTTTAATCCAGATCATCTCCTGTAAATCAGCTACATTCCTTATCCGAAGTACCCGCACTTAAGTCCTGATATAAATCCTGACGGCCTTAAGTTTTGATATAAGTTCTTACTTCAGTAAGTTCATATTTCCAGTAAGTCCTGATAAGTCCTGATATTAAGTTCTGAAACTAAAAAAATCAGATTAGACATGACATCACAAATATATCTAACATGGATAATCCTCGATGCGAGGTTCATCCTTCAATGTATCCTTCACAAAAACAAGGAAGCCATCACAACCTTTGGATAACAATTTACTCGCCTTTAGAGCAGAAATTAACTTAACCTCCCCCTTCGGTTGAGACCCTTGGTATACAAATTCTGGTTTATCTGCATCCCCAAAGATCACCCTTTTCCTTGACAATCAATTGTGGCATGATGTTCACTCAGCCAATCCATGCCCAAGATAATGTCAAAGTCATGCATCTTCATTGAAAGAAAGTTAACCTTATAATTTATATCTCCCACAACTATCAGACACTTGTTGAGTGGCATTTATGACACTTTATTATGCTCTAATAAGCTTTGAATTGGTGTATTTGTACTAAAGTTGTTATGTGTTTTAATGTGTTTTCTAGTGTTTTTGTATTTCAGGCACTATTCAGGTAATCAGGTGAATTATCATTGTTTTGGTGCTAATTTGGTGTACAGGTGGTGTTGGAATAAAAGCTCGTGGAAAGTGTAATATCCCATATTTTCAGATATTATTTTTATAATTATTTGGAATTGTTTATGTGAATTTTTTTTAGTGAATTATATGATAATTGGAATTGATGTTTAAGTGCTTATATGTGATATTATTTGAGTATTTGAATTTTTATATGTCCAGAACAAAATATAGATAATTAAGATATTTTTCTGGTAATTTTTGGAATGTTATATGATTTTATAATGATTTATGAATTATTAATCATTTTTGCATTTTTACAACCCGAAACCCTTCCGAAAACTCCTTCCTAACCTAATCTGGTAATTGCGGACATTTTCCGTGTTTTGACTTTTTCGATCCAGATTACGGTTTGACCCATGCGCGGCCCGGCGCAAGATTTTCGGTACGATAACCATTTCGATAAATCAACAAAACCCGTATTCTCGAGAGACGGGATATTTTTACATTATTTTCGTATATGGTGTTTTATGAAAATCCCAGTTTTGATGATTATCCAATTCTGGTATTAAATTGTATCGTTTTTATAGTTACTTAGCGGCTAAATAATCTATTTTTGGATCCGATATATAAGTGTAAATTCAGTATAAAATTCCAGAATATTTCAAAAATCATGAAACTTATATTTTATTAGTATTTGAATATTTCGAGAATTTTAAAATTATTTTAAAAAAATTTCGGGTTATATTTATCCGCACTTTTGTTCGTTAAATCGTAAAATGCGGATATGACGCGCATTTTATAAATGTTTTAAAAATTATGAAAATTTTATTTTATTAGTTTTAAATTATTTCGAGAATTTTAGAAATATTTCGGTTTCATAAAAATTATCGGACTGGGCCCCTATCGGGACGTAAAACCCCACAAAAAAATCAGATTTTTATTTTTATAAAATCGTGGGACTTTCAAATATTTTATATTTTCGCATTTTTGAAATTTTCATAAGTTTTAGAAAATTTTGATATAAATTTTATATTTATTTGATTAAATATTATTCCCCGCTATTTATTAATTTTGGGCTAATTTTAATTATGTCGTATTAATTTTTAGTTAAAAACAAAAAAAAAACGTGTAACCTACCCAGCCCCCACCCCTGCCACGCACACCCCCCACCCCCCGTACCCGAGTATACACCCCCTCCCCATTTCCTTTAGGTATATATAAATATTTTGGATTTTGAGAAAGATGATTTTGTTGCGAGTATTCCTGCCCAAGTGAATGGGGGAATAAAAATTATTTAGGATGTCGAAGGATTCGGCTCCTTTTTCAATAAAAAGGTTTTTAAGATTTGAATGGTTACTGGTTACTGGTTATTGGTTACAGCGTAGGTGATCGAGATATCGGTCCAGCTGTAATATCTTTCAAGCCTAGTTATGCCTTTTCTGGCACCCTATAGGTACCGTATGTAACACCCCCCAATCCGGGGTCGGGGATCCGGGTTGCCACGAGTTCCATTTCCCTTAATAATACTTAATCTTAATAATCAACCAACTACTACGTACTGTGACCCCACAATATACACACACACACACACCACAAGTTATAGTCTCAGAGATGAATACCAAACAATAACACAAGTCATTTTATTCCATAATTATAAGTCATTACACCTCAAAAGGGTTTTTGAATAAATTTACATATTCTTTGCCATTATTACAATTCATAAATATACATAAGTCTGGTACATTAAAAGTTGAAAGGCTAGCCTATTGGTAGACCCTACCTCAGCTACAACGACATCAATGCCTACAGGAAACTGCAGAACGTTTCCTATCCACTCGCGAATTGGGAGCTTGATCATGTTCATCTTGTCTATCTGTTGTTGTTTGATCAATGAAGAAAGCAAGGGTGAGCAACAAGCTCACCAAAATAATATGTATAATGATTAACAATATATGAGCATTCTCATAGTACTCATGAAAGTTTTGGTCAAGTAAAAAATGAACCAAGTTTGATATCTTATCACGACCAAGTCGCAAAATATTCAGTATATATGTATATATACTTTTCAAAATCTTGGAAGTCCTCTTCCGTGCATAATATACACAGAGTTCCAGTTTATAACTGTATAAAAATATCGTTGCAAGGTGATCTCATATATCTAACCTTGTCTCAACGTTTTTGTGAAAATCTTTGTCATGCATAAGATAATCATTAACCAGATATAAGTTGAAAAGATGAAGTTACAAGATACTCCAATATACTTATAACTTTTCCGGATACTACTTGAACTACCACCGTTCAAGGTATCATCAGTTTCAAAAGTTCATCACATAGATGAGCCTACAAGAAAAGACTTGAATAGATTCAATCTTTGAAATATCATTATAAATAATGAAGTTACGAGATACTTCATTAAGTCCCGATATATATACACCTATATATATATCTCATACTTTCCTTGGAAACCTCTATTATGAAAAATATAAACAGAGTTATAATATCCAATGAATTTGGAAAGAAGAAAACCTTGGCATAAACCTGATATCTTGCTGATCAGGCAAAGATACCAATAACTAACCTTTTCTACTAGTAGATGGATAAATCCCCCACCGGTCATCACCCTGGCCTCATTAGGACCTTGTGTTGGACCGCCACCCGGCCTCTTACGTGTTGATGGGCTGCCACCCAGCCACTTACACTTTGATAGACCGTACCCCGGCCTGTCGCTTATGCCGACTCAATTAGATGGACTTACTTCCCAAACGTTGGGTAAGTAATCAATTCATTTATCAAAACAGCAACCTTGTTGCGAATATAAAATACACCACAGAGTCGGATCCCTCAGGTTTTGAGTGAGTATTTAAATCCCCTTCGAAAGGAGGATCTTAAATATATAAAAAAATGAGTATTGGGATCCGCCCTAACTTTTAAAAATCATTTTGAAGACTCAAAAACATTTTTAAGAATGTTTGGAGTAATGCTGATTTAATAAAATAAATCAGTCCCAATATATTAGAAAATATCTGAATATTATTATTTAAATAATATTCCCATAAAGAATAATCTTTATAAAAATAATTGAAGTAGAAGTTTTAAAACTCATACTTGAAATGAATATTAAATAACAAAAGATATACTTATACGAAAGTATGATCTTTATTTGAATAATCGAAAATAAGTTTGATTATCGAAACATTATTATTTAATAAAATAAAGAATATTATTTAGTAAATAAGCGGAGTCATAAGTCCTCGAATGAATATTCAAAATAATATTCATTAAATAGAATAAACAGAGTCATAAGTCTCCGAATGAATATTCAAGATAATATTCCTTAAATAAAATAAACTGAGTCATAAGTCCATGAATGAATATTCAAAGTAATATTCATTAATAAAAATAAAGTTATCGAATAAACCTTATTCGATTAATAGTTTTAAAAACTATATCTATATATATTATATAAATATATGTAATATATTCGGGAACATCGACTCCCGGTTTTAGAAAATATTCGCCTTTGGGTCCCCTATACTAAGGGTATACGCAACTACTGCTTATCTCTAGCATAGGTATTATGCAATTATAAGCATTGGAATCAACATATAGATATCAAGATTACGAAATAGACATGCATATAAACCATATCAGTATGCTCCAATATATCGCAAGATTTGCTAATTAACCATCATGCATCTATCACAAGATAATGCATATACATATATACATCGCAACAATAGTATAACGGGTAGAAAACTTGCCTGAGTGTTCCTGGATAGACTTAAGCTTAGAGTGAGTTCGATAACCTATGAACAACAACATAAGTCGGAATTAACCCACGGTCGCTTAAGAAACTAGACTTTAACCAATTGAACCCTAATGTTCGCTTATGGTCACTTCTACGCTTAACGAATCACATAAGTCGTTCGAGTACCCTTGGCTCCACCATTTTTAATAAATTAACCATTAAGAATTTTAAGGCGATTCTTTCGCAAGTACTCTACCAACTGCCTAATCCACTTTACATAATTTTTTTCATACTCCAATTAGTCATTTAAGGGCCTTAACCAAGGTTTCAAAGTAAGGCGAGGGGTAATGGTTCGTTCACGAAATGCCGTTACTTAAAACGGTCATTTCTCCTGAACCGTACATCGGATTCAAGCGAACCACATATCAAAACGAAGCTTACGACATAATCTAACTAAACATGGCAAATTCATAGATTCAATAGTTAGATCTCTGTCCCTAACACTAAGATCAAGAAGTTGTATGAAATTGGGCATTACGACGACTATGTTTACGCGATTACCAAGTTTTAAACCACTCCAAACAACCACCATTCAACTCACAACCAACAATACAACCAACCCTCATCCAAACCTTACTACATCAGTCCCCAAACCTCAAGATTTTCCAATTTATACAACCCCACACATGAACTACTAGCTATACTTAAGTTTCATTAACTATAAACAAGATTTCAACATCCAAATCAATACAAATCCAATCCAAACTCTAAAGACACAAGCATCATGCTTCTCATTTACTATATCCATCAAAACCATCATAATACTCAAAGTAAAGTTAGGGTTTGGAGGTGTTATACCTTCCTTGGAGTGATTAGAGTAGCTAGGAAGTCTTAGGGAGCCTCCTACAAGCTTGATCTTTCCAAAGAAATCAAGAACACAAAGTTAGGTTTTAAAGTTTCTAAAAGTCAGATTGAAAGAACTATCAAAACGAGGGTCTTACCATGCTTATTTGGACGAGACTTGTGAGAAAGAGTTGTAGGCCATCTCAATACCTTTCCAGAGAGCTATAGAACATACTATTTGAGTGAGTATTGAAGGAGATATGGTAGTTTGAAGTTGCTGCTCTGGCTTTGGCCGAGAGCTTTTGTTCTTGGAAAGCAAAAGTCAACTTCTAATTTGTGTTTTGTGATTTGTTTTGCCTTGGCTTGGTTGCTACCTTTTGTTTGTTAATTAAATTGTTACCATGGTAAAAATTGTGTGGCTCACAATCAACCAACCAATCCTTCCCACTTTGTCATGCTCATGTCATCTGCTTATTTCATCTTGTTACACTTGTCTTCCTCTTGTTGGTGTGATGACATCATCGTCCATTATCCTCTTTGATTAACCCCTAATTACTTGGCTAATGACCGCTGATCTGTTATACGGTTCGCTCAACTTTCGTTCTCGTTTATCATTTGAGGGATCATACCCGGGATCTTATTACTTGGGTTCCCCTAAACCTTTCTCAATATTTTATATTCCTTTTATGATCCTCTCTTATAATCCTTGAATTAAATCCTTTTAATCATGTTGCCTTATACTCAATTCTTTCGGTATCTGGTTGATTTTCGGAAAAAATCAAAGTGTTCGAATTTGGATTCTGACGATCTTTACATACACTTATTTACTTTACAGAATACTAATACGATCTTAGAATTTGCATAACAATACTCCTATATAGCGTGGTCTGATAATTTTCCTTAATCAGCATCATCAACAAAAGTTACTATTCATCCGTGTTTCAAAAATTCCAAAAATTGGGGTATTACACCGTATGTCTTCGGGATACGGGTAGTACCTATATTTACGGTATGGCTGCGGGATACCGGTGTTGTTTCGCGACTGATCATCGGGAGCATGAAATATTATTGGTTTCAATCTAAAATATGGTTTTCTAAATTGTTTTGATATTCATAGAATAAATGATTTATCAACTGTTTCCGTGTTGGATTAACGGTAAAATGCGGTTTTGATTCAGATTCTGATTTATGCTGATACTAATGTTGTTGTTAAATATCAAAGGTGGTATTAGTATAGATGATTGATGTTGACTTCAGTATGGAATGTTGTGAGCATCAAAGTTCGTATTGATATCTAATTTGATATGACAGCAAAATAAGTATTAAATTCAAAGACTGCGGTTTTGAGAAAAGTTTATGATTCAATCCATAATCATTGTTTCTTGTTATTATTGTTTACGATATTTCCGTAAACACTGTTTTACGAGTTCTATTCTCGTCAAGATTCAAAGTATTGCTGAAGCATTTCGCTCAAAAATATCAAAATGATTTCAAAATGATTTTGAATACAATTCAGGAATCAATTTTGGGGTTCCTCAACTAAAATTTTATGATTCATCAATTATGATTTCAAATGTTCTGCTCTAATGCAGATGTCGGTTTTATATCAAAACAACCATATATATATTATAATGAACTTGCTGAGCATTTCTTTCGCTCATACTTGCCTGTTTTCAAATTTAACCTCCAGTGAGGACTAGCTCGCGCTGTTTAGCTGCGTAATTAAATGAAGCAAAGAAGAAGCTTTTGGGAAGGTGGTTGGTCCAGGGTTTGCGGACTAGTGTAAGTTTTATTGTATAAAGTTGTTTATATTATATTATATTATATTATAGTTGTGTATTTTATTTGGGCCTAGTATACTTCATTTCGAAGTTATACTAGTGGGTTTAGTTTTGAGTTGGAATTTAATGAAAAGAGCTTTAAAAGAAAGTGAAAAATTTATTTGTGGATTTTTGGATATCTTGTTTCTAGAACTATAATCTTAAAAGATCTTGGATTAGTTTGGGGTCATAAATGATAAATATCTTCCGCTGGCATTTATTTATTGGTTAAACAGGTTAATTTGGATTGAAATTTTATAGTGACGACCAAATCCTCTGACCCCGTATTTGGGGGCGTTACAGGTTGGTATTAGAGCTGAGGTTATAGTAAACTAGAAACGAGAGTGTGTAGGAGTGTGTATAGCTATGTGAGGACGTTTGAGCTCATATCGAGTTCCTGTTGGACTATTGGATATAGTACCAACGAGTTAGTTAAGATAGGCGCATTCATTCGAGATGGTTGTGCTGAGCTGGGTGGAACTCCAGGAAGCTGCAAATTCTATTGTGGAATCTTCCGAGACTATGATTCGACGACGATGAAGATTATCGATATCCTTAGAATATGAAGAATGGTCTAGAGTTGGATGACGAGTCAACAGAAGAGTTGAAATAGAAGATAAGTATTAAGACTTTGGCAATACCTTCCCTTTCTTTAACTTCTATTGTCATCTCTCAAAAAGAGGTATCTTTTAGAGGATATTCCCTAACACTCTTTTAGTCATTTTATGCTAGAATTTTTGTTCTCTGGACTTCATTTCCTTCAGAAATATCAGCTTTGAAATCTTTCTAGTTTTATTCATTTAATTTTGGATTCTTTTGATATTCTTTTATTCTGACTGAGATGAACAACCCTAACTATAGGGGACACAAGGTATACCTGTATGTGTGATAGGAGTTGGATGAGACGCCATCACTTGTGTGTATTGTGAATACATGAAGGTTAACAACCTTTAGTAGTGTCTTAATTTGGACACGCAATACCAAGTTCGTTTGATCATATTGATCTCTCAGTTATTCTTTCATTTCAACAACACTTTTTCTCAAATTCAGATTTTGGTCCCGTTATGGTATCAAATTCTTTTCTTTTTGAAATTTCATGATTTTATCATTCCAAATATTCGAAGGTATGCCAATCAAGTTAAGCTGAGTTATTATGGTCAAGTCAAAGTAAGGCGGTGTGATGGAATTACCAAGAGCAACAGTGGACTGCGATGCGATTAGAATATCAGTGGCGTATAACGAAGTCGATCTGTTTCTTTACTTCTTTCTCTATCTCTCTCTTTATTTTCTTTCTCTCTATCTTTCTCTCTATTCTTCTTTCTCGCAATCAGTAAAAAGTAATTCTATTGAAGAATTGGTCAAAGGATGTGAATGGAACAGTGGTGCACAGTGAAACTCCTGTAAAAGTTTTATTATACAAGGAATACAAGATTTATTTGAGATTATGGAAAATGAAGGTTATTTGGAAATGTAAAGTTGGCTAGAAGATCCCTTAGTGCTTTCTTCTGCTGATTCCGAGGACGGAATCCTTGTAAGGGGAATAGATTGTAATATCCCATATTTTCAGATATTATTTTTATAATTATTTCGAATTATTTATGTGAATTTTTTTAGTGAAATATATGATAATTGGAATTGATGTTTGGGTGTTTATATGTGATATTATTTGAGTATTTGAATTTTTATATGTCCAGAACAAAATATAGATAATTAAGGTATTTTTCTGGTAATTTTTGGAGTGTTATATGATTTTATAATGATTTATGAATTATTAATTATTTTCTGAATAATTATAAAATTATTTTATAAAGCTGGGAATCGTTCAACATCAACCGTTTTTGCGTTTTTAAAACCCGAAACCCTTCCGAAAACTCCTTTCAAACCTAATTTGGTAATTCCGGACATTTTCCGTGTTTTGACTTTTTCGATCCGGATTACGGTTTGACCCGTGCGCGAACCTGCGCAAGATTTTCGGTACGATAACCATTTCGATAAATCAACAAAACCCGTATTCTCGAGAGACGGGATATTTTTACATTATTTTTGTATATGGTATTTTATGAAAAGCCCGGTTTTGATGATTATCCAATTCTGGTATTAAATTGTATCGTTTTTATAGTTACTTAGCGGCTAAATAATCTATTTTTGGATTCGATATAAGTGTAAATTCAGGATTAAATTCCAGAATATTTCAAAAATCATGAAACTTATATTTTATTAGTATTTGAATATTTCGAGAATTTTAAAATTATTTCGAAAAATTTTCGGGTTATATTTACCAGCACTTTTGTTCGTTAAATCGTAAAATGAGGATATGACGCGCGTTTTATAAATGTTTTGAAAATGATTAAGATTTTATTTTATTAGTTTTAAAATATTCCGAGAATTTTAAAAATATTTTGGTTTCATAAAAATTATCGGACCGGGCCCCTTCGGGACGTAAAACCCCATAAAAAATCAGATTTTTATTTTTATAAAATTGTGGGACTTTCAAATATTTTATATTTTCGCATTTTTGAAATATTCAGAATTTTTAGAAAATGTTGATTTAAATTTTATATTTATTTGATTAAATATTATTCCCGCTATTTATTAATTTTGGGCTAATTTTAATTATTTCGTATTAATTTTTAGTTAAAAAAACAAAATAAAAAAAAACGTGTAACCTACCTAGCCCCCACCCCCACCCCTGCCACGCACACCCCCCACCCCCTGTACCCGAGTATACACCCTTCCCCATTTCCTTTACAAAAAAAAAACAATACTCCCTCTCTCTTCTCTCTCTCTGTCCCTCCCTGTTTATATACTTTTCAATTTTCAAAAATTTATATCTCTCAAACCGTAGATCCAAATTTCAATTGGTATATATATAAACGATAAGCGCTTCGATACCTACGCATAGGTATATATATTGCGAGGTTTTGAGAAGAAAATTCGCGGAGCATATTTTCCATTTTAATTTATTTTTGGGGCGTAGAAAAAGAGTTTGGAGGCGGTGATTACTCCACATGGCATCTCAGCGTGTATATGTCTATGGCTATTAATTTCGGATTTTTCTGGAGAAATTTTCGGGACATCAGATATTCTCTTCGGGGTGATCAAAATTTATTTTGGGTAACGATTCCGAAATTCCGCCTTCGTACTTGTGTATATTATAGCATTTTAGTGTTTATATATTTATTTCATAATTTTTAGAAATTGTTGGAAAAGTCACTTTTGGTCCGATTTTTGGTTCAGGTGGCCGTGTTATTCATTTCTGGAGTGTTTATACGCGTAAATATAAATTATTGTGTTGATTGCTGTTGGTTGTGTGGATATGATATCCACTGGTAGTCCGAGAAATAGAGAAGGTGCTCTCCGATTTCAAAGAAAATATTATTTTTAGTTCTGAAGATTATTATTTTTATTATTATTCGAAAATAAATCCAAATTATATAGTTAATGAATTTTAATTGACTATTTAATTCGAGTTAATTATTTCTTATGATTTAAAAATTCCGAAAAATAGTTCGAGCTTTAAAATATTATTTTAAATTATTTTCCAGGTTTGATAATTCTTATAAAATTATTTTCGGGTGTTCGAGCCCTATTATTTAGTTATAAAATGATTCGGAGACCCGTTTTAATTCCGAAAAATGTTCAAAAATTCATAATAAATAAACCGTTCGTCCGTTTAATACGAAACGAACGCCTCTAGACTCAAAAAAATATTCCGCTTTCAATAAAAATATTTTCGAGACCCAAATCCTTTTGTTTTGAAAGGTTGATTGTTTTACAAGTCATTCTGAGTCGATTGTTGATCGAAAAATCATATCTTTGACCCTATTTCAGTTTTAAACATATCGAGTCGAACCTTTTGACAAAGCGAGGGATGTGAGTTATAAATTATGTGATACATGAGTTATGTGCTTATGTGCTATGTGAATTATGTGCGTATGTGGGTCAAGAGTCTTGTGTTTGACTGTTTCCTTTATGTGTGGGCTATCGTATGGGTAGACATTAGGGTTTTGACGCGCAGTTCGTCGAGTTATTATCGTTTAGATGATTAAAGCTATATCTTTTAATTATAGATGCGGATCGTTCGAGTGATCAGGACAAGGGGTAGGATAAAAAATGAAATGGAATGATATTGGATATTGGGCTTCTAGCAATCGCAGGAGCAGCAGATCGGTGAAGTGTTGAAAAGAAAGATGGTGATATTTTAAGACAGAATGTCAGAATAGATGCGTCTTTGCGAGTGTGACTAACTACTAAAACCCAAAGGCAAGTATCTCTATCATCACTTATTGTTCAAGTGATATTTATTTTACATCTTTCCATGCAAGTATTGCTTTCCCAATTCTCAGTTCAAGATAGATAAATGTTTTACATATAGCTGAATTAAATGATTCTGTTTATGCAAATATTCTTCTGCTATTCTATGTTCAGAATAGTCAAGTAATTTTACTTATCCAATTATCGGATTTATAAATGTTTTGGATTTTGAGAAAGATGATTTTATTGCGAGTATTCCTGCCCAAGTGAATGGGGGAATAAAAATTATTTAGGATTACGAAGGATTCAGCTCCTTTTTCAATAAAAGGTTTTTAAGATTGGAATGGTTACTGGTTACTGGTTATTGGTTACATAGTAGGTGATCGAGATATCGGTCCAGCTGTAATATCTTTAAAGGCTAGTTATGCCTTTTATAGCGCCCTATAGGTACCGTGTGTCTTCGGGATACGAGTAGTACCTATATTTACGGTATGGCTGCGGGATACCGGTGTTGTTTCGCGACTGATCATCGGGAACAACATGAAATATTATTGGTTCCAATCTAAAATATGGTTTTCTAAATTGTTTTAATATTCATAGAATAAATGATTTATCAACTATTTCTGATTTATGCTGATACTTATGTTGTTGTTAAATATCAAAGGTGGTATTAGTATAGATGATTGATGTTGACTTCAGTATGGAATGTTGTGAGCATCAAAGTTCGTATTGATATCTAATTTGATATGACAGCAAAATAAGTATTAAATTCAAAGAGTGCGGTTTTGAGTAAAGTTTATGATTCAATCCATAATCATTGTTTCTTGTTATTATTGTTTACGGTATTTCCGTAAACACTGTTTTACGAGTTTTATTCTCGTCAAAATTCAAAGTATTGCTGAAGCATTTCGCTCAAAAATATCAAAATGATTTTGAATACAATTAAGGAATCAATTTTGGGGTTCCTCAACTAAAATTTTATGATTCAGCAATTATGATTTCAAATGTTCTGCTCTAATACAGATGTCGGTTTTATATCAAAACAACCATATATATATTATAATGAACTTGCTGAGCATTTCTTTCGCTCATACTTGCCTGTTTTCAAATTTAACCTCCAGTGAGGACTAGCTCGCGCTGTTTAGCTGCGTAATTAAAGGAAGCAAAGAAGAAGCTTTTGGGAAGGTGGTTGGTCCAGGGTTTGCGGATTTGTGTAAGTTTTATTGTATAAAGTTGTTTATATTATATTATAGTTGTGTATTTTATTTGGCCTAGTATACTTCATTTCGAAGTTATACTAGTGGGTTTAGTTTTAAGTTGGAATTTAATGAAAAGAGTTTTAAAAGAAAGTGAAAAATTTATTTGTGGAATTTGGATATCTTGTTTCTAGAACTGTAACCTTAAAAGATCTTGGATTAGTTTGGGGTCATAAATGATAAATATCTTCCACTGACATTTATTTATTGGTTAAACAGGTTAATTTGGATTAAAATTTTATAGTGACGATCAAATCCTCTGACCCCGAATTTGGGGGCGTTACAGAAAGCCGGCTCGAAGCAGCAATATTACGTTTGCTATATCATGTTTTCATTGGAACCCACATTGATGATGAGTCTGATTATGGGCTAATCATTATCGTGGGATTCTAGCGGATTTATTTATGGATTTATTTTATTTAAATTGTTTGATGCTTTAGTATGTGGTGATTGTATGATATCTAGTATTGGTTGTGCATATTCGTCTTATGAGCATCGCGAACTTATAAGATAGTGTGTTAATTCTTAATGAAGCGAAAGTGAATTTAAGGATTTAGAACTTGCCATGCTATCATAGGTTCATGTAATTGTTATACATGATTAGTAGGTAATTTTAACCATCTTACTTTCCCTATGTAATCAAGATAGATAACTTGTGCTTAAACCGTTATATTGTCAAATTCTATAGACATATAGGGTCTCAATATAATTGGTACCTATTCTGCTTCTATCTCTTTTATGGATGTCTGGTAGAATGGTACTCGTACAACGAAAGTTTGCGTTTATCAATGTGTCATCACCATTGTATGCTAATGTTAAGAATAATAAGGCTATTGAATGAAGTATTTAATGAAGTTAGAATCCTATGTTTGTTATATATATCAATTCAGTTAATCTTATTCTCATAGTAATTCTTAGTTATAAACAATCTCAATTTTTTATAGTCTTAGCATTGAATAATAACCATACATTGTTGCTTAGGTGCATAAATTAGATAGTTAACCAATACAGTCTCTGTGGGAATGAACTAGAAAAGATTCTATACTACTTGCGAACTCGTATACTTGTGTGTATTATTAGCGCGTGTTTAGCGACTAACAACACTCTCGATATACATCAGATATAATAACAGAATTCCCCATCAGGGTAGTAATAGACATATGAGGATATAATAATGAAGGTGTAACATCAAGATGACGAACAAAAGATAAAGACACAACATAATGGGTCGAACCAGTATCAAATAACAAATAAGCATCATGTCTACCAATAAAAAATATTCCTGAAATTAGTTGCTGCCTGATTTGCAGTCAATGCAAACACTCTGGCTGTTGGATTCTGCTGACTGCCACGACCACTGCCAGCTCCTCCTCCACCAGTGTTGCGCGACACTGTACAATCCTTTGCCCTATGGGACATGCTACCACACAAGAAACAAGCCCCAGTCTGTCTGTAACAAGCTCTACCTGGATGATGTCTACCACATGTAGCACAAGAAGCCACTGGAATCATATTGGGGTTTCCCCCGTACCCTGAGTAACGGTTCTGCCCATGTTGCCGATTCTGCCATTGCCTAAGCTGCTTCTGTGGCTGAAACTGCTGATTCTGATTCGGACCAACATACTGATTTCGGCCATGGAATGACTGATCCCCTCTATTCTGATTATGTCCGCACCACTGTCCCTGCTAACCACTATGACCTCCAAACCACTGTCTACCCTGTACAAAACCTTGATCATCCTTAGTCCTCTTACTACCACTATTAGACCTGGAAGTCCTGAAATATATGTGCTCATTCTCAACATCCTTTGCTGCATCAACCAACTCTACCATATTATCAAATTTAAAAGAAATTACGGAACCCCTCAGATAAGACTTCAACCCTCATTTAAATTTATCGGCCTACTGTGTAGCAGTCTCTGCAACTGTCCCAGCAAATCCAGCCAACCTTTTAAACCTCGCCATATAATCAGTAATGCTCTTATCATAGTGCTTGAAAAATAGAATGAAACTCCCTTAAATAAGCCTCCCAAACAGCATTAGAGAAGTACTTCTCATAGAATACCTCCTTGAATCCCTGCCATTCCAAAGCCTTTGCATACTACTCCCCTTTAGTAGCTTTCACTCCTCTCCACCACCTCTGAACATCCCCCTCCAACTTATACACAACTACCTTGACCTTTTGAATCTCATCACAACCCAGTGCATCAAAAATCTTCTCGAGATGAACAATCCAATTTTCAGCATCAATAGGAGTCGGTGCTGAATTAAAAGAGTCCGACTTTTGCTTCACAAACTTCTTCAACCATACAAACGGCTCCAACTGATGGCCCTGACCGTTCTGATTCTGATTCCCATTGCCAATCTGATTTCCTTGTCCATTCTAAATTCCCTCTCCATTCTAATTTCCTTGTCCATTCTGATTTCCTTGGTTTGCCAAAGCCTGCTATACAACCTGAGCCACTGCTTGCCCTATCATCTCAGTAAGCTGAGTGGGGTCAATGTGAAAAGGATCACGTCTAGGAGGCATCTATAATATAAGATAGCGAATAGATGAAGATTACCAGAATAAATATGATGTAGTAGTTACAAACAGATTTCAAAATGATGAAGCAGAATTAAATGATAAAGAGCAGACTGAAATGAAATTAAATAGAACACCCATCATATCGTCTACCCAAACCCACAGGTCAACCTAAGTAGGTTTTCTACAAGAAAGAACCTAAGCTCTGTCGCCATCTCTCTAACACCCCCTTTAAAAATAATAAAAGGAGATATTACTTATAATCAATAAACTTGCAAACAGAGCACTAATATATTTCTAAACAATAATTAAACAGATTAAAAGCTCCTAAATAATATTAAATCTCCAAACTGTCTAAACAATTAATATAATTACTGAAATCTCTAAATAAATAATTAAGTCTAAATAATAATAAAGTCTGAAATCCTAATCAATGAAATGGGGTAGCTCTCCATCACACAGTCCCAGATCCCCCTAAGCACCTTCCAGAAAAAGAATACGACATGAGCCAAACGCCCAATACGAATTTGGAATACAATTTATAAAACAGAAATCAGAAATGAAGATTTCACAACTTATATTAAACAATCATTTTTAAAAAAAAAAGAAGCATGGCTGAAAGAACGAGGGGTTAGGATATTTCATACCGAGATTAGAACAGATATAAATACACACATCATAGGGTACCTAATGCGTGCAACATAATGGATAACGTGGACAGCATATACGACGTCACCATATTTTAAATCACAAATCAAACTCTGGTTGCACCCACATATCCTAAAACAAATATCAAATGTGTAAAAGCTCCTCCCAAGAGCTAACAGAGTGATACGCCGTGACCAATCACACTGTCACGGAAGTGTCGTGTCACTGGTGCCGCAATGACATGGCTGTAGTACCCCTACAGCTGGTTAACTTGGTATACCCTATATCTCTAAGGGTTCAAATTAAAATATTCTCGTAAAATTTAAAAATTACCTGAGACAAATAATTCAGATTTTCAAAGTAGAGGGTGTCAAAAATAATTTTTGAAAATCGCATAAACAGATATTTAAAAATTTCCAAATCAATTTTAAAATATTTTTCGGAAGTCAGAAAAAGTCAAATCAAATATTTAAATAAATGAGCAGGATACAGAAGAACTGAACGAATGAAGTATTTTTAAAAGCTAAGAGGAGTATAAACTAATATGCTAACAAAATCCACAGACGATTCTTAAATTCTTAGCCTCAAACTAAATAACAAAAAATATAGTTTATTATTAGCAACCACCCTTTTACGAGATTGAATTTAATAATCACATTTATTCCACAATCATGATTGTCTTGACTTTGACCTGACATTATTAATACATAAGTAAAAGAATAAACTTTAGATACTACAAACACGGACACCCCTGACTTTGTTCCGTGAACTAGCCATGGCCACAAAATAATTAAAATATTAATTTAAATAATGATGAACTATATCCGTAATATAGAGTTCTTAATATATTCACTTAACAACTCACACCAAACTTAAACCATTATATAGTGGTGCATGCAAATGTGTAGCACCGCTTATAAACCAAATTAAGATGGGGAAAAATTTAAATTAAATAAGGTCTACGATATCTGGTTTATAAAGAAGGCACCCATTAAATTAATATTATATATATATAGTGATACCGTATAAAAACACAACAAAACTGAACTTATGATCCATGCATAAAACATTAATGAAATGAACATAATTGTTTTACTAGTTTTGGATAACCAAATAAATAAAATATAAATTATAAATATATAAATATAATATACTAAGTCTGCATAATATAATGTCATTAAAATTAAAAACTTGACGTAACCTTGATATTACAAATCATGAACTTGGCTAGTCTAAAAACAAATATACACATAAACATTGTATCATTTAGGTCAATAAAATAATAACCTGAACTATGCCAATAAGTTAATTAACTTAATAAAATTCCAATAACCAAACATGTCCTTTGACACAATGTAAAAATTGATGATCCTAATAAAATAAAACTGTATAAAAGTATATACAGATGTTAGTCGTTAAGCTCGCGCTAATAATTCATGCAAGTATACGCGATCACAAGTAATATAGAATTATTTCTAGTTCGTTCCCACAGAGACTGGTTAAATTAACTATATGATTGATGCACTTATGCAACAATGATATGGCTATTATTCAATGCTAAGATGAATAACAATTTGGGTTTTAATTATACTACGATTAACTATTGAGAATTATACTAGAGAACATTAACTAAAGAGAGTAAAGAGAGTTGAATAATATATGACACAACATGGGATTCTAACTTCATTAAGTACTTCATTCAATAGCCTTTTCATTCTTAACATTAACATGTAATGGTGATGACACTAATCAGATAACACGAAACTGATAAATGCCAACTTTCGTTGTATGAATACCATATTATTAGACATCCACAAAAGAGATAGAAGCTGAATAAACACCAATTATATTGAGACCCTATATGTCTATAGAATTCGACAACATAACGGTTTAATGCACAAGTTATCTATCGTGATTACGTAGGGCAAGTAAGATGGTTAAAATTACCTATGAATCATGCATAACAATAACACATAAACCTATGCTAGCATGGCAAGTTCTAAATCCTTAAATTCAATGTCGCTTCATTAAGAATTAACACGCTATCTTATAAGTTTACGACACTCATAAGACGAATAAGCACAACCAAAACTAGTTTATCATACAATCACCACACACAAAGGCATCGAAACAAATCAACTAAAGAAATCCATAAATAAATTCGCTAGAACCCCACGATAATGATTAGCCCATAATCAGACTCATCATCAACGTGGGTTCAGATGAAAGCATGGTATAATAAACGTAGTCTTTATAAACAAATAATAAACAAAGTACGTAATCCAGAGTATTAGGTTCAACAAAACAAGAAACGAGCATCCAAGATTACAACTTAGAATAAAGATTCACAAGAATAAATTAGATCTTCATCGCCTTCGTTGAATTGTGCTATAGGTCTACTTGTCATATTTTCCTTAAGCTTCGTTATAAAAAACATCTTTTTATTATCTTTAATTAGCATCACAATTAAGCCAAAAGCCCAAAAAAACAGTCTTCTATTTGAAACAGGAAACTGGATTCCCGACCTGGTGCAGGGGCGCGCTTTACCAGCGCGGGCGCGCTGACATTCTGTATCTATGGCGCGACCGTGCGCTAGCACAGCGCGGGCGCGCCGGTCTTCTGGAAAAACTGGAATTGCCTTCTTTTATTGCTACAACGAGTTGGTCTTTATGATCCTTTATTCCTTGGACACCATCCTAACACCATATTAGCATTAAATCAATGCTAATTCACCTGAATCCCAGATTGATGCCTGAAATGCAAAAACACTAGAAAACATATTAAAATACCAACAAATTGAGTACAAATACACCAATTCAGAGCTTAATGGAGCGTTATAAAGTGTCATAAATGCCACTCAACATACCCCCAAACTTGAATCGATGCTTTTCCTCAAGCATAAATAGACTCAAAGAACAAGAAATAAAAATGCATGAATGCAACGATCCCCAATAGAATAACTAAACTAATCAACAAGCAACATCTCAACAAATGCAGTTATTCACATAAAGATTAATCAAACCTTACAAATTAACCTACAAATCAGAGACATGCGTGTGTATAATTGCTTACAGATATTCTATCGCAACTAGATCAATAATCATGACTCAATACTCATCAAAGCAACCGCAAGGTTATAAATAAAATAAAAGCTAGACTCAAAATAACTTATAACACTTCAATTCTTATATTGGAGTTCTATATGGATTCACGATTTTATTCACAACACATAAACAACACAAATATGCTTATTTGACCATGCAATGAGTGAGGTCCACGAAAGACTTATACAATAGTACCCATATAACGAGCGTTAGGTTAGCGGATCCCAGATCGTAAAAGCCTTAGGTCACTAGGCACAAAGTCTCCTAAGAACTTAATAACTCGAGTACTAAAGAGCCCACTCGTGATCAATTATACGTAACACTATTCTGTGCACCATTGGAAATGTGTCATTTGACAAATACTTATGTGACTTGGGAGCTAGCATCAATATGATGCCCTTGTCAATATTCAAGAAGCTGGACTTGCCTGATCCAAAGCCTACTTATATGACTTTATAGTTGGCCGACCGTTTTATTACATATCCGTGAGGTATTGTGGAGGATGTCTTGGTCAATGTGGATAATCTCATCTTCCCTGCTGATTTTGTAATTCTTGATTTCGAGGAGGATAAGAAGATTCCCATAATCTTGGGAAGACCTTTCTTGGCTACTGGCTGAACCTTGATAGATGTGCATAAAGGTGAGCTCACCATGTGAGTGATGGATCAGGATGTAACTTTTAATGTGTTCAATGCCATGAAATTCCCTACGGAAACTGAGGAGTGTTTTAAGGTGGAGAAGGTCAATTCTGTGGTCAATTCTGAACTCGATCAATTGCTAAGGTCGATGCCTTAGAGAAGGCCTTGTTGGGGAATTCCGATAGTGAAGATGATGGAGTGGACGAGTAGTTCCAATATTTGAGTTCTTCTCTATGGAAGCGAAAGATGGATATGCCTTTTGAATCTCTTGGATTGGAGGAGCTGAATAAATCTCCTAAGCCCCTCAAGCCATCTATTGAGGAAGCTCCTACTCTTGAGCTTAAGCCTTTACCTAAATATTTTAGGTATGCATTTTTAGGTGATGCATCTACTTTGCCTATTATTGCATATGACCTTTCAGGAAGCGACGAGGAGAAGCTTTTGAGAATTCTTATTAAAGGAATCAGCCCCTCGTATTGCATGCACAAAATTCTGTAGAGCCAGGAAGCAAGCCTACTGTGGAGCAACAGAGAAGGATAAATCCGATCATGAAAGAGGTTGTGCAGAAGGAAATCCTCAAGTGGTTAGATGCAGGTATCATCTATCCTATTTCTGACAGTTCATGGGTGAGCCCAGTTCAGTGTGTACTAAAGAAAGGAGGTATCACTGTGGTAGCAAATGAGAAGAATGAGCGTATTCCTACATGAACAGTCACGGGAGTAGAGAGTTTGCATGGATTATAGAAAGCTAAACAAGGCTACAAGGAAGGATAACTTCCCTCTTCCTTTCATTAATCAGATGTTTGATATATTAGCGGAGTATGATAACTATTATCTTCTGGATGGCTATTCGGGATATAATCAGATATGTATCGCTCCATAAGATCAAGAAAAAACTACATCCACGTGTCCTTTAGGAACTTTTGTATTTCGGAGAGTTTCTTTTGAGCTATGTGGAGCACCGACCACATTTCAGAGATGCATGATGGCTATCTTTTCTGATATGATTGGTCAGAATGTGGAGGTGTTCATGGACGATTTCTCTGTGTTTGGTGATTCATTTGACGAGTGCTTGCAGAATCTAGGATGTAAAACCCCCAAATCCGGGGTCGGGGATCCGGGTTGTCATGAGTTCCATTTCCCTTAATAATACTCAATCGTAATAAACAACCAACTACTGCGTACTATGACCCCAAAATATACACACACACCGCAAGTTATAGTCTCAGAGATTAATACCAAAAATAACACAAGTCATTTTATTCCATAATTATAAGTCATTACACCTCAAAAGGGTTTCTGAATAATTTTACATATTATTTTCCATTATTACAATTCATAAATATACATAAGTCTAGGACATCAACAGTTGAAAACCTAGCCTATTGGTAGTTCCTACCTCAGCTACAACGACATCAACGCCTATAGGAAACTACAGAACGTTTCCTATCCACTTGTGAATTGGGAGCTTGGTCCTGTTCATCTTGTTTAGTTATTGTTGTGTGATGAAAGAATAAAGCAAGGGTGAGCAACAAGCCCACCAAAATAACATGTATAATAATTAACAATATATGAGCATTCTTATAGTACTTCAGAAAGTCTTGGTCATGAAGAAATGAACCAAGTTTGATATTTTAACGCGACCAAGTCGCAAAATATTCAGTATATATGAATATATACTTTATAAAATCTTGGAAATACTCATCCATACATAATATACATAGAGTTCCAGTTTATAACTATATATAAAAAAAATATTATTGCAAGGTGATCTCATATATCTAACCTTGTCTTAACATTTTTCTGAAAATCTTTGTCATGCATTAGATAATCATTAACTAGATATAAGTTGAAAAGATGAAGTTACAAGATACTCCAATATACTTATATCTTTTTCAAATACTACTTGAACTACCACCGTTCAAGTTATAATCAGTTTCAAAAGTTCATCACATAGATGAGACTATAAGATAAGACTTGAATAGATTCAATCTTTGAAATATCATTTGAAAGAAATGAAGTTATGAGATACTTCATTAAGTCCCGATATATATACACACCTATATATATATCTCATACACTATTTGAAAACCTATATTATGAAAATTATAAACAGAGTTGCAATATCCAATGAATTTGGAAAGAATAAAACATTGGCATAAACCTGATATCTTGCCGGTCAGGCAAAGATAGCAATTAAATCACCTTTTCTACTAGTAGATGGATGAATTCCCCACTAGTCATCACCCTGGCCGCATTAGGACCTTATGCTGGACTGCCACTCAGCCACTTACGCTTTGATGGACTCCCTGAGCCACTTACACTTTGATGGACTCCCACTGAGCCCATGGCGCCTATGTTGACGCATTTTAATTGGGCTTACTTCCCGAACGTTGGGCAAGTAATCAAACTCTTTTATCAAATTAGCAACTTCGTTGCGTCGAAATTACACCACAGAGCCGTATCCCTTAGGTTTTGAGCGAGTATTTAAATCCCCTTTAAAAGGAAGATCTTAAATTAAAATCGAGTTTTGAGATCCGCTCTAACTTTCTAATATCATTTTGAAGACTCGAAAATATTTTTAAGAATGTTTGGAGTAATGATGATTTAATAAAATAAATCAGCCTCTATATGTTAGAAAATATCTGAATATTATTATTTAAATAATATTCCCATAAAGGATAATCTTTATAAAAATAAATGAAGTAGAAGTCTTAAAACTCATACTTGAAATGTATAATAAATAACAAACGATATACTTGTACGAAAGTAAGATCTTTATTTGAAAAATCGAAAATAAGTTTGATTATATTCAAAACTATCGAATATACCTTATTCGATTAATAGTTATAGAAAACTATATAAAATATACTCGGGAACCTCGCCTCCCAGTTTTAGGAAAATGTTCAACTTTGGGTCCCCTTTACTAAGGGTATACGCAAATAATACCTATCTCTAGCATAGGGATTATGCAGTTTTTAACAATTGCATCGACAATGAAATATCAAGATTACGAAACAGGCATGCATATATTAAACCACGGTCGCAGAAATCAAGGTGATTTTCTTATTTAATTAATTTAATTTGAATTATTTATGGATTAAATTAGGAATTTTTGTTCTTGATGTTTTTGATATGATTTGATGGCATAATAATGTAGATCTTTTCTTCCTGGTCATTTTGGTATATTATATGACTAATTTGGAGTTCAATAACATGTTCAAATTATTGTTTGATTCTCGAATTAAAGAAATTAAGCTTTATATACTTTGAATGTTCTTAATTGAAAATTAGGGGTTTTTGTTTTGAGGGTTATTAGTCAAATTGATTGGTACCAGTATGTAGTTCGTATAAAAAAGAGTTGATTGATGTTGGTTTGAAGGCTAGAGGATTCCGGGATGGTGCTCGTCAGACTTTTGAACCATTCGCCGATTTTATGTCGATTTAGCTGGACTTTGAGTTCCAGGCATTGTTTGTGATTTTATTTGATTGATTTGAGCTTCTAGAAGAATTTAGAATAAAAAGCACACTGGAAACAAGCCAAACGATCACGTTTTGATTTAGATCGGAGCTTGGTCGGAGTTGGGTGGTCTTCGGATTCTGGGGAGAACTCCAGCGTGTTCTTGAGTTCTCCCCCCACCCGGAAACCCGACTCTTGACCCGGGTACCAACCTAATTTCAATCTTGTTTTTCCCTAATTTCAAAACCAAAAACTGTTTCTGTAATTTTCTTTTTAAAATAATTCAAAAATTCTGTTTTTAATTATAAAAATTCATTTTAATTTTAAAATTTATTATTTATAATTGAGAAAATTATTTTAATTATTTATTTACTTAAAAATAAATCTAGTTTATTTTATTAATTAATTTTAATTAGTTTTTAATTATTTTAATCAATTGATTAATTTGATATTAATTGATTAATTAATTAATTAAATTAATTATTAATTGATTGATTTTAATTGATTTAATAATTAGATTTAATTAATTATTTTTGAGTTAAAAATTCTGAAAAATAGTTTCGAGCCTTAAAATATTATTTTAAATTATTTGCAAGGCTTTATAATTATTATAAAACTATTTTAAAGTCATATTCGGGCATTCGAACCTTGTTATTTAATTATAAAATGATTCAGAGTCCCGTTTTAATTTCGAAAAATATACAAAAATTCGTATTAAATACCTGGAAAATCATTTTGACCCCGAATCTTCTTCGAAAAATTATTTTAATTGAATATCTTGCATGTTATGTGCTACGTGCTATCTGATTGATGTGTTATATGCCTATTTGGTTGTTGTTTGACTGTTTTGGTCATAACTTTCAATCCGTAAATCGGATTTGGAAAAACGAAGAGTAAATAAAAGCTTATGATGTCTATGTGATGATTAGAATAGTATGAGATTGAGTATTGATAGATGTTTGTGATTTCTAGCAGATAAGTGAGGTATAGAAAAAGAAAGTCAGTGATCCGTAAATAGAATTGAAGCGTAGAAAGAGATTGCAAATAGAAAAAGAAGGCAAGTGATTGACGAATAGAAGCAAGGAATAGAAAAAGAAGGAAAGTGATTGATGAGTAGAACTGTTTGATGAGTACAAGTAAAGTTGGAAATCATCTATGATAAGGCAAGTCCTTCTGAAACTTTCTTCGAGATATATTGCAAATATTTCTGAACTTTCTCATATCATGTTATTAGTATTCAAAATAAATCTTGTTTCATATTACAAGCATTTTAAACTATTCAGTCTTGAACCCTGATCATATTATTTTAGAAAATGATCATCCATAGTCCATGAGCTGGTTTCTCATCCACAATAGCTGAGCACAGCAGCTTCCAGCTGCAATATATTTAGCTTCAGCAGTTGAAGTGGAAATAGATTTCTGCTTCTTACTGAACCAGGAGACTAGTCTTCCTCCTAAAAACTGACAACTGCCAGAGGTGCTCTTCCTGTCTATTTTACATCCAGCAAAGTCATCATCTGAATATCCATACAGTTCAAAATCAGCTTCCCTTGCATACCATAGACCAAGTGTGTTGTGCCCTTGAGATATTGAAAGATTCTCTTAACTGCAATAAGATGTGGCTCCCTAGGATTTGCCTTGAATCTTGCACACAAACAAGTGGCAAATATAATGTCTGGCCTACTAGCAAATAGGTATAAAAGAGAACGAAACATACCTCTGTAGCTTGTGACATCAACTGCTGTACCTTCATGAGGATCAAGTTTTGTAGCAGTTTCCATAGGAGTAGTTGCAGTTGCACTTTCTTGCATATTAAACCTCTTCAGTAGATTCTTTGTGTACTTGGACTGATTAATGTAGATGCCAATTATCAGTCTGTTTAATTTGCAAGCCTAAGAAGTAGCTCATCTCTCCCATCATACTCATTTGATATCTTGATTGCATCAACTTTGAAAACTTATCAAACAATGTTTAATTAGTTGATCCAAAAATGATATCATCCATATAAATTTGAACTAAAAGAAAATCTTTACCTTTTTTTAGATAAAATAAGGTTTTATCTATTGTACCTCTTTTGAATCCACTTTCAAGTAGAAATTGAGCAAGGGTCTCATACCATGCTCTAGGTGCCTGCTTCAGTCCATAGAGTGCTTTGTCAAGTCTATAAACATAGTCAGGATGTTTAGGATCCACAAATCCTGGTGGCTGTCCAGCATAGACTTCTTCTTCAAGTTCTCCATTGAGAAATGCACTCTTGATATCCATCTGGAAGACTTTGAATTTCTTTTGTGCAGCATATGCCATGAATATTCTGATTGCTTCCAGCCTAGCAATAGGAGCAAATGTCTCATTATAGTCAATGCCTTCCTGTTAAGAATAACCCTTAGCCACTAACCGAGCCTTGTTTCTGATAATGGTTCCATCAGAATTAGTCTTATTTCTAAAGACCCACTTTGTGCCTACAATTGACTTGTTTTTAGGTCTAGGCACCAGCTTCCAAACTTCATTTCTTTCAAACTCATTCAACTCTTTTTGTATAGCTATGATTCAGTCTGCATCCTTGAGTGCATCTTCTACTTTCTTTGGTTCTTCTTTTGAAAGTAGATTATGATATAGACATTCATTTTGAGTTGCACTCCTTGTCTGTACACCTTCATCAGGATTTCTAATGATCAAATAAGGAGTATGATCTTTGGTCCATTTTCTGGCATGAGGAAATATTCTTCTGGAGCTAGATGCTCCCCCTGAATCATGTGCCTCATCAAATGCATTTGAGGCTCCTCCTGAGTCAGTGTTGTTATCTCCTGATGAAGTACTAACACTTGACTCATGCTCTCCTGATATTGTGTCAGTATTGGATTCTGTTTGATTAGATTGAGAAGGACCTCGAGTTGATTCTTCTATGTTGGTACCATCAGTTGAACCTTGTTGTTGTTCCCCCTCAACATGTGCAGGTTCATCAATATATTGATCATCTTCAGGATCTGAAGGAGTATCAGGACTTAGATCATCAGTAATTGATGATTTATTGGAGTCTGATGTAGAGTCCAGTAGTGCATTTTCATTCTCAAAAATCAATCTTTCATGAGAGTCTTCTTCAAATCCAGGAATCTTTCTATCATCAAAAGATACATTGATGGATACAGTTATAGTATTTGTTCTCAGATTGAAAACATTATATGCTCTTGATGGCGCATAGCCAACAAAGATTCCTTCATCAGCTTTTGATTCAAATTTTCCTAGCTGATCAGTGTGAGTCCTTAGAACAAAGCACTTGCATCCAAATATATGCAGATGTTTCAGACTTGGTTTCTTTTCTTTCAGCATTTGATAATGAGTTACACCATGTCTGTTTATCAGAGTGATGTTCTGAGTGTAACAGGTTGTGTTTACTGCTTCAGCCCCAAAGTAAGTGGGTAATTTGGCTTCTTCTAGCAGAGTTCTACCAGCTTCAATCAAGGTTCTATTTTTCCTCTCAACAACACCATTTTTTTGAGGTGTACCAGGAGCTGAGAACTGCTGTTGTATACCTTTGTACTTGAAAACTTCCTCCATCTTTGAATTCTTGAACTCAATGTCATTATCACTTCTCAGAATTTTCACTTTAAAATTTGTTCCATTTTCAATTTGCTTTACATGATCCAGAAGAATTTCTGGAATTTCATCCTTCATGTGTAAAAAATAAACCCAGACATATCTAGTCAAATCATCAACAATTACAAGTGTGTACCGTTTCTTGTTGATTGACATTATGTTCACTGGTCCAAAGAGATCCAAGTGTAGCATGTGATATGGTTCAATGATAGAGCATTCTGTTTTGCTTTTGAATGACACTCTTCTTTGTTTGGACTTTTGGCAGGCATCACAAAGACTATCAGATGAATATAGCATATTTGGTAGTCATCTCACTAGCTCCTTCTTGGCAAGTTTATTTATAGAATTGAAGTTGAGATGTAAGAGCTTCTTATGCCAATTCCAGCTTTCATCTACTGATGCCTTGGAGATAAGGGAGGTAGCTTCCTTTCAAGACTTTCATGCAACCTTGCTTCATATATGTTACCATGTCTATATCCTTTCAAGAAAACTTTCTTTGTTTTAATTTGAAAAACTTCACAGTGAGAGTCATAGAACACCACATGGTAGCCTTTATCAGTGATTGACTGATCCTCAGTAGATTATGTTTCAATCCTTCCACCAAAGCCACATTTTCTATTACCACCTTTCCAATTATCAAATTTCCATATCCCAGAGTGTGTCCAATGTTTCCATCCCCATAAGATACATCTGGTCCAGCCTTCCTCTCAAATTCTGACAGCAGGGTTTTATTTCCAGTCATGTGTCCAGAACATCCACTGTCCAAGACAAGAATATTTTTACTGTTACCCTGCAATCAGAGAGATGATTAATTAGAAAGATTTTTAAGGACCCACACTTGTTGGGCCCTTGTTTTGAACAACTTAAGTTTCTGTGATTCAGAATCAATTCTGACAAGTTTTTCTTTGATAGAATTTATCTTATCAGAAGTAGATTTAATAGAACTTGCAAAATTGAACACATAAGCAGTTTTATTAAATTTAGGAAAGGGTTCATAGAAATTGTGATACAGCTTATGATAAGAACTACAAGTGTAAATTGAATGCCAACTACTACCACAATGAAAACAAGGATTTTGTGGTTTGTAAAATGCTAATCTACCCCTAACATCAGACTCAGGAATAACATATTTCTTTTTCTTACTCCTCCTGCAATCAATAGCAAGATGATTAGTATTTCCATAATTAAAACAAGTTTTTCTAGGAGCATTGGGAGCAACCTTATAGTTGGAATCTTTAGACACACCTTTCTTACCATTCCTGTTTCTTTTTGGACATTTTATCTGAGGTTTATCAGTAACTTCAGATAATTTCTTTTTCAGTTTTCCTTTAGACAAAAGTCTTATATTCTTTTCTTTCTTGACAGTCATAATGGTTTCTTTGTTTTCCTCACTTTGATTTTTATCATTTACTTTCTTTTCCTGATATGTAGATGTTGAACCTTTTTCAAAGGTTGATTTGGGTTCATTGTTTTATGAAGAGATAAATTTAACAGAAGTCTTAAGGGTAATTTTATTTTCAGTGTCAGCATCTTTAATTTCATCTTTATAGCCAAGGCATTCTTTCTAGTTTTTCTTTGAGATCATCTCATGAAACTTTTTTCCTGAATCAGTCCAGACTTAAAGGGTTTTTCTCTCATTCTAAATATTTTTCTGACATACTGTATCTAGCCTCAAGGATCTTTACCGTATATTTAGCTCTCTCACATTCTTTCTTCAAATCAATCTGATTTATTAAGTCAGACTCTAACTGTATATTCCTAGATTTTAAGATCTCAATCTCAGTTATAACTCTATCATTTTCTAGAGTCTTATTCTTAAAATTACCATATAGAAATTTAAGAATAGATTTCAATTCAGATTTATCCTCAGTATCAAGAGAAAAGAAGGATGTTGATACCTTAGAATCAGGAGAAGCAGGACTATCAAAACTAGCCATCAGTGCATAGTTTGTTCCTTTAGCCTCAGAGTCAGTAGAGTCCATCCAGTCCTTGCTTGATGTAATCAAGGCTTTGTTCTTCCCTTTGTCATTTCTTGACTTCCTGCATTCAGTAGCAAAGTGGCCAGGTTCATCACAATTGTAGCACTTGAACTTTGACCTGTCTACTTTTCCAGCTTTCACATCTTTTCCTTCTCTTCTTCTAGAAGGCTTCCTTTCCCCTCCAGTAAACTTCTTCCTGAAGCTTTTATACTTCCGAGACTTCCTGAATTGCATTCTCTTGAATCCCTTAACCATCATAGCTGCCATTTGCATGACATCAGAATCTGTCATGTTCCCATCAGTTTCAGAATCAGTATCATCATCAGGATTTGATGATGAATCATCGGTATCTGATTCTGGCAGATAGTTCTTCTTCTTGTAGCTTCCATAATCTTGTCTTTTGAAGCTTTAGCATTTACCTTTAAGGCATCTGATTTTTCCTTGATGCTTTTCCTCTATTTTTTTTCCTGAACTTCAAAATCATGAGTCTTCAACATGCCATAGATTTCATCCAGAGTGACTTTTTCCAGATCATATTGATGTCGTATGATTGAGGCATGTGTCTCCCATTCCTCACTCAAAGCTCTTAGAAACTTTGTGTTTGAATTTTCAAGTTCGTACACTTTTCCACCAAAGATAGGTCGTTGAGCAAAGTAAGAAACCTATCATAGATGTTTGTGAGACTCTCATCAGTCTTTCCCTTGAAATGTTTTATATTCTTGAACTAAGATAGCCCTTCTGTTTTTCTTGATGGTTGTGGTTCCTTGGCATTGAGTCTTAAGGGCATCCCAGATTTCTTTGGCAGTCTTGTAGGCTTTAACCCTATTTGACATCATAGAATCATGACTGTTATGCAAAATATTTCTTAACTTTGCATCTTTCAGTACATCGACTTTCTCTTCTGGTGTCCATTTATTCTTCTCCTTCAGCTGGAGATGTTCATCAACAGTAGGAGTTGCAGGTACCAATTTTGTTGGCTTGTAAGGTCCATCATTCATTACATCGAGATAGTCTGGATCTGTAGCTTCCAAGTGCATGAGCATCTTCACTTTCCATGTACGATATTCAGCCTTCTTCAGAATGGGGATTTTGATACTTTCATACTTCTTCAGAGACATGTTTAGATTGATTCTAATAGTAAATTATCAGTCCACTCTGATACTAATTGTTGCCCAGTAAATATACAATTGTTTAAGGGGGCTGGATACAATTGTATAAATGTTTCGAACAAGTAATAAAATATAACAGCTTTTTATATTTATGATAAAAAATATTACAAAACTCTCTCAAGAAATACTGATGTTCTTGAGAGCTGCTAGGTCGTATGATGCTCAAGTTAATTCCTTATATGATGACCCAAACTGTGTTTATATGCTACACAGCTACAAATAAACAATCTAGGATATACATTATCAAAAGCTAACCGAAACTGATACATATCTTCAATTGAATAGATAAAGTCCTATAACTCAGACGTAAAAGATATATATTCCACAATACAAGGAACATAACAAATCCTCTAAGCTGACTGTCTACAGATACTGATGACATCCAAATGCTGATGATGTGTCAAATCCTGACGACACATCAAATATTGATGACACCCGAACAGCCAGATCCTGAGCTTCTTCTGATCATTGAGAATCCGTACGTAACACCAACTCATTCAATCAACTACAAATCCACCATTCAAAATCAACACAACTTCACAAAAATCACTACTAAGCGTGGATCTAACTATATATTTACCAAATCATCTAAAAACTCAAATAATTAAGCTTAGTACTAAAGGTCAAGAAGTTTTTATACCTTGATTTGTGAGTGAAAAGTTGCTACGGAGCCTTAAAACTTTGATCAATCCTTATACAAGCTTGGATCTCACAAACCATCAGGAAAACACAAAGTTAGATTTTGAAGTTTCTAAAAGTCCAATTTAAAGAACTGTACAAATGAGTGTATTACCATGCTTATTTGGACAATACTTGTGAACAAGAGTTGTAGGCAATCTCAATACCTTTCCAAAGAGCAATAGAATATAATATTTGAGTGAATATTGAATGAGATATGGTAGTTTGAAGTTGCTGCTCTGGTTTTGGCCGAAAGCCTCATGAAGAAATGAAGAAATGAAGAAATGAAAATGCTTGTGTTTGTGTGGTAGTTTTGTTATCCTATTTAACATTAACCAATGTTTAACCAAGGTTAAAAAATGCATGGCCACAAATCCTTCTCACTAAATATCTTGTTAACCTTGCTTACATCATCCTTCCTATGTCACCTCCTTGCCATGTGTCCAAATCTTATGGTTTGATGATGTCATAATCCATGGCTTCTTGTACAAGCTTGTCTCTTTTATCGTTTATTTGTTTTACGGTTCGCTTAAATCTCGTTCTCGTTAATCGTTTGAGGGATCATATCCGGGATCTTATTACTTGGGCTTCCCTGAACCTTTATTAAAATCTTATATTCCTTTAATGATCCTCTGCTATAATCTTTAAATAAAAGTCCTTTTAATTATGTTACCTTATACTTAATCCTTTCGGTATCTGGTAGATTTTCGGGAAAAACCAAAGTATTCGAATCCGAATTTTGACGACCTTTACATATACTCATTTACTTTATGGAATACTAATACGATCTCAGAATTTCTATAACAGTACTCCTATATAGTGTGGTCTGATAATTTTTCTTAATCAACATCATCAGCAAAAAGTTACTATTTATCAGGGTTTCAAAAAATTTCCAAAAAACTTGGGTTATTACTGTCCCCCCTCCTTAAAAGTATTCTGTTCCGGAATCAGATAGAAAATGAATGGGGATACTTTCTTATCATTGCACTTTCTAACTCTCTAGTCAATTTTCTCACATTGTGGTTCTACCACCAACTCTGACTAGTTTGATAACCCTGCTCCTAAGCACTTGTTCCTTTTCCATCTATAATCCTTACTGGTTGCTCCATATAGGTTACGTTTGGTTGCAAACTTCTCAGTTTAAGAGTAAGCCGCGTTAAAGGGGATGCTTTCTTTGCAAACTTGAATGAACCTACGATAGTAATCGGCCAATCCTACCTCTGGTAATCGTCCTGACTAAGGTCATCAATTCCTCAGTGGTATTTTCTTCATTCTTGTCAGGATCTCCCACGAGATCCTCTTCAGCAACAATCCCTTCAGGGATAACATCCTCAACCGCTACATCCTTAATATGAACATCATCTGGTCCCTCGTCAGGGTTATCCATTGGATCCATAATCTGATCCCCAATATATAGTAAAACATAATCATGTTGTTTCTCTTGAACTTCAGGGTTCGGTGCCCCGCTACCTTATATGATAAGGATCTATGTTACTATCATGATATTTATAAGGGTTCCCATAAGGGTTTTAACTGTCAGTACTACGTTAGGTAGTCCGACTATGAACTTGGCAAGAGTTTTTATTATCTTAGTGAACTTATTATTTTAACGTCGCATCGTCTCGGAGGTTTATAATGCTTAGCTCTGATACCATTTTTGTAACACCCCAAAATCCGGGGTCGGGAATCCGGGTTTTCACGAGTTCCATTTCCTTTAATAATACTCAACATTAATAAACAACCAACTACTGCGTACTATGACCCCACAATATACACACACACCTCAAGTTATAGTCTCAGAGATGAATACGAAAAATAACACAAGTCATTTTATTCCACAATTATAAGTCATTACACCTCAAAAGGGTTTCTGAATAACCTTACATATTCTTTTCCATTATTACAATTCATAAATATACATAAGTCTGGTACATCAACAGTTGAAAACCTAGCCTATTGGTAGTTCCTACCTCAGCTACAGCGGCATCAACGCTTATAGGAAACTGCGAAACATTTCTTATCCGCTTTCAAATTGGGAGCTTGGTCTTGTTCATCATGTCTAGCTGTTGTTGTGTGATGAAAGAATAAAGCAAGGGTGAGCAACAAGCCCACCAAAATAACATGTATAATAATTAACAATATATGAGTATTCTCATAGTACTCCTGAAAGTCTTGGTCAAGAAGAAATGAACCAAGTTTGATATCTTAAAGCGACCAAGTCACAAAATATTCAGTAAATATGAATATATACTTTAAAAAATCTTGGAAATACTCTTCCATGCATAATATACATAGAGTTCCAGTTTATAACTGTATATAAAAAAATATTGTTGCAAGGTGATCTCATATATCTAACCTTGTCTCAACGTTTTTCTGAAAATCTTTGTCATGCATTGGATAATCATTAACTAGATATAAGTTGAAAAGATGAAGTTACAAGATACTCCAATATACTTATATCTTTTTTGAATACTACTTGAACTACCACCGTTCAAGTTACAATCAGTTTTAAAAGTTCACATAGATGAGACTACAAGATAAGACTTGAATAGATTCAATCTTTGAAATATCATTTGAAAGAAATGAAGTTACGAGATACTTCATTAAGTCCCGATATATATATACACCTATATATATATCTCATACACTCTTTGAAAACCTATATTATGAAAATTATAAACAGAGTTGTAATATCCAATAAATTTGGAAAGAAGAAAACCTTGGCATAAACATGATATCTTGTAGATCAGGAAAAGATACCAATGAAGTCACCTTTTCTACTTGTAGATGGATGAATTTCCCACTGGTCATCACCCTGGCCGCATTAGGACCTTATGCTGAACTGCCACTCAGCCACTTACGCTTTGATGGACTCCCACTGAGCCACTTACACTTTGATGGACTCCCACTGAGCCCATGGCGCCTATGCCGACGCATGTTGATTGGGCTTACTTCCCGAATGTTGGGCAAGTAATCAAACTCTTTTATCAAATTAGCAACTTCGTTGCGTCAAAAATACACTACGGAGTCGGATCCCTTAGGTTTTGAGCGAGTATTTAAATCCCCTTCGAAAGGAAGATCTTAAATTAAAATCGAGTGTTGGGATCCGCTCTAAATTTCTAATATAATTTTGAAGACTCAAAAACATTTTTAAGAATGTTTGGAGTAATGATGATTTAATAAAATAAATCAGTCCCTATATGTTAGAAAATATCTTAATATTATTATTTAAATAATATTCCCATAAAGGATAATCTTTATAAAAATAAATGAAGTAGAAGTCTTAAAACTCATGCTTGAAACGTATAATAAATAACAAATGATATACTTATACGAAAGTAAGATCTTTATTAGAATAATAAAAAATAAGTTTAATTATTATTCAAAACTATCGAATATACCTTATTCGATTAATAGTTATAGAAAACTATATAAAATATACTCTGGAACCTCGCCTCCCGGTTTTAGGAAAATGTTCAACTTTGGGTCCCCTATACTAAGGGTATACGCAAATAATGCCTATCTCTAGCATAGGTATTATGCAGTTTATAACAATTGAATCGACAATGAAATATCAAGATTATGAAACAGGCATGCATATATATATCATATCAACATGCTCCAATATATCGCAAGACTTTCTAATAACAACCATGCACTTATCTCAAGATAATGCATCAATATATTTACATCACAACAACAGTATAATGGGTAGAAAACTTGCCTGAGTGTTCAGGGGTAGACTTAAGCTTAGAGTGGGTCCGGTAACCTATGAACAACAACATAAGCCGGAATTAAACCACAGTTGCTTAATAAACTAGACTTTGTCCACTTAGACCCTAACGTTCACTTTTACATAATGATTTACATAAGTCGCTCGAGTACCCTCGGCTCCACCATTTTTATAAAATGAACCGTTAAACGTTTTAAGGAGACTCTTTCGTGAGTACTTTACCAACTTCCTAATCCATCTTACATAATTGTTTCGTATTCTAATTAGTCTTTTAAGGACCTTAAACAAGGTCTTAAAGTAAAGTGAGGGGTAAAGGTTCGTTCGCCAAATGTCGTTACTTAAAACGGTCATTTCTCCTAAACTGTACATTGAATCTAAGCAAACCACATACCAAAACGAATCTTATGACACGATCTAGCTAAACATGGCAAAGTTACAGATTGGTCAGTGAGATTTCTGTTCCGAGATTTATGCACAAACAGTCTATATATAAACGGGCATTACGATGGCTATGTTTACGAGTTTTCCAAATTTTTAACTACTCTAATTCCTCACAAATTCACTCCCATCCTCCAACAATCAACAACAAAACAAATACAACTTAAACCACTACAAAATCATTCCATACTCCAAGGTTTTACCAACTTACTCAATCAACTACAAATCCACCATTCAAAATCAACACAACTTCACAAAAATCACTACAAAGCGTGGATCTAACTATACATTTACCAAATCATCTAAAAACTCAAATAATCAAGCTTAGTACTAAATTTCAAGAAGTTTTTATACCTTGATTTGTGAGTGAAAATTTGCTAGGGAGCCTTAAAACCTTGATCAATCCTTATACAAGCTTGGATCTCACAAACCATCAAGAAAACATAAAGTTAGATTTTGAAGTTTCTAAAAGTACGATTTAAAGAAATGTACAAATGAGTGTCTTACCCTGCTTATTTGGACAAGATTTGTGAACAAGAGTTGTAGGAAATATCAATACCTTTCAAAAGAGCTATAGAACATTATATTTGAGTGAGTATTGAAGGAGATATGGCAGTTTGAAGTTGTTGCTCTGGTTTTGGCTGAGAGCCTCATGAAGAAATGAAGAAATGAAGAAATGAAAATTTTTGTGTTTGTATGGTGATTCTGTTATCCTAGTTAACATTAACCAATGTTTAACCAAGGTTAAAAAATGCTTGGCCACAAATCCTTCTCACTAAATATCTTGTTAACCTTGTTTACATCATCCTTCCTATGTCACCTCCTTGCCATGTGTCCAAATCTTATGGTTTGATGATGTCATAATCCATGGCTTCTTGTACAAGCTTGTCTCTTTTGTCGCTTATATGTTTTACGGTTCGCTTAACTCTCGTTCTCGTTAATTGTTTGAGGGATCATATCCGAGATCTTATTACTTGGGCCTCCGTGAACCTTTATTAATATCTTATATCCCTTTAATAATCCTCTTCTATAATCCTTAAATAAAAATCCTTTTAATTATGTTACCTTATACTTAATTCTTTCGGTATCTGGTGGATTTTCGGTAAAAACCAAAGTGTTCGAATCTGAATCCTAACGACCTTTACATACTCTCATTTACTTTATGGAATACTAATAAGATCTCAGAATTTCCATAACAGTACTCCTATATAGTGTGGTCTGATAATTTTCCATAATCAACATCATCAGCAAAAAGTTACGATTCATCAGGGTTTCAAAAATTTTCCAAAAATAGGGGTTATTATATAGGCGCCGTTCTCGAGAGTTGTGTTGAAACCAATTTGGTTCTCAATTGGAAAAAATGTCATTTTATGTTGCGACGGGAATTATTCTCAGGCAAAAGGTCTCTAGTAAGGGTCTTGAGGTAGACAAAGCGAAAGTGGGGGTCATCGAAAATCTTCCCCCACCAATTTCTGTTAAGGGAGTTCGCAGTTTTTTTGGTCATGCGGGCTTCTACAGGCGGTTCATCAAGGACTTCTCAAAAATTTCTAAAAATTTGTGCAATTTTCTGGAGAAGGATGTCTCGTTTAAGTTTGATGACGAGTGTGTGGCTGCTTTTGAGTTCTTAAAGAAGAGTTTAATCACGCAACCTGTAATAACTGCACCTGATTGGAGTGAACCGTTTGAGATGATGTGCGATGCAAGTGACTATGTACTTTGAGAAGTTCTTGGGCAAAGAAAGAATAACATATTTCATGTCGTCTACTATGCTAGTAAGACTTTTAATGGTGCTCAACTGAACTACACTACTATGGAGAAAGAACTTTTGGCTATCGTCTATGGTTTTGAGAAATTTTGATCTTATCTGCTTGGGATGAAGGTGACAGTTTTCACTGATCTCGCTGCCATTCGATATCTCGTCTCGAAGAAGGACTCGAAGCCGAAATTGATTCGATGGGTTCTTTTACTCCAGGAGTTTGAATTAGAGATCAAGGACAGAGAAGGGACTAAAAATTAAGTCGCTGATCATCTCTCGCGTTTAGAGGATCCAATTGCAACTTCACTGGATAAGACATTAATAAATGAGTCTTTTCCTGATGAGTAGCTGTTTGGAGTATAAGAGGAAGAACCATGGTTTGCAGACATTGTGAACTACCTTGTGAGTAATATCATGCCTCCCGACTTGTCATATTCTCAAAGGAAGAAGTTTTTGCATGAAGTGAAGTGGTATATGTGGGATGAGTCGTTTCTTTTTCGACAAGGAGCTGATCAAATCATCAGGAGATGTATTCCTTACAGCGAAACGGGGGGGATCTTGCGAGATTGCCACTCAACGGCTTATGGAGGACATTATGGTGGAGAAAAGACAGCAGCTCGTATTCTTCAAGTAGGTTTCTTTTGGCCGACTTTGTTTAAAGATGCTCATCAGTTCGTTTTGAATTGGGATCGATGTCAACGTGTGGGTAATATGTCCAAGAGGGATGAGATGCCTCTTAATGTGCTTCTCGAGGTTGAAGTCTTTGATGTTTAGGGAATTGACTTCATGGGGCCATTTGTCTCATCTTGTAACAATCAGTATATCTTGTTGGCAGTTGATTATGTGTCGAAATGGGCTGAAGTTAAAGCATTGCCAACAAACGATGTGAAAGTAGTGCTTAATTTTCTTTACAAGCAGATATTCACAAGATTTGGAACTCCAAGAGTCATAAATAGTGATGAGGGCTCACATTTTTGCAATCGTAAGTTCACTACTATGATGCAAAGGTATAATGTGAATCATCGCATTGCTACGGCTTATCATCCTCAGATGAATGGTCCAGCTGAGGTGTCTAACAGAGAGATCAAGCACATTTTAGAGAAGGTAGTGTGTCCATCAATGACAGATTGGTCTTTGAAGCTTGACGAAGCTGTTTGGGCATATAGAACAACATACAAGACTCCATTGGGAATGTCGTCGTTTCAGTTAGTTTATGGTAAGGGGTGTCATTTGCCGGTGGAGCTAGAGCATAAAGCGTATTGGGCTTTGAAGAAGTTGAATCTGGACTTTTATGTAGCTGGAAAGAAGAGGATGCTTCAATTGAATGAACTTGACAAGTTTCGACTTCAAGCATATGAAAATAACAAAATGTATAAGGAGAAAGTCAAGAGGTGGCACGATATGGGTCTAGCGCTCAAATCATTTGTGTCAGGGCAACAAGTTCTTTTGTTTAACTCTCGTCTCTGTCTTTTTCCTGGAAAGTTGAAGTCAAGGTGGTCAGGGTCGTTTGTTGTCAAAACTGTGTTTCCACATGGAGCGGTGGAAATTTTTGAGCATGATCCGGGCCAAGAATTCAAGGTAAATGGTCAAAGGTTGAAGCATTAGTATGATGACACGGCAAACCGCGAGGTGGTTAGTGCTATTTTATTGTCCGTTTGATCTCGCATTTCTACGTCGAGCTAACGACGTAAAACAAGCGCTTCTTGGGAGTGAACCCAAGTTTGTTGTACATTAGTAGGTAGACGAAGCAAGAAGAAAAGAGAAAAAAAATACAAAAAAATAAAAAAAACAGAAAATTTCAGGGCCAACTTCAGAAGCTGAGCGCGCCCGCGCTGATCTAGCACGCGGCCGTGCTACAATTCCAGAAACCAAGCATGCCCGCGCTGATCTAGCCAGCGGCCGCACTGATTTGGCAGAAGGTGAGCGCGGCTGTGCTGGTCTAGCGCGCGGCCGCGCTGGTCTAGCGCACGGCTGCGCTGGTGTCCTGATTCAGAAAAAATAAAAGGCAGTTTATGAAGAAAAAATCGGGGACTTCTTTTAAAAATAACATTCTACCCGAATTTTACTCTTCCACATCCCAAATTTCCCTCCCCAAATCAAAACCATTATTCCCACTATTCCCATAATCAATTCCCACTTCTATTCCATATCTAATTCTCTTCTCACCTCCTCTATATACACACACTTATACACAAACTTCTCCACCACTTATCAATTTCTCAAACACAATTCTCTCTCAAACACTTATCTTTTATTCTCTCTTATTCAATCCCAATGGCACCCAAGAGACAAAGAACTCAAGTCAGCAGCAGCACCACTGATTCTTCGAGTACAGGTGGTGTGAGGCCGAGGTTTTCAACTACCGAGGCTGAAGCGGAGTATATGAGGCCTCTCTCGAAGCCTATAACAAAGGAGCGAGGTTTTCTGCCATCGGGGAAGGATGGTAAGTTGTTGGAGATGATCTTGGAGATGGGCTGGGTTGCTTTCTTTGGGGCACCCGCTGCTGTGCCCATGAGTGTTGTTCGAGAGTTTTTTGTTAATGCTAAGGCGAAGAAGAAAGGTTTCACTATGGTTAGGGGATGACGGTGGAGTATAGTGCGGATGCGATAAGGAGGGTGATTGAGCAGCACGCGAGGAAGCCCGATCAGGATACCTGGAACAATAAGACTCCAGAGGACTTTGATTTGGATTTGATAGTTACTACTCTTTGTGTGCCAGAGACTTATTGGAAGTTCAATAGGGGCATGTCTGATTATGCCACATTCCCTGCTTCATGTATGAACATGTTTGCTCGTGCATGGAATGTATTTTTTGTGCTAATATCATGCCATCTTCTCATATGCATGAGTTTACTGTAGAGCGTGCGCGTTTGTTGTAGGGAATTCTGCAGGGTGACTATGTGGATCTTGGTATGGTGATTTACCAAGGTATTATGAGATTTTTGTGAGGGAGTACTACGGTATCTATACCCTATGCGTCTGTTGTGAGGAAGCTGTGTGTGGCAGTTGGTGTCCATTGGCCAGCACACGAGCAGCTCCAGATTCAGTGCTCTGATTGACAGCACCACTTTGACGATGATGCAAGAGTGGGATGGAGGCAAGCCTGATTTGAAGGTGCTTGGATATTCTTATGACCATCTTCCCGGTGGGAGGCCAGCTGCTGGGGCAGCTCAGTCGAGCAGGACTGCATGGAGATCTCAGTTGGGCGAGGAGGCCGGTCCATCGCAGTAGGAGTAGGAGGAAGCAGGAGCAGATGTTGGAGTTGGTATGAGCACGACGCAGTATAGGCGTCTAGGGAGGAGGATGGATGCGATGGATGACATCCATACTCGGTTTGCATATGATCTCACCCAGGCACTAGGGATTGCATTCAGAACCACATGAGTTGACATCCAGTGGCCAGTATTTAGTGAGAACTCCGTGTATCCACCTCCATACATGCCTGACACTCCACCCGTTGGGGGTGAGGAACCTAATTCTGAGTAGGTATGCCTGATTCCTTACTATTACCTTCACTGAGGATAGTGAAAATTTTAAGTTTGGGGGTAGTAGTTGAAGGAATATGTTTTGTGTGAGTCGCATATAGTTTGCATATTCATGATAGTTTAGTGTATATAGTTGCATATTTTGCCATGTAATTTTTTTATTTTTGTAGTTTTTATGATAGTTTGTTCATATAGTTCGTGCATTTGCATAATAACATAATCCCTTAGATGATTTTTCCGACTGACTTGTGATATTGATGCTAGTGTAGTGATGTTGTATTTAGTGATGTTGTATTTAGTGATGTTAAATCTTGTCGAGTTGATTTGCATGCTAGAGACAATTGTATTTCACTAAGTCTTATAGGTTGCTTGAGTGCTAGATCATGATCATGGTTTGTTTGTTGTCGAGTTTAATCGCTTGTTTATATTTGGAATTTAGGATATTCTCTTAATGATAAAATAACATGAATTTTTAAATTTGGAGAAAATTGGATTTCATTGCTAGTTGTTGTGGCTAAGTGTCAAATGGTTAGTAGCCAGCTCAATTTATATGAGTAGTCTAGGGTTGAACGAGATGGAGTGAAATGCACTCGTTCAGAAATTTGTGAAAGAAAAAGGAGAAAAAAAATAAGAAAAAAAGAAAAAATAAGTGTTATGTATAATTGATCACGAGTGGGCTCTTTAGTACTCGAGTTATTAAGTTCTTAGGGGACTTTGTGCCTAGTGATCTAAGGCTTTTACGGTCTGGGATCCGCTAACCTAACGCTCGTGACATGGGTACTATTGTATAAGTCTTTTGTGGACCTCACTCATTGCACGGTCAAATAAGCATATTTGTGTTGTTTATGTGTTGTGAATAAAAGCGTGAATCCATATAGAACTCCAATATAAGAATTGAAGTGTTATAAGTTATTTTGAGACTAGCTTTTATTTTATTTATTACCTTGCGATTGCTTTGATTAGTAGTGAGTCATGATTATTGATCTAGTTGCGATAGTATATTTGTAAGCAATTGCACACACGCACGTCTCTGGTTTGTAGGTTGATTTATAAGGTTTGATTGTTCTTTATACGAATAACTGTATTTGTTGAGATGTTGCTTGTTGATTGGTTTAGTTATTCTATTGGGGATCGTTGTATTTATGCATTTTAATTTCTTGTTATTTGAGTCTGTTTATGCTTGAGGACAAGCATCGATTCAAGTTTGGGGGTATGTTGAGTGGCATTTATGAAACTTTATAACGCTCCATTAAGCTTTGAATTGGTGTATTTGTACTCAAGTTGTTCGTGTTTTAATGTGTTTCTAGTGTTTTTGCATTTCAGGCATTAATCCGGGATATAGGTGAATTAACATTGATTTGATGCTAATATGGTGTTAGGATGGTGTCCAAAGAATAAAGGCTCGTGAAGTCCAACTCGTTGCAGCAATAAAAGAAGGCAATTCAAGTTTTTCCAGAAGACTGGCATGCCCGCATTGTGCTAGCGCGTGCCCGCTCCATAGATACAGAATGTCAGTGCGCCGGTGCTGGTAAAGCTCGCGGCCGCGTCAGGTCGAGAATCCAGTTTCCTGTTTCAAATAGAAGACTATTTTTCTGGGCTTTTGGCTCAATTGGGATGCTATTTAAAGACAATAAAAAGACGTTTTTTATAACGGAGCTTAAGGAGAAGACGACAAGAAGACCTATAGCACAATTCAATGAAGGCGAAGAAGATCTAGTTTATTCTAGTGAATCTTTGTTCTAAGTTGTAATCTTGGATGCTCATTTCTTGTTTTGTTGAACCTAATACTCTGAATTACGTACTTTGTTTATTATTTGTTTATAAAGACTATATTTATTATACCATGCTTTCATCGGAACCCACGTTGTTGATGAGTCCGATTATGGGCTAATCGTTATCGTGGGGTTCTAGCGGATTTATTTATGGATTTCTTTAATGGATTTGTTTTGATGCCTTAGTGTGGTGATTGTATGATAACCTAGTATTGGTTGTGCTTATTCATCTTATGAGCATCACGAACTTATAAGATAGTGTTTTAATTCTTAATGAAGCGACAGTGAATTTAAGGATTTAGAACTTGCCATGATAGCATAGGTTCATGTGTTATTGTTATGCATGATTCATAGGTAATTTTAACCATCTTACTTGCCCTATGTAATCACGATAGATAACTTGTGCATTAAACCATTATGTTGTCAAATTCTATAGACATATAGGGTCTCAATATAATTGGTGTCTATTCAGCTTCTATCTCTTTTGTGGATGTTTGATAGTATGGTATTCGTACAACGAAAGTTGGCGTTTATCAGTTTCGTGTTATCTGATTAGTGTCATCACCATTACATGCTAAAATTAAGAAAGAAAAGGCTATTGAATGAAGTACTTAATGAAGTAAGAATCCCATGTTGTGTCATATATTATTCAACTCTCTTTACTCTCTTTAGTTAATGTTCTCTAATATAATTCACAATAGTTAATCGTAGTATAATCAAAACCCAAATTGTTATTCGTCTTAGCATTGAACAATAGCCATATCATTGTTGCATAAGTGCATAAATCATATAGTTAATTTAACCAGTCTCTGTGGAAACGAACTAGAAATAATTCTATATTACTTGCAATCGCGTATACTTTCTAAACGAGTGTGTTTCACTCCATCTCGTTCAACCCTAGACTACTCATATAAAATGAGTTGGCTACTAGCCATTTGACACCTAGCCACAACAACTAGCAATGAAATCTAATTTCTCCAATTTTAAAAATCCTTGTTATTTTATCATTAAGAGAATATTCTAAATTCTAAATATAAACAAGTGATTAAACCTTGACAACAAACAAACCATGACCATGATCTAGCACTCAGGAAACCTATAAGACTTAGTGAAATACAATTGTCTCTAGCATACAAATCAACTCGACAAACTTAACATCACTAAATACGACATCACTACACTAGCATCAATATCACAAATCAATCAGAAAAATCATCTAAGGGATCATGTTATTATGCAAATGCGTGAATTATATGAACAAACTATCATAAAAACTACAAAAATAAAAAAAACTACATGGAAAAATATACAACTATATGCACTAAACTATCATCAAAATACAAACTATATACGACTCACACGAAACATATTCCTTCAACTACTACCCCCAAACTTAAAATTTTCACTGTCCTCAATAGTAAGGAATCAGGCATACCTACTCGGAATCAGGATCCTCACCCCCAACGGGTGGAGTGTCAGGCGTGTCTGGATGTGGATACATAGAGTCCTCACCAAATACTGGCCACTGGATGTCAACTCTTGTGGCTCTAAATGCAGTCCCTAGTGCCTGGGTGAGATCACGTGCAAACCGACTATGGATGTCATGCATCGCATCCATCCTCCTCGCTAGACGCCTATACAGCATCGTGCTCATACCAACTCCAACATCTGCTCCTGCTTCCTCCTGCTGCTGCTGCGATGGAGCAGCCTCCTCGCCTAACAGAGATCTCCATGCAGTCCTGCTCGACTGAGCTGCCCCAGCAGCTGGCCTCCCACCAGGAAGATGGTCAAAAGAATATCCAAGCCCCTTCAAATCAGGCTTGCCTCCATCCCACTCTTGCATCGTCGCCTAAGTGGTGCTGTCAATCGGAGCACTCGGAATCTGGAGCTAGTCGTGTGCTGGCCAATGGACACCAACTGCCACACACAGCTTCGTCAGAACGGACGCATAGGGTATAGACCCCGTAGTACTCCCTTGCAATAATGTCAAAATACCCTGGTAGATCACCATCCCAAGGTCCACATAATCACCCTGAAGAATCCCCCACACCAGTCGTGCATGCTCCAAAGTCACATCATGCACATGAGAAGATGGCATGATGTTAGCACAGATAAACGCATTCCATGCATGAGCAAACCTGTTCATGCTCAAAGCAGGGAATGTGAAATAATCAGTCATTCCCCAATTGAACTTCCAATGAGTCTCAAGCACACAAAGAGTAGCAACTATCAAATCCAAATCAAAGTCCTCCGGAGTCTTATCATTTCAGGTATCCTGACCGGGCTTCCCCGTGGGCTGCTCAATCACCCTCCTTATCGCATCCGCACTGTACTCCACCATCATCCCCCTAACCACAGTAAAACCATTCTTCTCTGCCTTAGAATTAGCATAAAACTCTCGAACAACACTCATGGTCACAACAACGGGTGCCTCGTAGAAAGCAACCCAGGATATCTCCAAGATCATCTCCAACAACTTACCATCCTTCCCCGATGGCAGAAAACCTCGCTCTTTTGGTATAGGATTCGAGAGAAGCCTCGTATATTCCGCTTCAGCCTCGGGAGTTGAAAACCTCTGCCTCACACTACCTGCACTCTAAGAATCAGTGGTGCTGCTGCTGACTTGAGTTTTTTGTCTCTTGGGTGCCATTGGGATTGAATAAGAGAGAATAAAACATAAGTGTTTGAGAGAGAATTATGTTTGAGAAATTGATAAGTGATGGAGAAGTTTGTTTATAAGTGTGTGTATATATAGGAGGAGAGAAGAGAATTAGATATGGAATAGAAGTGGGAATTGATTATGGGAATAGTGGGAATAATGGGTTTGATTTGGAGAGGAAAATTTGGGATGTGGAAGAGTAAAATTCGGGTAGAAATTGATTTTTAAAAGATGTCACACCCCAACTTTAACGATAGATATTATATAGATTATTAAAATAGTTAACAAAAGGAAATAAATACATCTGAATCCAAGATCTTACAATTTAGGGTTTGGAATAGCACAATACTATTAACTATTACAACCTGATTTTTAATATCGAGTCCTCGCACAAAACGATCACTTATTCTACCTGAGCTCGAACAAACAAATCGGCATCACAAGTCTTACGCACTGTCTTCTTGAATCTAACCATATCTGCTAGCTATAATATCAGGGTGAAAGCAAGTAGTGAGCCAAATGCTCAGCAAGCGATATAATATTCATAAACAAGAATGAAAGAATAACAATGGAAATGAAAGATTCAACAATAGAGTATCAAGAGATAAACTTTCAGGGTGATGGCATCTTTTCTTGTAATAAAACAATTCAAAACCATTTCTTTATCAAAAATCATTTTATGACGCTACGGATTACATCCGTGATCAGCCCGAAGTAATCCCGAACCTCGCTGGGTTCTAGAACATTAATGGGATCCCTAGGCAACCTTTAAGCCTACAAATTAAGAGCGGAAAGGACTTGCATCTCAGTTTAGATCCACTATTTAAAGAAAATATTTGTCCCCCTTTGGGACTGAAAATCCACTTTTTAAATTTTTCATTTTAAAAATTTATTTGATGACAAGTGACGGTTAAACTATTAAACAATGAACATCTTTATCAAGGGTTCTAGATCAACGCTAAAGTCATGATCAACTAGACTGATACCTTATCAAATGGAATCACAAAGTTTCTATTCACAAGGAATCTGACAATGAGGTTTCACAGGGTTGTTGGATAGTATAAAGGAACTATGTCAAACTAGGTTCAAGGTAATGGTTCCAGATAAGAAATAGGTATTAAAATATAAAGAAGGTGAGCATCAGATTAAAGTATAACAGGGTATCATGTTTTAGGGGTAAGGATAGGGTTATCAAGCAATCATGAACAACTTTAAGGAATAACTGACTTTTAGGTATCAAGATAAGGTTACTGAGTATAACTTGCACAGGGTTCAACATCACAATTTCTTTGGTATACTAACATGGTATGACTTTTGATTTACTTGCATAGAAATCTTCAAGTAAAGTTAAACTACTTGCAATAAATACATGAGGGTTTATGGCACTTGCATATAATATGAAAGATAGATTTGGAACCACTTGGATCATATATATCAAGGTGAATTAGAACACTCACATTATATATAAGAACTGGGTTATCACACACTTGCAGTGTAAACAAAAAGGTAGGTTGAAACACTTGCCTTGAGAAAGGCTTGACTTGACTGGCAGGTGGGAGCAACTGGAGCTTCACTCGACTTTAATGACAAGTTTACCCTCGTCTCGAGAGCCTACACAAAATAATAATAACCTCATTATAATATATACTCACTAACTCGACCTAATTATAAACCTAAATTACGCATATTGGCACTTAGGCCTATATACACATACACACTTATAATTACCTTATAAGCATAATAGTTCACATAGCCACACATGTTCACATAACACATTTAAGTACATAATAATATATTAACACACTATATTGCATCACTAAGTTTGGATGATCTCACTCCACTTACTCAAGTCACTTAGTCATGCTAAACTAGCTAAAACTCTTAATATCGACCTCATAACTCGAAGTGCCTTTTCTAAACCATCAAGTTCTTATGGATCCTGAATTAGGCCTTACACTCTACTGACCTCATAATATCTTACAACTATGATGCTCAACCTAGGCCTCACCCATAAGTGCCCTAAAACTAAAGGTTAAGTGATTGTGCTCATTATAGTGATTTCAGGATGACACCAATGGGTTTTTGAGTACAATTGACACCCTTTCACTTCAAGTTTACCTCCCAAACTTTTACACTAGACTCTTCTGATCATAAGGCAACTCCCAAACTTGGTGTGGCTCAAGGGCCTAGCTTGGGCCTATCTGGGCCTAAGCTTAAAGTCCAATGTTCCCATGTTTTCTGGACAGAAAGGTGTCCTGATTTGCACTAACTTATGACACATGATTCTAAATTCCTATGAACTATGGCTGGAAAAACTCCTCTGACACTCCCTCTAACTAGGGATAACCAAGCCCTAGTGAGGGCCTACCCATGATATGGTCAAAACTCCTCATTTCTAAGTTGTAACATGTAACGTCCCAAATCCGGGGTCAAGATTTGGTGTCACTAAACCATCTTTACATAAAATAAGAAATAAATAAATAACCCCTTGAATCCGGATCGTTTACAGGTTATGGTATGAAACAAGAATCTAATCTTCTATAACTTACAATAACTAAATTACAATTGTAAATACCTTTGAACTAATGCTTGGGTCATATTCTTGTAACTTCTTCAACCTCTCGCGGCGGGGATTTCTCGAACTTCTGCTGTCTATCTAAGCTATTCATTTTTATCCTTATCTATTTCTGGCAGAAAATAAGAATTGACAAAACAAGAGTGAGCCAAAAATGCCCAGCAAGTATATATTTTGAGTTTCAAAAATTAATATCAAAAGAAAAACTTCCGGACAAAATCTTAAAACAATTTTAAACCATTCTATTTATTTGAATGAGTGGAGCGAATAAATGTTGGATGTCACCAGCCTTTAAATATAAATTCAAAATCGACAAGCAATTTCCCGATTTATCTCCTGAATCGGGGTTCTGTCCGGTTTTTGAATCATGAAAACCTTTCGAGAGAATGCCGTTAATGGCGATCAACAACAAATTAGACTGAACACTAGTTCGCATCTATATTCTGCTGATCAGTCAGAATATAATGCAGATCTATATCTCAATATATAGATCCAGTCGGATATCCAGGCACTACGGCCCATCTCGAGGCACCACTCATCCCGGTCCTCAGGATTAAGACACACTTAATCCCCAAAATATCATCATTGTCCAGCCCATGGAGTATTTGGATGTCAAATTATTTTGAATTCAAAACATCCCAATTCAGGGTTCGCAAGTAACCCAAAAGAATGGGTATCTGCTCAAGAGAGCAATCGAATTATAGGAACAAGAATAAACGAACATGCATAATCAGAGTAATTGCAGCGAAATGTAAAACATTTAACTATTCTGAACTTAGAATAGGATCAAAGAAATAATTGCATAAAATCAGGAATACTTGCAGTATTTAAAAGAAAATCAAGAATACTTGCAGTATTTAAAAGAATGTTCTGGAATACTTGCCTCGATAAGCTTTAACCACTATTACTAGTTGACTTTGGTTCAACTTGAACTTTGGCTTTATAGTCAAACTACTATCCTATTCTGGATACGATCCCAACAGTCAGACCCTTCGGTTGGAACTTCGTTGATCTCAACGTCTAATCACTAGATCGTTCCTAGTCCAATGTCACGTCTCGGGTCTTCCATCTAAAACCTACAGGGTTGAAATACCCTAATTCAGATAACTGCTTAAGCTTAACATCAAATGCTCATCCTATTCTACCCATACGATTTCATAACCGAATTCATATTTATATGTATTATCGAAATACACATAGCAATTATGGTTCACATCTTCGAAATTCGGTCCGGTATTTATTTTCAGAAAATACGTATACTCGTCGTTTTGAAAAAAATAGGGTAATCGATTATTTATAAGTTATTTTGTCTCAATCAAAGTCCAGTTCATATAATATAATTGTATATGATTATTCGACATCTCTGATAATTATAGGTTACGTTCCCATATTTTCAGAATTAATTTTCCCGAAAATCGGGCAGCGTTTCCTCTATTTATCGGCCTGCCCGTCGAATCATTCCGACGTCAAATCACAACATAACAATCAATCCAATCCACCATTTGCCATCCCCAATCACCGATACAATTCAATTATTTTATGTTTTTATTCATACTTTCATTCGTGTTTTATTTTTCATTTCGTTTCGAAATTTATTTCACAAACTAATTTTTATTTTTATTTATTTATAATTTAGGACTCAGATTAAAATCATCACGGTCCACCGTCGGCTCGCCGAAGCTCATCGCCGACGGCGATAAAATTCGCGGGTTTCCGTTTATTACGGACATCCGACACGAATTTCATCAATTAATTTTTCTAATTATTAGAATAAATATGCGAATAATCATCGAAATTTATTCGAATAAATACAATACCAATTATCAAATAATTTCATCAATAATTCGGAATCAGATTCGAACAGCCACCAGAATATTCGAGTAAATCGAACAGAAAAACGCATCAAGAACAATATTATATCCTTTAACTGAAACTCGTGCCGACATTTCAATCCTTTAACGAATAATTCACAAATAAAAGTAATCCGAAAATTCACAAAAGTAATTTTAAAAATCTCGGGTTAATTTAAAACTATGAATGTAAAGTTTCAATATATATATATATATATATATATATTTCAATGGTCTTTGGAACGTGCATTCCGACCCGTGTTTTGCAAATGAATAAACAGACAAATTGTTAAATAAAGGTCAAAAAATTGTCGGAATAGTTTTAAAATTCTCGAAATATTTAAAAGTTAATAAAATAAAAAATTTCATGATTTTTGAAACATCTTGAAATTAGATAATGATTTTACAATTAAATAGAGTCAGAAAATCATTTAAATTTAAATAATAAATAAAATATTGATTTCTAAATTTTATAAACCCCTAAAAATAATAAATGAATTTATAGAACAACAAAAATAATTTTAGAAACCATTTTAGCATTTTTAGGAATTAATATTCAATAAAATTACTTTAAAATGAATTAAATACATATAGCTCGATAATTAATTATAAAATTAATTCTCGCGTCCAACAAATCATAAACAATTTATACCATAATGACACATAGCTGACATAACCATCACCTATTTTATTTGTTTAATAACTCAATAATTACATTTATAGATCGGATCCGAAAATAGGTTACTTAACAGCTAAGTAACTGAAAAGACGATACAGTTTTAATACCAGAATTGGATAATTATCAAAACAGAGACTCTTATAAAATACTTTATACGATAATGAAGTAATAATATCTCGCCTTTTGAGGATACAGATTTTTATCGATCTATAAAATGATTTGCGTATCGAAAATTTTACACCGGGACTCTTACAGATTCAACCGTACCCCGGATCGAAAAAGTCAAAACATTAAAAGTGTTCAGAATTATCAGATTAGGTTAGGAAGGAGTTTTCGGAAGAGTTTCGGGCTGTAAAAACGCAAAAACGACTAAAGTGGGACAATTTCTGATTCTAAAAAGTAATTTTATACTTATGTAAAAATAATCATTGTTAATTCTATAAATCCTTATAAAATCGTATGATTATCCAAAAATTACCAGAAAAATACCAAAATTATCTAGATTTAATTCTGGATAATTAAAAATTAAAATATCTACATCTTTATCAGAAATAAACATCCAAATATTATTATCAATTATCAAACAATTCACCAAAATTCACTTAAAATCACATAATAATTATTTATTGATAAAAATAAGTATATAATATTTCCCAGGCGTTACATCCCTTCCCCCCTTAAAAAGATTATGTCCTCAGAATCATGCTAAGGAACAGACCATGATGCTTCTCGAGTATCTTTCTTATAATTTCTCAGTTCTCATCACATTAATCACAACTCAACAGTCTTTTACCGTCATCAACTCTATCAGTTGCTCATGCAACTCCTAACTTAATCTTTTATTTCACATAATTGGAGCTAAATTACTCTTCATAGTCATACACACATAAATGTCTTATGGACTTGTTACATATGTAACAACAAGACCAACTCATTCACCATCGTTCTATCTATCTCACTATTTCAAAGGACTAACTTAATTTACACTAACCTTCTTTTCTTTCCGATTCTAATAGTTTCCTGTTCATGAAATTTCTATTTTCATTGACTGTTCTTCTCTACTTATCATGTCTCCTTCTGTTTGGTTGAATTAACCTATAATCGTTTCCAATCGTATTCAAGAATCTTTAATCGGTCTCTTGAATTTCCTATTCGTCTACACCCGATGTCCTGAGTTCATGACATCTGATGTTTCAAAATGTTCCTACATCTATTCAAAATCTAAAAGAAAAATCTCGGCAATTGCATCTACTCACCATTGGTAGCATACTTCTATTTTTTTTTCAATCACTATCAAGTAGCTTCATCAAGCGAGAATCCCTTACTATCTGAAAGAAAGTACATTAATTGAGAACGGAATGAATTAGAACTTTATTCAAAATCCGGTCTCTTGGTACTAATACTCATTTTGTTGTCTTATCAAATTAGATATCAACACGAACTTTGATGCTCACAACATTTCATACTGAAGTCAACATCAATCATCTGCATTAACACCACCTTTGATATTCAACAACAAAGGAAGTATCAGCCTAACCCAGAAGACGGATCAAATCCTATTCTTTAGTTCCTAATTTTTCCAATTCTTTTAACCATTTCTCAAAAATTTTAATGGTATTCACTCTTTTATTTCTGTTTGAAACATCTATTCCTAAATGAACCTTTCCTGTTTGATCTTTACCCACACACTGGCGCTCATAATCAATTATAACCAGAATTCATGTCTTCGAAGCTAAGAATGCAGCTGCTATTTTCCAATTCCTCGCAAGCATATCTTCAGGCGTTCAACTTGGTCTTCCTTAGTCCTTGAATTAGCGAAGATGTTATCAATAAATAAAATCACACCATCCCAATACTCCTGGTACATTGTGTTCACTTGATCTTCAAACTTACAATTTCTGATAATCGACGCGTAACTTCCTACCTCCATTCTCTTTTTTTTTTCCATGATCGCTTTTGTGCACAGCGCAAAATATTCTTTATTTCATTATGCTTTCATTCCACATTTCTGAAGTTTTCCTTCACTTAGTATTTCATACCGATTGAGTTGTACGATACCTGGCTTTTGACACTAGCTTGACTCTGTGCGGGAACCAATGAGAAATTCTTACCTCATTCCCCGAGGTAACCTTAGCAAATCATTTGCTCGAATCTACGGGACTTCACTTTAATTTGAAAGAATTCCGTCATGAGATTCATTGCAACGTTCTTCTTCAGCAGTCGCCATCAATACCTTGGTTTAATCATTCCCGTTTACACGCATTCCTTGAATGAAATTCCTATCTTCAATTATCGACGTTCCCAACTTGCATATTTTCTGGATTATTTTATAAAATTTCTTTATCATTCTTTTGATTCCACTTCTTGTCTTGATTAGTTCTTCATTCTCATTATTCATTATCTTTTTCATACATAACGAATTTCTTTTTCTTAGTAATATTAATTTATTTACTATTAGATAAGTCATTCCTGGGGTTCACACTGGAATAAAGGCTTTTATTTGTACTATTTAAATTTTTACTAACAGAGTTATTGAATTTCCTCGGTAGCTATTTCCTTAGCCTTGCTTGACTCACCACGGATCGCGTCTTTGACTTCACTTCGTTGGTCAACATCTCTTTTCCTTGAGTTCACACGCAGACTTTATCCGTCTCCGTCTTACCTTAGATGCTTGAATTTGCGAGCTTTTTGCTATTTTACAGCAACTTCCATTCAACCGCCATTCAAAAGAAGTGTATATTCAAATATTTCATTAATTCGTCATTCGATATGGGTACACCTCCAAGTTCTTCCTGGAACGTTATTGCAGATGATATAATCTCTTTGTTTTATCTCATACCTTCAGGTCTTGAAGTATTCTTCTGGATCAAAGCTTACACCTGATCACGCTAATTGAGCTAAGCCTTCAACTAATGTTAACGACATTACTTTTTTTTCTTATTGCTTTAATTTTGGATCTGGAAATCATGTTAGAGCCTGACTCAACCTAATTGGAATCGATCTCCATTTAACTAACCATTAATGGGTAAAGTTGATCAATTAACTCCTTTAACTGATCACTTAAACCAAATGCTGACTAGCTAACTACAATCAAAGACCAATTATATAAAGTCGGTTTGGTCATAACAACTTTCTCTAGAACCGAGATCGTAATTATTTGGAGTACTGACGAGAACGATAATATACTTCTTTATCCTTAATTATAGGGTAATTTCTGAAAATTTGGGCAGCACTTCCCCTACACCATTGACTACCAGTCGGACTCAAGCCGACACCATCAATCAACCAAATCATCCATTCCCACAATTCACCTTTGATCATCATCTGACTGGCATATTATGTATCTTTTAAAATGAGACTTAAGGTCTTAAATTAACAAGGATTAATATAACGACTCCCTTTCCAGTTCTTTTAGAATCTTACAAAATTTTATTAGTGAACTTTAAAATTTGTCTCTTTTCTCAAAATTTTATTTCACGAGTATCTTAACTTATTTCTTATCGTTACCAATTTTTATTACTAATATGTTCGTCTTTTAATAACCACGCCCTGTTTTTATTATTATCATCGTAATTTGATGGAAACTTAATCGTTATCTCGTTATTTCTTAAAAGACTCCACAGTCGAATCACCATTCCTTTATCTTCACTTATGTTTCCGTATTAAATTTTCGACACTGACCCGGGTATGAGCATTGAATTCACAATCAATTGTTTACGCAAGTTAAAGATCTTCACAACTTCTTGAAGAACACGTTCGAAGTTCGATTTCATTTAAGATTTCTTTCATCTTGAATCTTCACGACCAGTATCTTCCAGCGACGAAGGGATGTTTCACGTCGTAATTGCATGTTTAAGTCATTGTCCAGAATTTCCTTGATCTTTGATTGTCATCCCGATACTCGTTTGCTCCGTTTGAGCGCACAACTATACTTCCTTATTTCGTAATTAATGTACGATTCGCTAACCATTTATTTGGCGTCGAAGCCCTCTGGTTTGAAGTGCATTACGTTAACGCAATCTACCATGCTGATGAGATCCTCGTAACATGAGCAACTATCAGATTTGATGTCTTTGTCACGACCACGTTGTCGGTGTGTTCATTCTTCCTTGCTCGCAATTGTCCACCATTTATCGATTTACAGTCGTGTCTATGTTCGTTGTATGGTTCCACGTATCACACTATTTCATTTCTTATGAAATCGTTAGAAAATAGAATTTACGCAAAAGGAGAGTGTGTGAACATGATTTTGATTAAAAACAGAATAAGGAATAACAATGCAACAACCAATTGAAAGAATTTGTAAATCAGAAAATTGAAGGAAGAAAAATGAGTGAAGAATGAGACAACCATATTCGTACTCAAGATGGCCAGTCTTTCATACTATATGGCATACAGCACATGATTAGGTGGCGTCCCACCCGACTTTTCGTCATTTCGACAAAACGTCATATCACAACATTGTTGTCTCAATCAGGAAACAAGAAATTGGAGAAGAGAAACAATTCAGAAGGAATATAAGAAATTTTCTTTCATTTTCGCTTCATATAATTTATCAACAGAAGAAGCTCCTACATATTCAAAAATCAAGAAAAACATATACTGTCATATTAGAAGAAAGAATGTCAATGCCGATCACCTCCACGCTTCACTTACGTATGCCTTCAGGATCGTTCAAATACAGGTTCACAATTTAGGTTACCTCATTGCTTCGAAATGATGCCTGGAAATACCTTCACACCAAATGCTTCAATAATTTGATCTTGATCACGTCGTTCCGAAATTTAAAATCATGACTTCAGATTTCATCTATGTCGTGTAAAATACCCATCAATCACGCAATGCCTCAATTTCGTCAATAAAATACGATTCTTCTCCAATCATCTGGAAGATTCTGCCATTTCCTTCAATCATCTTCCGTCCATTCGAATCACGAATCTCGTCAAATTTTAATAATTTCATAAGTTGGGTAATTAATATTTTAATATGTTGATTCAATTATTGATTTTATTAAACAACGTTTACTTTCATTTTTCACAGCAAATCTTAAACCTTCTCCCTGCTGGTGGTTCTACTTGGCCCTTCAAATAACAACACTAAGTCTAATTCCATTCTTCTTTTTAGATCATTTTCTGGTTATAATAACAAGAACATAAACAGTAATTTGATAACCAATTTGTAAAACTCATTTCATGCAAAAATCTGCTAAAAGTTGATTAAGAAATTTTTTTTCAAAAATCTCATTTTAAAATTTTGGAAATCAATTATTTTGGTCGTCATTACTATATACATCACTTGCTATTTTTATAGTTTACCAATGAAATGTCTAATTAAAAGAATGTCCATATAAAGGTCTCTTCACTTTGGTACCTCTTCTATAATTCCTCGGATTCAGCTTGCACAGATTAGTCGCCGAAACTTCATTCACCGTCGTAAATCATCTTATTCGCAATTCTAACGCAACGCTGACATGTAGTACTGTCTTTAACATTCTTGTCGTCCTTGTCGTTATTCTCACACCCACGTGTGTGATTCGGTGTTCTGTCGGTAGATAGGGTCGCATTTCCTTGCTAATCTTACCTATATCTAGAAAGGTAGCTATCATTCCTCGCGCAGCTCCTGATGGGTGATAAGAATCTTCTCACCACGGTGGTGCCTTCAAAACGTGTAATGTTGGACCTTCATCCACTTCCATCAACTGGTTACTCCCGACGTGGTATGCGTCCTAATACCTAATTCTAAGTTAAATCATAACTTTTCTTACACAAATTCTCACAAGAATCGATCGCCTAGTCTTCAAAACCATATGAAAAGTAGGGTAACATACCCAATCTCCGTCGATCCGTCGATCCGTCGATTTCTCATTATTGTATGATCTGAGGTTTCAATATACCTATGATATGATATTCGCCTTGCACTTTCTTATCAATCCTATCTTACTAACTCCTTATCGGATCTGCTAACCCTAATTCGCACTTCACTCAATTTATCCTGAATATGCCTAGGGTCTTTTCTATTTTGTATGACCTATTATTCCTATCTTACTCTCACCTATTCTTATTTCAGTGACCAATAACCTGTAGCTCTGATGCCAACTGTAACATCCCAAATCCGGGGTCAAGATTTGGTGTCACTAAACCATCTTTACATAAAATAAGAAATAAATAAATAACCCCTTGAATCCAGATCGTTTACAGGTTATGGTATGAAACAAGAATCTAATCTTCTATAACTTACAATAACTAAATTACAATTGTAAATACCTTTGAACTAATGCTCGGGTCATATTCTTCTAACTTCTTCAACCTCTCGCGGCGGGGATTTCTCGAACTTCTGCTGTCTATCTAAGCTATTCATTTTTATCCTTATCTGTTTCTGGAAAAAAATAAGAATTGAAAAAACAAGAGTGAGCCAAAAATGCCCAGCAAGTATATATTTTAAGTTTCAAACATTAATATCAAAAGAAAAACTTCCGGACAAAATCTTAAAACAATTTTAAACCATTCTATTTATTTGAATGAGTGGAGCGAATAAATGTTGGATGTCACCAGCCTTTAAATATAAATTCAAAATCGACAAGCAATTTCCCGATTCATCTCCTGAATCAGGGTTCTGTCCGGTTTTGGAATCATGAAAACCTTTTGAGAGAATGCCGTTAATGGCGATCAACAACAAATTAGACTGAACACTAGTTCGCATCTATATTCTGTTGATCAGTCAGAATATAATGCAGATCTATATCTCAATATATAGATCCAGTCGGATATCCGGGCACTACGGCCCATCTCGAGGCACCACTCATCCCGGTCCTCAGGATTAAGACACACTTAATCCCTAAAACATCATCATTGTCCAGCCCATGGAGTATTTGGATGTCAAATTATTTTGAATTCAAAACATCCCAATTCAGGGTTCGCAAATAACCCGAAAGAATGGGTATCTGCTCAAGAGAGCAATCGAATTATAGGAACAAGAATAAACGAACATGCATAATCAGGGTAATTGCAGCGAAATATAAAACATTTAACTATTCTGAACTTAGAATATGATCGAAGAAATAATTGCATAAAATCAGGAATACTTGCAGTATTTAAAAGAAAATCAAGAATACTTGCAGTATTTAAAAGAATGTTCTGGAATACTTGCCTCGATAAGCTTTAACCACTATTACTAGTTGACTTTGGTTCAACTTGAACGTTCGGCTTTATAGTCAAACTACTATCCTATTCTGGATACGATCCCAACAGTCAGACCCTTCGGTTGGAACTTCGTCGATCTCGATGTCTAATCACTAGATAGTTCCTAGTCCAATGTCACGTCTCGGGTCTTCCGTCTAAAACCTACAGGGTTGAAATACCCTAATTCAGATAACTGCTTAAGCTTAACATCAAATCGTCATCCTATTCTACCCATACGATTTCATAACCGAATTCATATTTATATGTATTATCGAAATACACATAGCAATTATGGTTCACATCTTCGAAATTCGGTTCGGTATTTATTTTCAGAAAATACGTATACTCGTCGTTTTGAAAAAAACAGGGTAATCGATTATTTATAAGTTATTTTGTCTCAATCACAGTCCAGTTCATATAATGTAATTGTATATGATTATTCGACGTCTCCGATAATTATAGGTTACGTTCCCGTATTTTCGGAATTAATTTTCCCGAAAATCGGGCAGCGTTTCCTCTATTTATCGGCCTGCCCGTCGAATCATTTCGACGTCAAATCACAACACAACAATCAATCCAATCCACCATTTGCCATCCCCAATCACCGATACAATTCAATTATTTTTATGTTTTTATTCATACTTTCATTCGTGTTTTATTTTTCATTTCGTTTCGAAATTTATTTCACAAACTAATTTTTATTTTTATTTATTTATAATTTAAGACTCAGATTAAAATCATCACGATCCACCGTCGGCTCGCCGAAGCTCATCGCCGACGGCGATAAAATTCGCGGGTTTCCATTTATTACGGACATCCGACACGAATTTCATCGATTAATTTTTCTATTTATTAGAATAAATATGTGAATAATCATCGAAATTTATTCGAATAAATACAATACCAATTATCAAATAATTTCATCAATAATTCGGAATCAGATTCGAACAGCCACCAGAATATTCGAGTAAATCGAACAAAAAAACGCAGCAAGAACACAGGAACATCAAGGTCACATGACACATCTACAACCACGCGCCACGCGCCACCACACCTCTCGGAAATTTCCGAGAGGCGGCAACGCCAGGAGCAGCAAAATAAGGCTGACACAATACATACACGCATGTATACATATATATCAACAATAAGCAGTCACCATAGAATCGAAGTAATCAATCGGAAAACAGGACATGGCCGGAGGAGAAAGAATCCGGCGAACTTATCGATTCCAGCTGAACAGAGGGGAGAAGAGGGGGGAAAGGAGAGAGGAGGAGAGACTGTGAGAGAGATATAGAGAGAGACACTGAGAGAGAGAATCGAGAGATTAGAGAGATAGACACGAGAGATTTCCAGAGAGATTGAGGCGGTGGCTACACAGGGGGGTTGGGTTATTGTATATATAAAAAAATTTCTTGATTTCCCGATAACTGAAACTCGTACCGATATTTCAATCTTTTAACGAATAATTCACAAATAAATGTAATCCGAAAATTCACAAAAGTAATTTTAAAAATCTCGGGTTAATTTAAAACTATGAATATAAAGTTTCAATATATATATATATATATATATATATATATATATATATATATATATTTTCAATGGTCTTTGGAACGTGCATTCCGACCCGTGTTTTGTAAATTAATAAATAGACAAATGGTTAAATAAAGGTCAGAAAATTGTCGGAATAGTTTTAAAATTCTCGAAATATTTAAAAGTTAATAAAATAAAAAATTTCATGATTTTTGAAACATCTTGAAATTAGATATTGATTTTATAATTAAATAGACTCAGAAAATCATTTAAATTTAAATAATAAATAAAATATTGATTTCTAAATTTTATAAATCCCTAAAAATAATAAATGAATTTATAGAACAACAAAAATAATTTTAGAAACCATTTTAGCATTTTTAGGAATAAATATTCAATAAAATCACTTTAAAATAAATTAAATGCATATAGCTCGATAATTAATTATAAAATTAATTCTCGCGTCCAACAAATCATAAACAATTTATACCATAATGACACATAGCTAACAGAACCATCACCTATTTTATTTGTTTAATAACTCAATAATTACATTTATAGATCGGATCCGAAAATAGGTTACTTAGCCGCTAAGTAACTGAAAAGACGATACAGTTTTAATACCAGAATTGGATAATTACCAAAACAGAGACTCTTATAAAATACTTTATACGACAATGAAGTAAAAATATCTCCCCTTTTGAGGATACAGATTTTTATTGATCTATAAAATGGTTTGCGTATCGAAAATTTTACACCGGGACTCTTACAGATTCAACCGTACCCCGGATCGAAAAAGTCAAAACATGAAAAGTGTTCAGAATTATCAGATTAGGTTAGGAAGGAGTTTTCGGAAGAGTTTCGGGCTATAAAAACGCAAAAACGACTGAAGTGGGACAATTTCTGATTCTAAAAAGTAATTTTATACTTATGTAAAAATAATCATTGTTAATTCTATAAATCCTTATAAAATCATATGATTATCCAAAAATTACCAGAAAAATACCAAAATTATCTAGATTTAATTCTGGATAATTAAAAATTAAAATATCTACATCTTTATCAGAAATAAACATCCAAATATTATTATCAATTATCAAACAATTCACCAAAATTCACATAAAATCACATAATAATTATTTATTGATAAAAATAAGTACATAATATTTCCCAGGCGTTACATCCCCTCCCCCCTTAAAAAGATTATGTCCTCAGAATCATGCTAAGGAACAGACCATGATGCTTCTCGAGTATCTTTCTTATAATTTCTCAGTTCTCATCACATTAATCACAACTCAACAGTCTTTTACCGTCATCAACTCTATCAGTTGCTCATGCAACTCCTAACTCAATCTTTTATTTCACATAATTAGAGCTAAATTACTCTTCATAGTCATACACACATAAATGTCTTATGGACTTGTTACATCTGTAACAACAAGACCAACTCATTCACCATCGTTCTATCTATCTCACTATTTTAAAGGACTAACTTAATTTACACGAACCTTCTTTTCTTTCCGATTCTAATAGTTTCCTGTTCATGAAATTTCTATTTTCATTGACTGTTCTTCTCTACTTATCATGTCTCCTTCTGTTTGGTTGAATTAACCTATAATCGTTTCCAATCGTATTCAAGAATCTTTAATCGGTCTCTTGAATTTCCTATTCGTCTACACCCGATGTCCTGAGTTCATGACATCTGATGTTTCAAAATGTTCCTACATCTATTCAAAATCTAAAAGAAAAATCTCGGCAATTGCATCTACTCACCATTGGTAGCATACTTCTATTTTTTTTCAATCACTATCAAGTAGCTTCATCAAGCGAGAATCCCTTACTATCTGAAAGAAAGTACATTAATTGAGAACGGAATGAATTAGAACTTTATTCAAAATCAGGTCTCTTGGTACTAATACTCATTTTGTTGTCTTATCAAATTAGATATCAACACGAACTTTGATGCTCACAACGTTTCATACTGAAGTCAACATCAATCATCTGCATTAACACCACCTTTGATATTCAACAACAAAGGAAGTATCAGCCTAACCCAGAAGACGGATCAAATCCTATTCTTTGGTTCCTAATTTTTCCAATTCTTTTAACCATTTCTCAAAAATTTTAATGGTATTCACTCTTTTATTTCTGTTTGAAACATCTGTTCCTAAATAAACCTTTCCTGTTTGATCTTTACCCATACACTGGCGCTCATAATCAATTATAACCAGAATTCATGTCTTCGAAGCTAAGAATGCAGCTGCTATTTTCCAATTCCTCGCAAGCATATCTTCAGGCGTTCAACTTGGTCTTCCTTAGTCCTTGAATTAGCGAAGATGTTATCAATAAATACAATCACACCATCCCAATACTCCTGGTACATTGTGTTCACTTGATCTTCAAACTTATAATTTCTGATAATCGACGCGTAACTTCCTACCTCCATTCTCTCTTTTTTTTCCATGATCGCTTTTGTGCACAGCGCAAAATATTCTTTATTTCATTATGCTTTCATTCCACATTTCTGAAGTTTTCCTTCACTTAGTATTTCATACCGATTGAGTTGTACGATACCTGGCTTTTGACACTAGCTTGACTCTGTGCGGGAACCAACGAGAAATTCTTACCTCATTCCCCGAGGTAACCTTAGCAAATCATTTGCTCGAATCTCCGGGACTTCACTTTAATTTGAAAGAATTCTGTCATGAGATTCATTGCAACGTTCTTCTTCAGCAGTCGCCATCAATACCTTGGTTTAATCATTCCCATTTACACGCATTCCTTGAATGAAATTCCTATCTTCAATTATCGACGTTCCCAACTTGCATATTTTCTGGATTATTTTATAAAATTTCTTTATCATTCTTTTGATTCCACTTCTTGTCTTGATTAGTTCTTCATTCTCATTATTCATTATCTTTTTCATACATAACGAATTTCTTTTTCTTAGTAATATTAATTTATTTACTATTAGATAAGTCATTCCTGGGGTTCACACTGGAATAATTATTTATTGATAAAAATAAGTACATAATATTTTCCAGGCATTACATAACAAAACTGTCCCCTGCTGGACATATTTAATGTTTTCACTCGTGCACCTAACCAAACAACCTACAAACCTCTAATAAACACCCAAATCTAAAGTATATTCCTAGTGCTAGCTTCTGGTGACTTGGGCCTCAAATTACCATGACAAGGTCAAATCTCACTCTAAACCTCATGGAACCAAACTGAAATTCTGTAGAATCTAATGTACCCCTTTTCACCTTGTTTCCCACTTGACAAACCAAACCAAACATCAACCAAAACTCAAACAAACCCCAACCAAGGCAAACTGAACTAACACTCCAACACACAACATTTGGCTTAGTGGAGATCATCTTTACCTAAGGTGCAATATAGCAAAACAAGAGTTAACACAATATACTAATTACAAGTCATCTCAAATTTGAAAGTAACACTTAAATCTTTCAAATATATACGAATCAAAGCACATAAAAATGAGCACAAATCATATTTGATATCTTAACTCAACTGAAATTAGAGATTATTAACAAAAATCAAAGCAAATGATCAAGAACTTTCGAAAATCATGAGTTGAACCTATGCATGCATGCTTTCAAGTTTACAAGACAAAAATAATATGGTATCCTAAATAATTTCATAATAAAATCAACATGCAAGCCTAGCATTAACCATAACTATGTGATCACTTAGCATGCAAAGAGTTTTATCAAGTTTTTATTTCCAAAACCAAGTTATCACAAAAACATTCAAAAATCAACAAAGCAACAAAGAAACACCATTAAGAACCATTCATTCAGCTCCTTTATGGTCATGGCCGAATGAAATGGAAGGGAAATGACCATATAAGCAAGAGTTTCACCCTCATGACTTGGAATTCACCATTCCTTGTAGTTCTCTCAATAATACAACCTTAAATCCATGAGGATCAAGATTATATTTTGAGTTCTAGTTAAAACTATGACATGCAAGATCAAAACATAAACTTTTCACCCTAAACTCTTTGGATTATTAAAGAACAAGATATGGGGAGCGAGATTACTTAAATGAAAGATGGATGTTTGAATGAAAAATGAAGAAAATGAGGGGGTGGGCTTCGGCTAAGGGAAAGGCCGAGAGGGGGGGGTTTGCCGAGAGAGAGTGGAGAGGGAGGAGAGAGTGAGGTGAGGGTGGAGTGTGGAGTGAAGTGGGATGATTATAACATCTTGTACTTGATTTTTATTATTTTGATTTGACTAAAAGAAGTGAGTGGAATTGAGAATTGGCAAGAGTAACCTTCAAGCAAACTTGTGCTATTTTGCATGCAAGGATAAGGTAGTAATTTGGCTAGTGAATTATTAGTTAATGGGGTTGGAAATTCCAAGTTTACCCTTAACTTGTGTTTGGGAGCAAAATGCATGCATGGGCAACTAAGTAATTTGCAAATTAAAAATCAACTAATTTATATAAAACAATTTCTATAAATATAAATGCACCTCCATAAATCATAAAATATATGCCATAAAATAGTTTATGATTTTAGAAATTTAATGATATAAAATTTGAAAATTTATTGTTAAAAGAGTTTTAAAATCGTTTTTTCATATAAAATGAAGTACTTTTGATTATCATTTAAAAATACTAAATGATAAGATTTTCCTTTCAATTTTTTTTATATAAACTAATACATTAAACACTTAATTTATAGGCACTCAACATATAGATCATCCACATTTATAATTTAACATAATTTAAATCTCAATTATAAACACACAATTATAGGGTTTAACAATACCAGTTGTAACAAAAGAAGTCCCCAATTTTCTCTTCTTAAACTGCCCTTTTTTCTGAATCGGGACCCCAGCGCGGCCGCGCGCTAGACCAGCGCGAGCGCGCTCACCTTCAGCCAAATCGGCGGGGGCGCGCTTGGTTTCTGGAATTTCAGTGTGGCCGCGCGCTAGATTAGCGCGGCCGCGCTCAACGATCAGCGCGGCCGCGCTCAACTTCTGAAGTTGGCCCTGAAATTTTCTATTTTTCTGATTTTTTTTGTGTTTTTTTCTTTGCTTCTTACTTCCTCTACCTACTAATGTACAACAAACTTGGGTTGCCTCCCAAGAAGCGCTTGTTTTACGTCGTTAGCTCGATGTAGAAATGCGAGATCAAACGGACAATAAAATGGCACTAACCACCTCGTGGTTTGCCGTGTCACCATAGTAATACTTTAACCTCTGACCATTTGCCTTGAATGCTTGGCCCAGATCATTCTCAAAAATCTCCACCGCTCCATGTGGAAATACAGTTTTGACAACAAACGGCCCTGACCACCTTGACTTCAACTTTCCAGGAAAAAGACGGAGACGAGAGTTAAATAAAAGAACTTGTTGCCCCGACACAAATGATTTGAGCAATAAACCCCTATCGTGCCACTTCTTGACTTTCTCCTTATACATTTTGTTGTTTTCATATGCTTGAAGTTGAAACTCGTCTAGTTCATTCAATTGAAGCATCATCTTCTTTCCAGCTGCATCCAAGTCCAGATTTAACTTCTTCAAAGCCTAATACGCTTTATGCTCTAGCTTCACCGGTAAATGACACCCCTTACCATAAATCAACTGAAACGGCGACATTCCCAATGGAGTCTTGTATGTTGTTCTATATGCCCAAACAGCTTCGTCAAGCTTCAAAGACCAATCTTTCCTTGATGGACACACTACCTTCTCTAAAATGTGCTTGATCTCTCTGTTAGACACCTCAGCTTGACCATTCGTCTAAGGATGATAAGCCGTAGCAATGTGATGATTCACATTATACCTTTGCATCATAGTAGCGAACTTGCGATTGAAAAAATGTGACCCCTCATCACTGATTATGACTCTTGGAGTTCCAAATCTTGTGAATATTTGCTTGTGAAGAAAATTAAACACTACTTTCGCATCGTTTGTTGGCAATGCTTTAATTTTAACCCATTTCGACACATAATCAACTGCCAACAAGATATATTGATTGTTACAAGATGAGACAAATGGCCCCATGAAGTCAATTCCCCAAACATCGAATACTTCAACCTCGAGAAGCATATTAAGAGGAATCTCATCCCTCTTGGACATATTACCCACACGTTGACATTGATCACATTTCAAAACGAACTGATGAGCATCTTTAAACAAAGTCGGCCAAAAGAAACCTGTTTGAAGAATATGAGCTGCTGTCTTTTCTCCACCGTAATGTCCTCCATAAGCCGTTTAGTGGAAATCTCGCAAGATCCCCCCCTTTCTCTATAAGGAATACATCTCCGGATGATTTGGTCAGCTCCTTGTTGAAAAAAAAATAGCTCATCCCACATATACCACTTTATTTCATGCAGAAACTTCTTCCTTTGAGCGTATGACGAGTCGAAAGGCATACTATTAATCACAAGGTAGTTCACAATATCTGCAAACCACGGTTCTTCCTCTTGTACTCCAAACAACTGCTCATCGGGAAAAGACTCATTTATTAATGTCTTATCCACTGAAGTTGCAATGGGATCCTCTAAACGCGAGAGATGATCAGCGACTTGATTTTCAGTCCATTTTCTGTCCTTGATCTCTAATTCAAACTCCTAGAGTAAAAGAACCCATCGAATCAATCTAGACTTCGAGTCCTTCTTCGAGACGAGATATCGAATGGCAGCGTGATCAGTGAAAACTGTCTCCTTCGTCCCAAGCAGATAAGATCGAAATTTCTCAAAATCATAGACGATAGCCAAAAGTTCTTTCTCCGTAGTAGTGTAGTTCAGTGGAGCACCATTAAGAGTCTTACTAGCATAGTATACTACATGAAATATGTTGTTCTTTCTTTGCCCAATAACTGCTCCAACTACATAGTCACTTGCATCACACATCATCTCAAACGGTCACTCCAATCAGGTGCAGTTATGACAGGTGTCGTGATTAAACTCTTCTTTATAAAATCAAAAGAAGCCACACACTCGTCATCAAACTTAAACGGGACATCCTTCTCCAAAAGATTGCACAAAGGATTAGAAATTTTTGAGAAGTCCTTGCTGAACCGCCTGTAGAAGCCCGCATGACCAAGAAAACTGCAAACTCCCTTAACAGAAATTGGTGGGGGAAGATTTTTGACGACCCTCACTTTGGCTTTGTCCACCTCAAGATCCTTACTAGAGACCTTGTGCCCAAGAATAATGCCCTGTCGTACCATAAAGTGAGATTTTCCCCAATTGAGAACCAAATTGGTCTCAACACACCTCTTGAGAACGTCGCCTAGATTCTGTAAGCACTCATCTAATAAATCAACAAACACAAAGAAATCATCCATAAATACCTCCACATTCTGACCAATCATATCAGAGAAGATAGCCATCATGCATCTCTGAAATGTGGTCGGTGCTCCACATAGCCCAAAAGAAACTCTCCGGAATTCAAAAGTACCAAAAGGTCATGTGAATGTAGTTTTTTCTTGATCTTCTGGAGTGATACAAATCTGATTATATCTTGAATAGCCATCCAGAAGACAATAGTACTCATGCCCCACCAATATATCAAACATTTGATCAATGAAAGGAAGAGGGAAGTGATCCTTCCTTGTAGCCCTGTTTAGCTTTCTATAATCCATACAAACTCTTCACCCCGTGACTGTTCATGTAGGAATAAGCTCATTATTCTCATATTCTATCACAGTGATACCTCCTTTCTTTGGCACACACTGAATTAGGCTCACCCATGAACTGTCAGAAATAGGATTGATGATACCTGCATCTAACCACTTGAGAATTTCCTTCTTCACATCCTCTTTCATGATCGGATTTAGCCTTCTCTGTTGCTCCACAGTAGGTTTGCTTCCTGGCTCTAGCAGAATTTTGTGCATGCAATACGAGTGGCTGATTCCCTTAATATCTACTATAGTCCAACCAATTACTGATTTAAATTCTCTAAGAATTCTCAAAAGCTTCTCCTCGTCGCTTCCTGAAAGGTCAGATGCAATAATAACAGGTAAAGTAGATGCATCACCTAAAAATGTATACCTCAAATGTTCAGGTAAAGGCTTAAGCTCAAGAGTAGGAGCTTCCTCAATAGATGGCTTGAGGCGCTTAGGAGCTTTGTTCAACTTCTCCAATCTAAGAGATTCAAAAGGCATATCCATATTTCGCTTCCATGGAGTAGCATTCAAATATTGCAACTGCTCATCCCCTTCATCATCTTCACTATCGGAATTCCCCAACAAGGCCTTCTCTAAGGCATCGGACCTTAGCAATTGATCGAGTTCAAAATTGACTACAGAATCGGCCATCTCCACCTTAAAACACTCCTTATTTTCTGTAGGGAATTTCATGGCATTGAACACATTAAAAGTTACATCCTGATCCATCACTCGCATGGTGAGCTCACCTTTCTACACATCTATCAAGGTTCGGCCAGTAGACAAGAAAGGTCTTCCCAAGATTATGGGAATCTTCTTATCCTCCTCGAAATTAAGAATTACAAAATCAGCAGGGAAGATGAGTTTATCCACCTTGACCATGACATCCTCCATAATACCTCGCAGATATGTAATAGAACGGTCGGCCAACTGCAAAGTCATATAAGTAGGCTTTGGATCAGGCAAGTCCAACTTTTTGAAGATTGACAAGGGCATCAGATTGATGCTAGCTCCCAAGTCACATAAGCATTCTTCAAATAACACCTTTCCAATGGTGCATGGAATAGTGAAGCTTCCAGGATCTTTAAGCTTCGGAGGAAACTTCTGTTGCAGCACAACACTGCATTCCTCCATGAGAGCAATGGTATCTAAGTCATCAAGCTTCACCTTCCTAGAGAGAATACCTTTCATAAACTTCGCATAACTAGGTATTTTTTCATGAGCTTTAGCGAATGGTATGTTGATGTGAAGTTTCTTAAACACCTTTGGAAACTTCTCAAACTGCTTATCCAGCTTTTTCTTCTGCAGCCTCTTAGGAAAAGGAGGTGGAGGATAAATCTGTTTCCCCCCTGTATTACCTTCAGGAGGAGTGTTCTCAACAATACTCTTCCTTGGTTCCACTTCTACTTCCTTCTGCACTTTTTCTTCTTCATCCTCAACTTCAGATTCTGGAGTCTTTGCTTTTTCAGGATTCGCAACCATGCCAAACCTCAATGTAATTTCCTTAACATGCTCCTTAGCTTCTTTCTTGCCTGGCACTTCAGTATCGCTCAGAAGCGTGCCAGGTTGACGATTTAGTAAGGCATTAATAATTTATCCAACCTGATTCTCCAAGGTCTTGATAGACACAGCTTGGCTCTTGCACATGAGCTTCAACCCCTCTGATTCAGATTTTTCATTAGCTTGCGGTAACTGCTGAAGTTGAAGTTGTTGCCTAGGGGCATTTTGTAGTTGCTGAAAATCAGGAGGGTTATACTGTTTTGCTGTGTATGGATGATAAGATTGTTGCACTGCATTCCAATTGTTACTCCAGCTAAAGTTACGATGATTGCGGTTATTTGGATGATAAGTGGGTGGAGCTTGTTGCTATGATCTCTGAAAGTTGCTCACAAATCGAGCTGATGCGCTAGAAATAGCGCACTGCTCAATTTCATGCGCTCCCGCACAAAGCTCACAAACACTAGTGATTTTATTAACTCCATAATTCGCCAAAGAGTCCACTTTCATCATCAAAGCTTGAAGTTGAGCAGCTATATTAGTAGCTGCATCCACTTCCAGAATTCCTGCTACCTTGCCTTGCAATATTCTTTGTGTAGGATTATGGTATTCATTTGCTACCATTAGCTCAATCAACTCATAAGCTTCATTATAGCGTTTGGCCCATAAGGCTCCACCAGACGCTATTTCCTTGTATCGATCCCAAGCCTCACACAGAGATTCTAGAGTTTGCTGTACAAACTGAGTAAGAGCATTCCTGATTGTAGCAGTCTTCGCCATAGGAAAGAATTTAGTGAGAAAATTTTGAGCTAGATCCTCCCATTTGGTGATAGACCCTGGTGGTAGAGAATGTAACCAGCACTTTGCCTTATCCCTCAGAGAAAATAGGAAGAGTCGCAGCTTGATAGCATCTTCAGTCACCCCATTTAACTTAAAAGTATCGCAGATCTCGATGAAATCCCTGATGTGCATGTTGGGGTCTTTTGTAGGAGAACCCCCAAACTGAACTGAGTTCAGTATCATCTGAATTGTACTCAACTTGACCTCAAAGGTCTTAGCCGAGATGGTTGGTCTGATGATGCTCGACTGAATATCATTGATCTTAGGCTCATAATAGTCCATCAGAGCCTTAGTAATTTCTGCTTGATCTCCCATCACTACTAAAGCTGGTTCCTCAACTTTCTCTTCTTCTTCTACTTTCTCTTCGTCCTCAAAAACTTCCCTTCGGATCACTACAGCTTCTTCCTCGGCTTGATCCAGAGTTCTCTTACGAGCCCACGAACGTATATGCATACACGCTCTCTAGAGTACCTGAAACACGACAAGGAAAAGAGTAAGTAAGTAACAATGTCCGAGTCAATGAACTTTAACGATCATTGATGACAAACACATAAACTACAAGATAACACCGAGTCCCCGGCAGCGGCGCCAAAAACTTATTAGTCGCTAAGCACGCGCTAATAATTCACGCAAGTATATGCGATCGCAAGTAACATAGAATTATTTCTAGTTCGTTCCCACAGAGACTGGTTAAATTAACTATGTGATTTATGCACTTATGCAACAATGATATGGTTATTATTCAATGCTAAGACGAATAACAATTTGGGTTGTGATTATACTACGATTAACTATTGAGAATTATACTAGAGAATATTAACTAAAGAGAGTAAAGAGAGTTGAATAATATATGACACAACATGGGATTCTAACTTTATTAAGTACTTCATTCAATAGCCTTTTCATTTTTAACCTTAGCATGTAATGGTGATGACACTAATCAGATAACACGAAACTGATAAACGCCAACTTTTGTTGTACGAATACCATACTATCATCAATCCCTAAAAGAGATAGAAGCTGAACAAACACCAATTATATTGATACCCTATATATCTATAGAATTTGACAACATAACGGCTTAATGCACAAGTTATCTATCGTGATTACATAGGGAAAGTAAGATGTTTAAATTACCTAACACATGAACCTATGCTAGCATGGCAAGTTCTAAATCCTTAAATTTAATGTCGCTTCATTAAGAATTAACACGCTATCTTATAAGTTCGTGACGCTCATAAGACGAATAAGCACAACCAATACTAGGTTATCATACAATCACCACACACTAAGGCATCGAAACAAATCAACTATAGAAATCCATAAATAAATCCGCTAGAACCCCACGATAATGATTAACCCATAATCGGACTCATCATCAACGTGGTTTCCGATGAAAGCATTGTATAATAAACGTAGTCTTTATAAATAAATAATAAACAAAGTACGTAATCCAGAGTATTAGGTTTAACAAAATAAGAAACGAACATCCAAGATTACAACTTAGAACAAAGATTCACAAGAATAAACTAGATCTTCTTCGCCTTCGTTGAATTATGCTATAGGTCTTCTTGTCGTCTTCTCCTTAAGCTCAGTTATAAAAAACGTCTTTTTATTATCTTTAAATAGCATCCCAAATAAGCCAAAAGCCCAGAAAAACAATCTTCTATTTGAAACAGGAAACTGGATTCCCGACCTGGTATGGCAGCGTGCTTCACTAGCGCGGGCGCGCTGACATTCTGTATCTATGGCGCGGGCGCGCCAGTCTTCTGGAAAAACTGGAATTGCCTTATTTTATTGCTGCAACGAATTGGTCTTCATGAGCCTTTATTCCTTGGACACCGTCCTAATACCATATTAGCATCAAATCAATGCTAATTCACCTGAATCCCGGATTAATTCCTGAAATGCAAAAATACTAGAAAACATATTAAAACACCAACAACTTGAGTACAAATACACTAATTCAAAGCTTAATGGACTGTTATAAAGTGTCATAAATGCCACTAAACAACATACATCAAGTGTATGCAGGTGACTATGACGGAAATAAATTAATCTATACTGAAATGATAAAAGAGAGTATAAGTAATAGCATTAGGCTTAGGATTCTAGATCGAACCTTTGGTTATAAAACAAGCTTGTTTTAAACTAGAACTAGTAGATAACCTTTACACTATCGAGATAAAAAAATCAATATTAAATAACGGTATTGTGTATATAATAAATATACACTCATTATTAATAAAAGAAAACATATTTTATTAGAAAAACAACAAAACTTTATTTTATTGAAACATAAAAGTACCAAATTTTATTACTCATAATTATACAATCATTTTTAAAGCCGTATATTATTAAATAACAACTAATAACACGAATAGATTTATATCTTTATATACTTCATTTTTCATTAGGTAGTGTTCATTCTAGCGTTTTTAAATTGGGAAACATTTTTTAACAATAATTAAGTAATAGTAAATAATTTTATTAATATTATTTAATTTTAAACCGAAAACCATTCATTTAAGGATTTTATTTGTTATATCCATCCAAATTCTATTTACTTTAAAGTTTAAAATTATTTTTTAACAATAATGAATTTATAAGTTATCTTTAGATTTTATTAAATAATAATAAATTAAGTAAAATAATATTTACTTAATTTTAATTTAAAATGTTGTTATCAATAATTAAATATTCTTAAATAAATTATATTGCGAAGGATAATTATCAAGTAATAGTAAGTAGTATTAACTAATATTAAATTATCAAGAATAACAAAAATATCTGATTCACATGATAATTATACAATTCATTTTACAAAGAAATCATATTAGTAATAAATTTAGCTTGTTAGATTTTTATAACAAGTAAAACAATCGCCGAGTGGAGAGCTAGACATGTACCTGATGGAATTACATAAATACACCTGAGTTCGATACCTATTAACTAAATAACTTAATAGCATTTATTTATTATACATTTTTATCAAATTCAATTTTTTATAAGTATTAATTTAATATTTCATATTAATATTTTAATTTTGATCCGTCTTTCATACGAGTTATAAAATTCAATTTTCTACAAATATTAATTAAAAAATTTAATCACATTTAATTCTTTTGGCAAGCCCATCTGCTAGCATGTTAAACTCATTTGACATAAGTCATTTACTATCATACAAGCAAAGGGACCGACCTAGGGGTGTAATTTGAGTCGAGTCGGGTCGAGTTTGTGCCTATTAAATTTGAGTCCGAGCTTTTTTAATCGAGTCGAATCCAAAAATAATCGAGCCTGAAAATTTTGTTTGAACTCAATTTATAAAATTAACGAGCCGAGCTAGAGCTATTCGCAAGTTTTTGAGTTTTCAGGCTATTTGTAAGGTATGAAATGCATAGGGGAGATAAATATGTGTTTCTTAATTTCGTTTGAAATATGTGAATTGCTTTGAAGAAAATCAAGTTTAATGTTTCAGGTTTGGAACTCAATAGGCTGTATGAAATTTGTAGTGATAATTAATCAACTATAGAAAGCACAGACAAACAATTACCAAAACTTACTTTAAATGTGAGATTGCTAGTTGATTATCTAGTTGCATTTCAAATTCTAACAATTGAATCGTGTTATTCTTTCAGACCATCCTTGACTACTAAATTCAAAATATGAGCACAACGTTGCATAAGGAGAAATTTATTCTCCAATATAGCCTACGGTACTCTAACAAATTTCTTTAAATGTAAAATTATTTTATCGTTAGAAGATGCATTATCTAATGTGATGGTGAATATATAATCTATCCCCCATTGTGCAAATAAATCAAGTAACATCTTCCTGATTGCAGCCCCTTTTATGGCTTCCAATTTGAGGAAAGTTTAGAATTCTTTTACACATTTTCCAATCATCATTAATCCAATGAGCCATAAGGCACATATAATTAATGTTTTGTACGGATGTCCAAGTATCCATTGTGAAAAACTCTTTGAAAAGCCAAATTATTTTTCAAGTTTAGTAACTCTTCACCGTATATTTTAAGACAATACCTAACAGCAGTCCATCTACTTGTGGCTGAGTTAGATTAATTTTGGATGGTTCCATCAGTTCTCAATAAACCCCAATTGGAATTGAATCTTCCAAACTCGTAGCAGTTTCCAGTTAGCATACAACAGTTGATAACTCCTGGTGGCAGGGCTGCTCCTTCGATGTCATGCCTGGATCCTTCGCCGCAGTGGTGGTGGAGCTGTCGTGGGGCTCCTACAAAACAACACTGGAAGGGAGTTTGTGTCCCGCGGCGTCTCCAATGTGAGAGTAAGAACTCGCTTTTGGGGAAGATGAAGATAGACAGGAATACAGGGTGGATGTATGTGTATATGAGTGCAAGAAAGTGATTAACCCCAAAATATTACCTTCTTGGGCTATTTATAGCCCAAGGATATGCTTTTGAGGTTGGTACCTTTGAATCGTAGTCGTTGGTTCTAGGAGCGGAGGACACCTGGATGGGGTGGATGCTTTACACGAGCTAGGATGGGAGTGGTTGAGGAATGTTCTAAAGATATCCTGGCACGTGCCCTAATTGTGCTCATGATTGATGAATGAAAGATGTCCCTCTCATACGTTTCGACATGTGCCTCACGCGCTGGGACTCACTAAGGTTGGGCTCGTGGGACTAGACTAGTTTGGACTTGTAGTGTGTGGGACTGGATAGAGTTAGGAGTCCGGACCTGGTCTTCTAGGAGCTACATGTACTATCATGTGCCCCCAATCCCCTATGCAGATTTTCTGGATGGGAGAGTAAGGTTGATTCTGTTTGTAGGAATTTGAGCTCTGATTTCCCCCAGTCCGGGTTGTATTGAGTTCAGTCAATCAGGTCTAAGGTTTGATGTATTTAGAATAATTTGAGCTTTGCTTGCCCTTAGTCCAGATTGTGTTGAGTTTAGCCAATCAGGACTAAGGTTTGATGTCTTTAGAAGAAGTTGAGGTGTGCTTGCCCCCGGTCCGGATTGTGTTGAGTGATGTCTTTAGAAGAATTTGAGCTCTACTTGCAACCAGTCCGGATTGTATTGAGTTTAGCCAATCAGGACTAAGGTTTGATGTCTTTAGAAGAATTTGAGCTCTGCTTGCCCCCAGTCCAGATTGTGTGAAGTTCAACCAATCAAGACTAAGGTTTGATGTCTTTAGAAGAAGTTGAGGTCTGCTTGCCCCCAGTCCGGATTGTGTTGAGTGATGTCTTTAGAAGAATTTGAGCTCTACTTGCACCAGGTCCCGACTGTATTGAGTTCAGCCAATCAAGATTAATGTTTGATGTCTTTAGAAGAATATGAGTTCTACTTGCCCCCCAGTCCGGATTGTTGTGAGTTCAGCCAATCAGGACTAAGGTTTGATGTCTTTAGAAGATTTTGAATTCAGCTTGCCCCCAGTCCAGATTGTTGTGAGTTCAGCAGGTTTGATGTCTTTAGAAGAATTTAAGCTCTGCTTGCCCCCAGTCTGGATTGTTTTGAGTTACATGGTCCGGACTGGGAGGTTAAACGTCTTCGATTTTTCCCCAATGATTTGAATTATTACATTTGTCTTTTTTCAAAATACGTGCCGTAATAATTACTTGCAGTTATTTCTATATATATATATATCATTGTGTATACATATTCAGGTTACGAGCGGCCAGGATTGGGCCACGCGGCAGGGCTGTTGGTTTTTACAGCACCTATAAAAGGCCCCCCCTGTTGTCCTTTTTTCTTTTTTATCCTCACCGCTTCTCTCTTTGTCTTCTTTCTCTCTACAGCTTTGCAGCGTTCGATTTCTCTTGCCGCCGCCGTCTCCGCCGTGTTTGTTTTTCCTCCTCTTGTCTTCTCGAACTGTAAGTAGTTCTCCTCTTTTCTCCGCCGCTTCTTTTCGTCACATAACCCATAAATAATGCTTATGTTGTGTTTTTGTTTTGTGTTTCTCTGTATATTGGTTTTTTATTTTTTTTATGGGTTTGAATATGTGTATCTATAAGTGTATGTATATATGTTTTGTTTGATTTTTGGTTTTTGATTTTGGTTCATCTTGTTTCTGAAATTAGGGTTTTTAGGTGGGTCCGGACTGTGGTATTTAGTCTGGGCTTTTCGTTCTTTTTTTTGTTTTCCTTGGGTTATGGGTTGTTTGTAGTTTGATTCCGGATTAAGGTTGGCTATTTTTGATGGCTTAGTGTAATTGTAGTACGGACTTTTGGATTTAGGTTTATCTGGTTTGTATTTGTTGGGTGTGGGAGTATTTTGTATTTCGAGGTCCACGTTCCCGTACTGGATCCTTATAATTTTAATAAAATTGAACAAAGGGTAGTCCAGACCATTCTAGGATGCAAGATAAATAATTGGTAGGGATTTAGACTAACCGCTGTCTTTTTTTTCTAGGTATATGGTCTGGACTAAAGCTCGTGCCAAGGTCTACATCTCCTGCTACCCGGTACCCTCTAATTCCGATTCATCTATTGACTCTGAGCGGATTGAAATGGGGAAAAAGGCGTCCACTTCGGATGCTAATGTTATTACGAAGTTAACAATAGGTAAGATATCTCCTTAGAAAGTGCCATGTTCTCCGGAAGGGTTGTGGGTCAACGTTTCGATCTATTTCATCACCAAAAGTGAGGAGATAGAAAAAGTTGGTACTATAGGAGTATCAGGTGCGGATACGCGAGGTAGCCGAATGCTGGTCCGGGGCTTTATGACCAAGCTGAGTTTGACAGGAGGTTTACTGGCAGTATAGTTGCTAAGGAGCCGTATCAGTTGAAAGACGAGTTTGCTTGTTTGGAACATGCAGCTCAAGATCCGTCTATCTGGGCTGCATTTCAGCTGGATCCCCAGATTGAGTGTAGGTGGCCCCATCCCGGAGAGAGGATCTACCACAGACCGGCTGATGGATTTTTTCCTGTCCGCCTGGAGCATTTGAGGTCCGGGTGGAACCCGTACTTGCATCACTTCCTGAAGCACTTGTGCAAGTACGAGTACCAGCTCTCTCCTATGCAGATAACTCCAAATGGCATAAAATGGATGAGCTGGTTTATACGAGTTGAGATTTCGGGCTGCCTGAAAGAGATATGTCCTAAGTCCAATCATGTATGAGGATTTAGGAATAACTTTTATGTAATCTGTTTTGATTTCATTAATATTAATAAAAGACTTGTTTTGTTTTTTATTGCGGGCTCTATCTATTTTAAGTGTTTAAATAAGATGTACCACAGTTTAGAGTAAAGCTTTTTATGGATTGTGATGAGATCATAATAATGAGACCTAAAAGATGATAACTCTAAACTTAAATAGTTCATGGTCGTAGGATTACTAACTGGTAATTAATAATCCGCAAAGATCGGTACATACTATGCTTGCTTCATTATGAAGGATGTTTGTTCTCATAGACATTTGTGTGGTGACACTATAGCTAGTATGTAGGTGCTTATTATAGAATAAGTTCACTGAACATGACTCACACAGCTGAACTATAGTGATAGTTGTACAAGTATCCTTAGACTTGAGGTCATCATAGTCATCTTGTGTACACTGAACTATGCTTTTGTTTAGTTCTTAGTCTCAAGGGACAATTATAAGGGCTCTACTGGGTATAGGAATTTATACATGAAGATAGTGTATGATCAATAAAGGATCTACCCCTTCCAGTGTAGGAAGAGAATGTTCAATGCTGATCCACTTATGTTAGTTTAGGAATCTCTGGCCAGAGTGAATGAAATTAGAAAGGAGTTTCTAATTTACATTAAATAGAACTAAGCATAGTGAATGGGAAAGCAAGTGATTAAATAAGATAGGCTTGACACAAGTTCCATGCCTTGTATTTAATCGTGACATTGCAGGGTAGAAGGAATTAATTGTATGGTAATTATTCACTGAATAGGTTCTTGGTATTTTAAGCAGTTAATTCGTATTATCCGGATAGTCGCGATATGCTGAGAAGTATCACTCACGATGTAGAATAAATATGATTAATTAATTAATCATATTTAATGAATTAGAAAATTTATATAAATAATGATAAAATATTTTTATTATTATTTATTTCTACTACTGGCTTAATATTGAACCTACAGGGTCACACCATAAAAGAGAATGATTTAATGGTGGAGAAATTAATTAATAATGGCTGATAATTATTTATTTATGAAATAAATAATTAATTGGAAAATTTAATAATTGATTAAATGAGATTTAATTGATTATAAATTAATTAATAAAAGTTCTTAATATTATTAATTAAGAATTTAATTTTTGGAAATTAAATCAAGAGAGAGAATTATTTCTAAAGTGTTTAGAAAAAGAATTAATAATTAAAAGGTGTTTTAATTATTAGTGAGAATAATAAAGGGTTAATAATAATAATATTTTATGGGAAATTTTCAGCTGAAAATTTTACCTATAAATATACCGTTATAAACCCTATTTTTGCCAAAAACCTAAAAAGTTTACAAAACCCTAATTCTCTCTACCTCCTCCTCCTCCATTACATCGATTTCTTGGTGGATACCGGTGGAGTGCTTCACACTTGAGGAGCATCTGCTAGGGATCTCCGCTCATCGTTCTTGGATCGCTATTAAAGACCTTCATCTTTCCATTAACGTAAAGCTTCTTAAGGTAAACATACTGAACTACGAATTAAATATTATTTTTCGCATGGATCTTGCGGAGGGTTTCGGTTTTTTTTAAGATTTATATTTACGTTTTCGCTGCATTTTATGAGCTAAAAACCCTTCAATGCCGAGTGTGGATTTGGTTCCTCCTATAGGCCTGTTATCCAGCAGACGTCTTTGAAGCATTAATATGGAGAGCTGATTTTGATGTGGGGTCTATACCCGCAGTATCTCCCTCATATAGCTGATGATGGAGTCTAGACTAGGTTCCCTTGGGCTGTTCTCCGAGGCAACGCTATCCGGCTTGTCTTTTATTTTGTGAGTTTCTTGGGTTTCAGCTTACCCGGGATACTTTTATGATTCATAAAACTATGAACAGGCTAGGATGTAAGTGTTTACCTTATAGTCTGGATTAGAACTTCTCATATTTATTACTTGTTTTTTGTTTTGTCAAGTACTTGTGCTCATTTTTGTTTTTCTTTGTTCTTTGGAAGGTTTGCCTTACTATAATCTGAATATATCTTCTTCGGCGTACATCGATGCTCTCAAAGGTCTGTAAACTGCCTTCAAATTGAAGAAGAAGTCGTCAGTGGTTGGGTCCGGATACAACCCTCCCCCGGAGGAGGGGTCTCAGAGCAATGATGTGTCTAGACCGGAGTCGGGGGAGCAGGAGAGGGGTCCAGAAAAGGATTATGAAGTTGAAGCTGGGGATTGGATGCCACTATGAAAGAGTGTACTCGTCTTTGGGGCCAGGTATATAATTTTTATGTGCTTCTTCTGTTTCTTCTATTTTTCCATAGAAGTTTTTCTGAGATATATATTTTCCCCTTTGTAGCTTTGTGGTTATATGGCCGGAGCTGCTTTCATGTCGTACAATGATCTGAAGCATGCTCGGGCCACTATTGCTAACAAAAATACAGAATTTGCTGAACTGAAGGACCAAATCTCGGTGAAGGATACTTCTTTGTCCGGATTGAAAAACCATCTCAATGATGTGACAGTCCGGGCTGAGAATGCTGAGAAGGAAGCTGCTGACCTGAAGTTGGAACTGGCTGAGCTCCGGAGGCAGATATCTGTTGTTAGGACGGAGTCGGGGGTTATTGAAGCTTACAAGAAATCTGATGAATATGACCGGGAAATTTCCAATGCTGGTGCTCTCGAGGTGGATCATTGTTGGACAGTTACGAAGCGTCACATCAAGACGGATCCAGAAGCTGATTGGGGGATCTTTTTCCAGGAGTTTATCAAGGCTAAATAAAATATTGAAGCTGGACTTGGAGAACCGGAGCCCTATGACGGCCCTTGCCCCAGCTTCCTCCCTCCAACTGCTCCAGATGCTTAGATTTATATTTGAATTTTGAACTTGTTCTGGTTTTTAGACTATTGCTTAATTTATAATTGTAATACTGTTTTTGGTCCGGGCCCGTTTGGTCCAGTTAACAGTGGTATATTTACTATGTTTGCTTTTATGTTTGCCTTGATAGCCTATTTTTTCCTTAAGAAGTAACTATAAGTAAAAATGATTGCTCTGGTCCAGGTCCATAATTGGTCCGGACTAGTTGATGCTTTTTGCCTTAGAAAAATAATTCTAAGTAAATATGTTTGCTCTAGTCCAGGTATATTCTTTTTCCGGACTAGTGGATGATGTTTTACTTAGAAAAGTAATTCTAAGTAAATATGTTTGCTCTAGTCCAGATCCACCCTTTGTTCGGACTAGTGGATGCTCTTTTACTTAGAAGTATAATTCTAAGTAAACATGTTTGCTCTAGTCCAGGCATATCTTTGGTCTGGACTAGTGGATTCTATTTTTCTTAGAAAAATAATTCTAAGTAAATATGTTTGCTCTAGTCCAGATCCTCCCTTGGTTCAGACTAGTGGATTATGTTTGCCATGGAAAAATGATTCTAAGTAAATATGTTTGCTCTACTCCAGGCCTATCTTTGGTCCAGACTAGTGGATGATGTTTTACTTAGAAAAATAATTTTAAGTAAATATGTTTGATGTGGTGCCCCAAAATCCGGGGTCAGAAATCTAGGAGGCCACGCCATCTTGAATCATGTATAACACTTATCTCGTACCACAATATATAAATACTCACACCTTTACGACCCCATACTTATCAACGCACACACACTTATAGATTATTGTCTTGGAAACGAACCATTCATTACTAGAGTATATCAATCCAAAAGGTGATAATTATTACAGTTCCAAAAGTGATTAAGTCTTACCGTAGAAATAACCTTTAAGTAAGGTTAGTCCGTCGACCAAATATTGTTAGGAATATGTGTATTAGTTTGATGATAAGTTAAATAAAACACTTAAGTAGAAATCTAGTGTTTGTAGCCTCAACGGATAAGACCATCTTGGCTATCCGTTGAAGGAGTAGCTTTACTTAGCAATAAGTTTAGTATTGTAGCACATTTCATTCTCTGGATTCAAGTTGTAATTCTTAGATGTTGTAGGAAATTATCAGTCATGTTGACTACTAATGGATATGCAAATAGGAGGGCTAATTGTAAATATTTCATGCCTTGTAATTTTATGTAAGTGAAAAAGTATCAACGGATATTGAAGACCTTCAACGGATAAGAAATAAAGCTTCAACGGATGTCTCTAATGCTTCAACGGATAATATCCATCAACGGATAAGTGCTTCAACGGATAAAGACTTCAACTGATAATGCATCAACGGATAAAGCTTCAACGGATAAAGCCTCAACGGATAAGGCATCAACGGATGAAAGCTTCAACGGATGCTTAGTTCATTAGCAGTTGATAGTGACAATTCACAAGCTGACAGAGGCACATGGGTCGACAGAGACAAACTGGAATGTGGAAGCCTCTAGGAGGAATCAAGAAAATGCAGCATTTCCATTCTGATGCAAACAAGGAAGTATTTATAGATTCACAGATTATCCTAGATTGCATTGGATAGAGAAATGAAGAAGAAACATGTGAAGAATCTTTTTAATTGTATTTTACAGTTTTGTCTTCACTTGTAAACTTGGTGATATATAAACCAAGTAGCAGCTAGTAATTAGATATGAATTTTTTCCTGAGCTGTTTAGAAATATCCAGAGAGAAAATCATCTAGTTTGTACTTGGAAGCAGTTGTGATTTAATTCTTTGAATCACAGATTTTCTGAAATAACACATCTCTGGTGGAACCACAAATCCACCAGAAAAGTTTTTAAGTTCTTTGTGTTCTTTACATTTGTGTTTGAATATATATCTGTCTGTATTAGCTTCAAGCAATTCACACACATTTGTTCACTTAAACACTTAGCCTTAGAAACTACTCAAAACTTGGAAAAGTTTTGAGTAGAACATTCAACCCCCCTTCTGTAAATCTCATTGTTGGTCCACTGGGAATAACAAATATACGTTTCTTATTTATTATCTTATATAAGTCATACTTGTAAATAAGCCAACCTAAAAACAATTGAAAACCAATCCAATTTATTCGGTTTACCTGAGGTATAACACCAAACATCCTACAGAACAGTTGGTTGTTTCCTACCTATTTCCTGGATGTGAGTCTCATGATAGGCATCTTGATTCACTGTTGTATTGTGTTAATTTAAGAAAATAAGTGTGAGCTATAATGCCCAGCATAATAATGTACAATATGAAATGACTATATGATAAACTCAAATATAATTCCATATATGATAAATATGTTTTATTCAAAAATAGTTTTCCTCGGTGATACACACCTTCTTTCGAAAACAATTCTTTAGTGGATTTATTATCCTGCGAATACCTTAATGGTAAACCCAGCACCTAGGCTTGGGTTACGTTATTGCATCACAATTCCAATTAGAAGAATTTAGGACATTCACTGGAGCCCCCGAGATACGATGATCAGTCGTAAAATGGTAATAGTAACCTTTTCTATATGTAGATGGACGATTCCCTTTTGTTATCGGTTATCACCCTGGCCGCATTCGGGCCTTTTATGTGTCCATCCCTCTCAGGTACACACTTCGCGTCTATCCCTCTCAAGACACGGTTTTGCGTCCATCCCTCTCAGTTACGCATACTACACATATTCATCGGTGTATAAGATACCTTCTCATGTGGTAGTAAATTAGTATCCCCAGTCCATGAAGTACTGGATCTCTATCCCTCCTCTGTCCTTTTAAGAATCCTATCTTGTATTTGAAATATCGAATTATATCGAAGTTCCCCAAGAATTTTGCTTGTTGATAGGCACCGCTTATCTCATACATGTATACATATGTACTTCCGAGAATTTTCGGAGGAAGTAATAAGATAATGTGAGTTGACCGTTGTGAACAGATAAATATAAAAGGGGAGTTTGTTTTGAAACTATAGTCAAAATATTTAAAGTATGTCGATATAATAATTTTCGACGATTTGAAAGTATTCGAATGACTTTCTGAAATTTAGAAAGTATTTTAAAATCGGTTTTATGATTTTTCTATCATATTAAATCATTTAACAAATATTTAATAATTAAATAATAATTATTAAATAATTAAACCTCGAATAATTATATTTTAAAATAATATTTGAAATAATATTCCTCAACTAATTTATGTTGAAATAATTAAAGTAATTCTTAATAATATACTTAATCGAGTTTGAAATAAATAATTGTTGGAGAATAATTCTCCTATATTAAATGAATAATTGAAATAATATCCATTATTCAAGTAATTAAATGTAGTTGAGGGGATACGATCTTTGGAAATTGTTTTAATAAAAGTTCGAGGTATTTAATATTTCGCAAGTGGACATCGAGTCCCTTAGAATAAAATAAGTGCGGACTTTAATCGTCCAAAACATCTCCGGAATGATTCCCGGGTTTTTGCTTTAAAACTCTGACCGACTCTCAGTCTTATAATCATACATCACACTCACGGTGGCGTTAAAATATTCTACGACATATATACATCGTAACACAATCGCTATTTATGCGAAAACTCAAAAACTTAGTATCATGGCAAGCATGGCATTTATGCAAAAGATAATAAAAAAATCTTTTCACAACACAACAGTATATGGAGTTGGATTCGTAAACTTTTATGGGTACTTTGAGGTGGAGGATGCTCTAGAGCCCGCTCGGAAATCTATAATCATAAACATATATTGTTTCGTTAGATTCCGTTCTTATTTATGGCGACTCATACATACACGCTACTTAATCATTCTCACAACTTATTTTACTCTTATTATTCCTTTAAGTACTCATTCATGTCACGGTCACTTTCTTTTCGAAATACTTTATGTCCGTTTACATTTTTATCGTCGGCTCCGCTTATGATTTCTAACGGTTTTCTAATCGCGCGGTCTCGGTTCCGATATTTTTATAAAATTTAAAAATCCTTATTTTCACTTGAAATTTTTATAGAAGTTAAAAAACTATATTAAATACTCTCTGTAAAAATTTCATGATTTATGAATATTTTTAAGTCGATCATTTCTATTCCCAAAGTTCGTAATTCGTAGCAGTTTTTGTCTCGTAAATCACTTTTACTAAAACGGTCATAACTTTTCACCCGTAAATCAGAATCAAGTGATTCAAGCGCCTAAACGATCCTTATAACATTTTATATTATAAAAAAGTATTACTTTTCAAGAAACTATAGTTTATACATTCGGGAAATTCTGCAGAAACTTAATGTTGAGTTTCGTTCATTTTAGTGAGATTACGATCCCAGTTTCATTTACGTCTTAAATCACTATACTACCACCAACAATCATCAAATAATCATCCCAAAACTAAACCCTCTCAAGAACATCATGTTCTTGAGGAAACAATTATCAACCTTAAAACTAATTAACTAAACATCAAGATTACAACAAATCAACCACTAAAACTAAGTTTATAACTAGGGCCTTAAAGGTTCTTGAAACTTAAACCTTAAATAAAGATGGGTCAAAAATTTCTACCTTTCTTGAAAGCTTGAGATGTGTTCTTCATGATGTTTGAGTCTTGGGAATACTTGGTTGGGTTTTTGGAACCTAAATCAACCATTAAAATCAAGATCCAAAGAAAAGTTACTATTCATACTATTCATTATCACTTTTCTTAATTTTATTTCACCCATCAAACCTTGATAAAATAAGCTCAAAAATTTATCTTACCTTAGTTTAGGATGTATGAAGCTTGGGAATTAATGGTGGAATTTTTCCATGACTAGAAGAGAGAGTTTTGAATTTGATTTCCTTTCTTTTCTTGTTTTGGCCGAATGGGATGAAGAAATGGGGAGAGAGAGAGAGTTTTTCTTGCTTCTTGGAATGCTTCTTGTGTAAGATTTGTGTTATATGATTTGTATATTGATAGGGATAAATAAGTCCTGATTTTATAATTAATGGGCTGCTAGGCCCAATAAGAAGATGTATGATATTCAGACCAGAAAGGTTAAGCCTGATGGACCAGATCAGGCCTGGTGGAATAAAAAAGGCCCAAAAGCCCTGATTATTAATTAATTTCGTAATTAATTAATAAGGGAAAAATCAGCTATTGAGAAGAGTCCCGATAAGGATATAAATCCTTATAGATTAGCCTCAAGGGGACCTAAAAGGATAAGGAATCAGCTTCCTACTTCCTAGGACTCCTAAGTCTATTCTAATTATGAGACTTGCCCACCAGGTCTCCTATACCAAGTCCAATTCAAGGACTCCCAACATCTATATAAGGGGCCTCACCCCACAAATCAGAACTACGTTTTTTGGCTTGATTCTCTAATTCACAGAGATACGTAGGCATCTCGTAAAGGCAGAATTAAGCTACGATACACGAGAGCAACCATTAAAGGCCTTGAGCTCCCGAATCTTAGTAATAAATACAGCAAATAATAACCTTAGTTTTTTATCCATAACATTTGGCGCCGTCTGTGGGGAGCACAACAACAACCATGGCGAGAACACGGAGAACAATTGGAGCTCTAGAGGAAGGAACACCAACCCAGGTGATTTCATCAACCGTGGAGGTTCCTCCCCATTCAACTTATGCATCTACTCAGGAGGAAGCCCAGACAGGGGCAACTCAACCCCAGCTACAAGGGACAACTCCCCCGATTCAAGGTACGAATCCTCAAGTTCAACAAATACATATACCTGTGAATTCTCGACCCGTCAGGTATGAATATTCAACTATTGTTACTACTAACCCCCCTTATGGGATGCCCCTTCACCCTGAGGTTGGAGGAAGCGGATATGCTGGGCGAAGCGAAGCACGAGGGCGGTCACCCCCTATATACGAGGTTTGGGTCCTATCCCTGAGGATCGGGAATTTTCTGGTCCATACACTGAGAGAGACTCCGAATCTTCGGATGATGAAGTGGCCCCGAGAAGGAGGCGTCCTGGAAAAGAGCCAATGGCCGATGGAAGGCAACGCCCCCAAAGCACCCCAGGGGCGAATCCCCAAGAAGTGCAGGAAAGGATCAGGGCTCATGAGGCTGAAATCCAAAGGCTGAGGCATAATTTGGAGGCTCACCAGGCCACCAGACCCCACATACCTCCTAGGGGGAGAAATCCTCCTCCTATCATAGACCTGGATGGTCCGGTAAGAAGAAGGGCTGCTGTCCCAAGAACTGATCCAAGCAATCTCCTTCCCCTTGGAGATCCTGATGATCAAACTCCACCTTTCATAGAAGAAATAATGAATGCCCATATTTCAAGAAAATTCAAGATGCCCACTATCAAAGCCTATGATGGCACGGGTGACCCCGCTAATCATGTTAGGACATTCTCTAATGCACTGCTGCTGCAACCCGTGAATGATGCTATAAAGTGTCGGGCCTTCCCTCAAACCCTGTCGGGTATGGCTCAAAGATGGTACAGTCGCTTGCCCCCAAACTCTATTGGATCATTCAGAGAATTAAGTCAGGCTTTTATTAAGCAATTCATCAGTGGAAGAGTCCATGAGAAAAGTTCAGCATCTCTTATGAGTCTTGTGCAGGGAGCTAAGGAATCCTTGAGGGATTACCTGAATCGTTTTACAAAGGAGGCTTTAAAAGTCCCAGACCTTGATGATAAGGTAGCCATGATAGCACTGCAACAAGGAACTAGGGATGAGTTTTTCAAGATGTCCTTGGCCAAACGACCCCCTGAAAACATGTTGCAACTCCAGGAGAGGGCAGGGAAGTATATCAAGGTTGAAGAAAGCATGAGGAAGACCGTAGTAAGTAATGAGCCCACTGGAGGCAAGAAGCGAAAAACTGATCTGGAGTATATCGCTAAGGATAAATATCCTAGAACCGAACAAAACCCTGATTCAACCCCCAAGAAGGGAGGACCTGGGCAAAAGTTCACTGAATACGCTAAGCTGAGTGCTCCTAGAAGTCAGATTTTGATGGAGATTGAGAAAGATAGAGATATTCGCTGGCCTAAGCCCTTGAAGGCTGATCCCGCCAAGCTAGATAAGAGCAAGTATTGCAGGTTTCACAAGGATGTTGGCCATGACACCGATGAGTGTAGGCAATTGAAAGATGAAATTGAGTTTTTGATTCGAAAAGGAAGGTTGAACAAGTATACTGGAGATGGAGGGGACAGAAACAATAATGGAAGGAAGAACTTTGAAGATCGTAGGAGGGACCAAGACGATCAGGGGCGGAATCCCCAACCTAGAGGGCCGGTTATAAATGCAATTTTTGGAGGACCACGATGCCCTCGAGGACCTGTGATAAACACGATCTTTGGAGGTCCAACTGCTGCTGGATTGTCCAAAAATTCCAGAAAGGCATACACCAGGGAGGTTATGCATATTGTTGGCGAAGCCCCGAAGAGGGCCAGGACAGAAGTAACATTGGCTTTTGATGATTCCGACCTAGAGGGCGTGAAGTTTCCCCATGACGACCCGCTCTTCATAACACCGATAATAGGAAATAGCCCGGTTAAGAGGGTCCTTGTGGATAATGGTGCTTCTGTGGATATCTTGCTCCACGACACCTTTCTAAGGATGGGGTATAATGACTCCCAGTTGACACAACCGACATGCCGATATATGGATTTGCTGGAGTAGAATATCCTGTGGAAGGGATAATCAAATTGCCAACCACCATAGGTACGGAGCCAAGGCAAGCAACGCAGATGCTGGATTTCGTGGTGGTAAAGGCTAGTTCAACTTATAATGCTATCATGGGGAGAACAGGGATACATGCCTTCAAGGCAGTCCCCTCTTCCTACCATTCAGTTATGAAGTTTCCCACCCGAAACGGGATTGGAGAAGAGAGAGGAGATCAAAAAATGGCTAAAAGCTGTTATATGGCCTCTTTGAGGGCAGATGGAGTCGGGGGGCAGGTTCTTCCTATTGAAGATATGGATGTTCGAGAAAATGATGAGGATAGAGGAAGGCCAGCAGAAGAATTGGTTTCGGTTCCTTTAGACCCCAAGAATCCTGAGAGGATGACTTTCATTGGAGCCACATTAGAGGAGCCCCTTAAAGGGAAGTTAGTGAAATTTTTGCAAGAAAATAGTGATGTGTTTGCATGGTCAGCAGCTGATATGCCAGGCATAGACCCGGAGTTAATTACTCACAAGCTAAACGTGGATCCAAGCCGGAAGACAGTGAAACAAAAGAAAAGAAATTTTGCCCCGGAAAGACAAGAGGCTATAAAACAGGAAGTAGAAAAGCTCTTAGAGGTTGGTTTCATTGAGGAGATTCAATTTCCGGAGTGGTTAGCAAACCCTGTAATGGTGAAGAAGGCTAATGGAAAGTGGAGGATGTGTATAGACTTCACTGATTTGAATGATGCATGCCCCAAAGACTGTTTTCCGCTGCCTAGAATTGATACTTTGATTGATGCCACTGCTGGACATGAGATGCTGAGTTTCATGGATGGATTTAGCGGATACAACCAGATCAAAATGCATAAGGATGACATTCCAAAGGTATCATTTATCACTGACTTTGGTGTTTATTGTTATCTTGTTATGGCGTTTGGTCTCAAGAATGCAGGAGCCACCTATCAAAGGTTGGTGAATAAAATTTTTAAGGATCTTATTGGTAAGACTATGGAAGTTTATGTTGATGACATGTTAGTCAAGAGTCTAGTAAAGACTAATCATATAGCCCATTTAAGGGAAGCTTTTGAGGTCCTGAGGTACCACAAAATGATGTTGAATCCTACGAAGTATGCTTTCGGAGTAGGATCTGGAAAATTCTTGGGATTGATGGTCTCAAAAAGAGGAATTGAGGCTAACCCTGATAAAATAAAGGCGATCCTGGACATGGAACCACCAAAAACCATCAAGGATGTTCAAAAGCTCACAGGAAGGGTTGATGCGCTAGGACGATTCATCTCCAAGTCAGGAGACAAGTGCTTGTCATTTTTCAAGTCACTAAAGAGCATCAAAGGCTTTGTATGGAGTGAGGAAAATCAGAAGGCATTTGAAGAGTTAAAGAAGTATATGGGCCAGGCCCCGTTGTTGGCCAAGCCAGTTCTGAATGAAGTTTTATTCTTGTACTTGGCTGTTTCAGAGAGCGCCTTGAGCGCGGTGTTGGTTAAGGAGGAACTGAAGGTCCAGAAACCCGTATACTATGTCAGCAAAATTTTGCATGGCGCTGAGTTGAATTATTCGACTATTGAGAAATTCGCTCTAGCCTTGGTAATGGCTTCAAGAAAACTGCGTCCTTACTTTCAGGCTCATCGGATTGAGGTGCTAACGAATCAGCCACTGAGAAATATCATTCACAGTCCCAAGGCAAGTGGGAGATTGATTAAGTGGGCAATAGAGTTGGGAGAGTTCGATCTCAAGTATAAGCCACGTACGGCCATAAAAGCCCAGGCACTAGCTGACTTCGTGGTGGAATGTACCATACCCAACCAAGAAGTCGGGGGGCAGGAAGATGCCATACCTCAAGACAAGGGAGTCGATAATGAAAGTAAAGAGAAGGATGATAAAGAGTATTGGGTTTTCTATTTTGATGGAGCATCAAAAACAAACTCCAGTGGAGCAGGGTTGGTTTTGCAAAGCCCTGATGGGTTCTTAATTGAGTATGCTATGAAGCTAGACTTCCCAACCACAAATAATGAGGCAGAATATGAAGCCCTGATAGCTGGCCTTGGTCTAGCTGGGACACTTAGAGTCAAAAACTTAAAGGTCCGCGGAGACTCAAAGTTTATCATATCCCAGGTAAAGGGAGAATTTAAGGCAAGGGATGATACGACGGCTAAGTATGTACGCCTAGTAAGGGCTGTGATGACTCAATTTAATGAATGCCATGTTGAACACATTCCAAGGGAAGAAAATGCTAAGGCAGATGCGCTATCAAAGTTTGCTTCATCTGAGATAGAAGAAAGTTCAGGAAGTGTATACTTCCGTGTATTGAAGACACGAAGCATAGATGTTAAGCTTGTGGCTCCCATAGGCCTGGGGATGTCATGGATTGATCCCATCAAGGCTCACATTCAGACCGGTTGGTTGCCAAGTGATGCAACTGAAGCACGGAAGTTAACTATTCGAGCTATAAGGTACTCTTTGATAGATGGGATTCTGTATAAAAGATCTTTCGTGGTTCCTTACTTAAGGTGTCTCAGGCCCGATGAGGCACGCTTGGCTCTTGAGGAAGTGCATGAAGGTATTTGTGGGCAACACCTGGGGGGCAGGGCCTTGGCTCATAAGATAACCCAATTAGGCTTCTATTGGCCAGAAATGATGGCTGATGCCAAAGAATATGTGAAGAAGTGTGATCGCTGTCAGAAGCATGCACCAGTTGTTAGACAACCCCCCGAGATGCTGACCTCTATCAACTCCCCAATCCCCTTTGCTATGTGGGGGATGGATATTTTAGGGCCTTTCCCTATGGCCACAGCACAAAGGAAGTTTCTGATTGTAGCCATTGATTATTTCACTAAGTGGATTGAAGCCAAGCCCTTGGCCAAAATCACAACTAAGCAGGTTGCACAATTCCTGTGGGAAAACATTATGTGCCGATATGGGATTCCCCGTATCCTCGTCACTGACAATGGAACACAATTCAACAATGAGGAATTGAAGAAGTATTGTGAAGAAAATGAAATTGAGTTACGGTTCACCTCTGTGGCTCACCCGCAAGCCAATGGGCAAGCGGAGGTAGCAAATCGGATAATCCTGGATGGACTACGGAAGAGGATCGAGAAGTCAAGAAATAATTGGGTGGATGAGATACTTCCAATACTATGGGCCTATAGGACTACCTGTAGAGTCACGACTGGAGCAACTCCCTTCATGTTGGCATATGGGGCAGAAGCAGTGGTTCCCGTGGAGATATCACATTCTTCTCCAAGAATTCAAGCTTTCAATGCTGGGGAAAATGAGGAAGGGCAAAGGTTGGCGCTGGACTTAATTGATGAAGTGCGAGATAAGGCACATGCAAAGATAGTAGAGTATCAGAAAAAGGCTTCGTTCTACTACAACCTAAGGGTTAAAGAGAGGTTTTTCAAACAAGGTGATCTAGTCTTGAGAAAAATAGAGGCTTCTGGTGTCGGACAGAAAGGAAAGCTAGCCCCAAATTGGGAAGGGCCATACAGAGTCAAGAGCGTTCAGGGTAGAGGAACCTACAAGCTGGAAACTATGGATGGTTTTGAAGTCCCGAGGACCTGGCACGCACAAAACCTGAAGGTTTACTACGTGTAAGATAGGCGAAGTACGATTCTCACTTGTCATTGTGACAAGTAGGTTTAAAAGCACCTGGAAGCTTTGCTTGCGTAGGATTTTATATTCCAGTAGAATTTACATTGTCTAGTTATTATTGATTAGGGTCGAACCCATGCTATGTAAGGTTTTGAAAAACCAGACTTCATATTAAAGAGTTTGAAATTATTTCAATCCAAGGATGTTTAAGATTCAAATGCATATTAAGATTGTAAAGTCAAAACAGAAAGAGGCAAGAAAAGCAACATATAAAATATAAGCCCCGAAGGGTAATAAGTTCTGAATACGATTAAGTCAATACATAGAAAGCCACAATGGGCCAAACAAGAAAAACAAAATACTCAAAGATCCTTGAAGAAGTCATCATCGATGTTTCCTTCATCGGCAGCAGAAGAAGGAACTGGAACAGGATCAGCACCTCGAGGAGAAACAGTTGCGGCCTCAGCAGAAGAAGCAAGAATAGGAGAAAGAGGGATATCATCAAGAAGAGGCTCTTTCCCAGGAATATCAGGGACTGGATAGGCAGTGAGAGTCACCTCCGGAATCTTCTTCCCAATCTCCTCTACTATCTGCTCCCAACAGCTAGAAAAGGTCTCCGGGAAGTTAGCATCGTACTCAGCATTTAGGACATCCTGAAAGTCCTGAGATGCCTTATACTCAGCTATCACCTCAGCTCGGGCCCTTTGAGCATCCAGCTCCAGCTTACGAACTTTCTCCTTCTCATCCGCCAGCTCCTTCTCTACCTCACGGAAACGAGTGAAGTTGGCCTCGGAAGCCTTGAGGTACCTATCCCTGTCCCTCTCAGCAATAGTTAGGCTGGTCCTCACATCCTTCAAATTGTGAAGGGCAGCCTGGAGATAGGTATTCATCTGCACGAACATATCAAAGTACAGTAAGTAATTAAAAAAAATAGTTAAAAAAGGAAGAGGCTTACAGAAGCCACGGCCTGAGCACCCAGACGCTCAATCTGTAGGTCATCAGAAGACTCTACGATCTCAGCCCTGTCACGAGACGTGATCACACTCTGAGACCAAACGGCGGCAGCCTCAGAACTCCCTACCACCGTGTCCCTCCTCTGAAGGCCCCAAGTGACGGTGAAGGGAGAGGTATCTTCATCAAGGCTAGGAGGCCTCTGGGATAAAAAGGTAGGGACGGCCTCCTGAACTGTGACTGAAGGGCCGTCACCAATCCTAACCCGCTTGTCGCGGTGGGTCTCAACAGCAGAGCCCTTGGCGGCACGGGCCTCCCGCTTCTTAAGATCGTGTCCAAAGCGGCCCTAACTGCAGGCAAATACGAGCACGTAAGAAAAAGGACAAATAGAGAATGGACAAAATGGAACAAAAAGGGGAAAGAAATACCCTCGGGACCAAGGTCAGTTAGACCTAAACCTTGCAAATTAGCCTCTGAAAGGATGAGAGCGCAATGGTGCAAGTTATCAGCAGTAATGGCCTTGATGGCCGCATCCTCATCTATCCCCAATTTTAGGTCTCTTAAAGACCCGTCTATACTTTTTGAGAAGTTGGTCCTGAAAAAATGGTCCCAACCCTCCTCGGAATCCAGAAATACATAAAACCACTCACTCTTCCATGTTGGATACGAGTCGGGATTGGTGCCAGAAATAAAGCAGGAACGAGCCAAGGATCTATGAACTATTTTGACCCATCCTTGGTCCTCAGAAGCATTTACAAATTTAAATAAATAACGAAAGACACAAACATTTGGCTCAAAACCGTGTTTACGAGATTGGGCCATATAACAGTGAATAAAACGCCAAGAGTTGGGTGTGAGTTGGGTCGGACAGACTCGGGCCTCAGTCAAAAGGAGAAAAACAAAAGGATGAGGAGGTAGGCGAAAACCAGCATAGAAGGTTTCCTTATAGACCCGAATGGCCCCAGGTTTTGGGTAGCAGGCCCTATTTTTGGGCCTGGAGCCTCGGCCCTATAAGGGTGAGAAATGCCAAAAAGGCGGGCTATGGTACCTACTTGATCTGGACCAAATCTAGAAGGATAATTATATGCATCTAAGTGTAACATGTTAGGAAAGGCTTGCCCGAATTCGGTTAAAAGATCCCTAAGAGAAATAACTGAGGAATGTACAAGAGATTTTTTACCTTGGCTGGCCCTAGAGGGACGGGCAACAGCTTGGGGGACATGGGAGTGAGATGAATCAGAATCCGCCATGGATGAAGACAAAAACCCAGGAAGCTCTTGAAAGTAAGTGAAGAAGATGAAGATTCAAACGGAATCTTCAAAATAAGCCCAGAAAGCGGCGGAGTAGAAAGCCGAAAATCGCTTGGAGGTGGCGATTCTTGAGAGACTAATTGCAGAGTTGAAGTTTAGAAATTTTTGTGAAAGTAAAGTGTGAGAAACGAACTCACACTCCACCTCTTATATAGAGGAGCTCAAAGATGCACAAACGGGCCTGGGCCTAAGAAAAAGGCGGGAAGCCCATAAGATTTGAATTTTGAAAAGATTTAAAATCAAAGTTCATTGAATGAATCAAGGCTCGAACAGCCTCAACGACGCCCAGGGTACATTATCCCAAGCCGTTGTTAGAAGTGTGGCTCCTAGGCGTGGTACAACAACGCCCACGAAGCATCTGTCCTCAACAACGCCCAGGATGCATCGTCCCTAGCCGTTGTTAGAAGTGTGGCTCCTAGGCGTGGTACAACAACGCCCAGGAAGCATATGTCCTCAACAACGCCCAGGATGCATTGTCCCTAGCCGTTGTGAGGAGTGTGGCTCCTAGGCGTGGATCAACAACGCCCAGGAAGCATCTGTCTCCAACAACGCCCAGGACGCAAGTTTCCTAGACGTTGTTAGAAAACTGTCTCCTAGGCGTGGGTGCACGACGTCTAGGATCTATGAATGCATCAGCCTCCAACAACGCCCAGGACGCAAGTTTCCTAGCGTTGTTAGGAAACCGTCTCCTAGGCGTGGATCAACAACGCCCAGGAAGCATCAGCCTCCAACAACGCCCAGGACGCAAGTTTCCTAGACGTTGTTAGGAAACTGTCTCCTAGGCGTGGATCAACAACGCCTAGGATGTATTGAGCAACAAAAGTTCTATTTTTCTAATCATTTAATTAGAAATTAGGGAAAAAATCCAAGGAAATTCCTTAAATATTTTCTGAAAAATGTTAATATTTTCAGAAATAAGGAATAAATCCAGAAAATTAAAGGATAAATCCCAAAAATTAGGGAAAAAATCCAGAAAAATAAGGAAATTCCTTAAATATTTTCTGAAAAATGTTAATAAGGAATAAATCCAGAAAATTAAAGGATAAATCCCAGAAATTAGGGAAAAATCCAGAAATTAAGGATAAATCCCAGTAAATTAGGGAAAAATCCAGAAAATTAAGGAAAATTCCAGAAAATTAGGGAAAAATTCCTGGAAATTAAGATGATTCTTGAATAAAAGGAAGATTCATTGTAAATGTATAGGTCGCTCCACACTTTACGCAAAAATGAAACCCTGTAAGGGAACGAATAGATTTAACTTCTGCGAAACCTAATCAATGTTTCCCAAAAGTTGGGGGGCAAATGATAGGGATAAATAAGTCCTGATTTTATAATTAATGGGCTGCTAGGCCCAATAAGAAGATGTATGATATTCAGACCAGAAAGGTTAAGCCTGATGGACCAGATCAGGTCTGGTGGAATAAAAAAGGCCCAAAAGCCCAGATTATTAATTAATTTCGTAATTAATTAATAAGGGAAAAATCAGCTATTGAGAAGAGTCCCGATAAGGATATAAATCCTTATAGATTAGCCTCAAGGGGACCTAAAAGGATAAGGAATCAGCTTCCTACTTCCTAGGACTCCTAAGTCTATTCTAATTATGAGACTTGCCCACCAGGTCTCCTATACCAAGTCCAATTCAAGGACTCCCAACATCTATATAAGGGGCCTCACCCCACAAATCAGAACTACGTTTTTTGGCTTGATTCTCTAATTCACAGAGATATGTAGGCATCTCGTAAAGGCAGAATTAAGCTACGATACACGAGAGCAGCCATTAAAGGCCTTGAGCTCCCGAATCTTAGTAATAAATACAGCAAATAATAACCTTAGTTTTTTATCCATAACATATATCTTATAGTATATAACCTAGGACTAGCAAATCTTGGCATATCTTAGGACATATCTTGCTAGCTTCCTAGGCTTCCAAGCTAATCTATTTAGTTTAGGTTTTAGCATTACTATTCCTAGATTGTAGGTCATCATGCTATCTAGTTTAGGTTACTATTTGTAACCTAATCATGTTTAGTTTCTTACCATAGTTAGTTAGTTTAGTTAGCATGGTTCTACGTTTATTTATTCGTTTACGCGTTCACTCGGTCACTTATTCATTTTCGTAATAAATTCTCGCAAACGGTTCGCGGTATAAATCCTTTCGTATACGTTCTTTATGTTTTGAAGTATCGTTCATGGGTTTGGATTCATAGGATTTTAAATTTTTAATTATATTGTGATTCCCGTAATCCTTGATGGTTCGTAGATACGGTCATTTTTCAAAGTTTATTTTCTTCGAAAACTAATAGCGTTTACATACACTCATTTGGTACGTAAAATCATGTTATCAACTCCGAAAATCAATTCACATGCACAACATAGTGTGGGCTAAAAGGTTTTTCCCGTCTGTCAGGGTTACTATTCATTAAGCGTTTTACAAGGTCTCAAAAATTCGAGTTATTACATTTGCTCTAGTCCAGATTCTCCCTTGGTCCGGATTAATGGATGCTTTTTGCCTAAAAAATAATTCTAAGTAAATATGTTTGCTCTAGTCTAGGCCTATCATTGGTTGGATGTTATTTTACTTAGAAAAATAATTCTAAGTAAATATGTTTGCTCTAGTCCAGATTCTCCCTTGGTCCGGACTAATGGATGCTTTTTGTCTTAGAAAAATAATTCCAAGTAAATATGTTTGCTCTAGTCCATGCCCGTCATTGGTCCGGACTAGGGAATGCTTTTTGAATAATTCTTAAGAAAATATAATACGAAGAAATGCTTTTCATTAAGCTTGAATTTCACTCATACAAGATATAAAAAACAAACTGGCTGCTTGCATTAGGCTACAAAATTTTGGTTGCTTTGTTTGCTTTTTTCTATTGGTAGAACTTTCTTAAACTGAGTCCAAACCAGGTCTTGGGGACTTCTGAGCCATCCATGTTCATCAGTTTGTAGGTTCCTGGCCTCAGGACTTCTTTGACCTTATATGGTCCTTCCCATTTGGGCATTAGCTTTCCTGTGTTTGTAGGATCCGATGCTTCTGTGTCTCAAATAACCAAGTCTCTAACTTGGAAGTTTTTGACTCTGGACTTCTTACTGAAATGTTCTTTTGTTTTCTCTTTATTTCTCTCCATATTTGCTATAGCTTGGTCCCGGACTTCGTCAATTGGCACTATGTTTGTTCTGAGTCCTTCTTCGTTAGCTGCTTCATCGAAGTTTGTTGCTCTGTGAGAAGGAGATCCCACCTCTATAGGTAACATTGCTTTTGTGCCATAAGCTAATTTGAATGGAGTTTCCCCTGTGCTTGTCCTGGGGCTTGTCCTGTAGGACCATAATACCCTTGGCAGTTCTTCTGGCCATTTGCTCTTGCTTTCTTTAACTCTCTTCTCGATACCTCGGAGCATGATTCTGTTCGTGACTTCTACTTGCCCATTTTCTTGGGGATATGCTACTTATGACTTTTTATGATTGATTTCGTGCTCCTGGAGGTAGGACTCGAATTTTAATCCGACAAACTGTTGCCCATTATCGGATACTAGGACTCTTGGGATCTCGAATCTTATCAAAATATTATCCATAAACTTTATGCAAACCTGCTGGTTTATGGTCCTCATTGCTTTCGCTTCTACCCATTTGGTCATGTAATCAATTGAAACTAACAAGTATCTGAGGTCTCATTTAGCCCGGGGAAAGGGTACCATGATATCGATGCCCCAGACAACAAAGGGGACTGGAGATAGGATTGATGAAGGTAGGACTTGTCTTATCCGGGACACATTGCTGAAGAGTTGGCATTCCTTGCATTTTTTAACGAACTCTATGGTATCCTAGTGAATAGTTGGCCAGTAATAGCCTTGTCTTATGATCTTTTGAGCTAGGGCCTTTGCAGATATATGATCTCCACAGAACCCTTCATGAATTTAGAGTTAAACAGTAAGTTGCTTCTTTTGGGCTAACACACTTTAGGATAGGAGACGAAAAGGTCTTGCGGTAAAGTAGTCATTCTTCGAGGAAGAACTTGGCTACTTTGGCTTTTAGTCTTTGAGCCTTTTCTTTTTCCTCTGGGAGTTCTCCTTATTCTAAGTAGTTGATGAAAGGAGTCATCCGGTTCTGGTCGCTTTCGATCTCCAAGTCTTCTTCGAAATCAATAGATGGTTTTTGGAGCTCTTCAAAGTATACTGAGCAGTCTAGATCTGATGAGTTCCGGACTAACTTGGATAGAATATCCACTTCTTTATTTTCTTCTCGACATATCTGCAGGACTTGATGCCTCGGGATTGACGCTAGGTAGCTTTGAACCAGTGTTTGATATTTTGCCAGAATAGGGTCTTTCGCTATGTATTCTCTGTTTATTTTCTTGACCACTATCTGGGAGTCACTGTAGATTTTCAAGTCCTGGACTTTGAGGGTCCTGAAAAGCTTCATACCTGCAATCAATGCTTCGTACTCCGCTTGGTTATTTTTTGCGGGGAAGCCGAAGTATGCAGCTGTCTGTATCATGAATCCCTCAGGACTTGTTAGGATGAGTCCGGCTCCCGACCTTTCACTTGTTGATGAACCATCTACTTTTAAGGTCCAGGTTCATGGGTTTGCAGCTTGGTCTGTCTCTGGATCTATGTTCATTGGCTCTGGTTCTTCTTCCAAGAAGTTACATTCGATTATGAAATCTGCAAGTGCTTGAGCTTTGATGGAAGTCCTGGGAATGAAGCTTAAATTGAACTGGATTAATTCCACAGCCCAATTGACTAGCCACCCCGAGATATCTGGCTTGTAAATTATTTTTCTTAGGGGCTGGTTTGTGACTACTCTGATTTATATTAATTGGAAGTAGTGTCTGAGCTTTCTTGATGTGACCAAGGCGAATGCAAACTTTTCTAGTCTTGGGTACCTGGTCTCCGCATCTTTAAGTATTTGGCTTACATAGTAAACTGGTTGTTATCTTCCATTATCTTCCCGGATTAAGGCAGGCCCGACTGCTAGTGCTCTCGCTGATAAGTATCGGTAGAGAGGCTCTCCTGGTTGGGACTTAGTTAGGACTGGTGGCTTGGAGAGGTATGACTTGATCTCTTCAAATGCTTTCTGGCACTCCGGAGTCCAGTTGACTTTTTTTTCTCCTTTGAGTAGATCAAAGAATGGTAAGCATCTCTCTGCTAGCTTGGAAATAAATATTTGAAGTGCTGCTAGTGATCCCGCTAGCTTCTACACATCTCTCTGGGTCCCGGGACCCCTCATCTCCTAGATTGCTTTTATTTTCTCCGGATTAGCTTCAATTCCTCGGTTGTTGATCACGAACCCCAAGAAATTTCCTGCTCCAACTCTGAAGGTACATTTCTCTGGATTAAGTTTTTGTTCATGCTTTCTCAGGTTGTCAAAACATTATTTCAAGTCTTCTATGTGTCTAGGGATGGTTGTTGATTTAGCAATCATGTCGTCGACATAGGACTCCAAGTTTCTCCCGATCTGGGACTTGAATATCTTGTTCATGGCTCTTTGGTAAGTGGATCCTGCGTTTGTCAGTCCGAATGGCAACATCACATAAGCGTATACTTCTATATGAGTTATGAATGTTGTCTTAGGTATGTTTTTTAGGTTCATCTTGATCTGGTTGTACCCGGAGAAGGCGTTCATGAAATTTAACATGATGTGTCCGGAGGTGGCATCTATCAGCTGATCAATATTGGGCAGAGGGTATGGATCCTTTGGGCATGCATCATTCAAATCAGTGTAGTCCACACACATTCTCCATTTTCCATTTGACTTCTTCACCATGACAACGTTTGCTAGCCACTCTGGGTACTTGATTTCTTTGATAATCCCTGTTTTGAGCAACTTCTCTACTTCTTCATCTATTGCTTTTTGCCTCTCCGGGGTAAAGTTCCTTCTCTTCTGCTTGAACGGCTTTCTGTTGTCGTTGACGTCCAAACTATGCATTGCTATGGACTCATGCAGTCCAGGCATATCTCTTAGACTCCAGGAAAACATATCTTTGTACTCCTGGAGCAAGGACACCAGTTCTTCCCTAAAGGACTCTTCGAGTCCTGACCCAACTTTCACCTTTTTTGTAGGATTGCTTTCATCGATCTGAATTTCCTCTATTTCAATTGCGGCCTCGGTTTTTGTTTGGTTTTTGGTTGAGACCATTTGATGAATTCGGGCTTCGGAGTTCTTCTTCAAGTAGGTGCTAACTTGTGTTGATTCTTTGTCTTTGATTGCTTGCATGGTAGGACTGGCTTAGTCTAGGACCGGATTTGCCTTGTTGACTACCATGTCTTGGTTGCTTATCAGTTCTTCCGAACTTAGTTTAGTTGCTTCTGGATCCGGACTTGATTCAATGAATTGCACTTCTTTTGTTGTTAGGGATTCGATCAATAAAACGCAGCGGAAAAATCAAAATATTTTGAATCCCTACCGCAAGATCTATGTTTAATGACTAGATAATTAAGAAGAATAGATATTTACCTTAATATAGTTTTCCTTCTGATTATAATGAACGTTCCGATTCTTAATGACCCACAGTAGCCCTCCTTTCAGAGATCTGCTCTCTAGGTATCCACACGAACGTCCGATCGACCAACGATCACCGGAGCCGGTACTAGCCGATTTGGTTACCTTTCTCTCTCTCTCTAGGATGTAGAGCTGCTAGGCTTTTTCTCCAAAAACGTGATGCAACTTCCTTTTTCTAAAATTATACATCTTAATGTATATATATAGGGGAAAAATAGAGGATTAAGACCTAACCCTAAACTTAATGGGCTTCTAAAAGACCCATTCTGATTTTTGGGTTTATAATATTATTAAATTTGAATTTTAATATATATACAATTAATCAAGTCTCACTTAATTAATTTAATAATTAAATTCAAACTAATAATAATAAAATATTTAAATTCATAATTTAAATAATACTCCATTTTAAACGTTCTTTGTGTGTGACCCTTTAGGATATTATTACATTGGCAATAATTTTATTTTCTAATAATAAAATTATAAATAATGAGTGTCATTTAGTGATACATCATTGCTCCCCAAGTAATAATAATTGGTGATTCAATTAAACCTTTCGTGAATAATGTACAATATAATATAATCCCTTTAGCCTTATATTATAGATCAAACTCGAGGCATGCATTGTGTCATCCTCTGTAAATGTTTAATCCTTCTTTCCTTGATCAATGAGAAAACTATTAAACAAATCAGTATTTGAGCACGACCATGCATTTTATAGTCTTACTCAATTAAGAGGCCAATAATATCACTCTTTTAATATAGGAGGGCTAAATCCCATCTAGCTCATTCATATTTCTCATACGATTCATATTATACCCATTGTCTATTTTTATGATTACCCGGTCAAGGATAACCTTCAATAGTATCAAAGTATATTAATTCTCGTATAGAAATATAATGATTTCAGGTCTAAAGACCAATACATCATTATCACTATGAGATTAACTTATGACACATTAAACATGTAGTATCTCACAACAGGTCAATCCAGCACCATGTATTTAATATATATGCATGTGTTTTGGATTTAGTATCACCATACCTATTATCAATGAGATGTGATCATCAGTCAACAAACACACTAGTCTCAACATATTTATTATTGTCCCTTAACAATAATACTTGACTAGGGACCTTTAGGAATAATAATACTATTCTCATAATCTCATTTCTAAGTCACGTACTTAGAGATATAGCTTTACATATCATATTCCAAGGACATTTATTAATCTCACATTTTATCACAGAAAATAAAGATATAATAAATTACTAAAGAATAATCCATAGAATCATAATTAATAATCCAATTATTTCATAATATAAACATAATAGTGTTGTCTCTAGGGCAAAAACACTAACAATCTCCCACTTGCACTAGAACCAATCACCCATGTATCTAATACACATAGAACTAGTATGATCTTCATGCTTTTGTTGCGACAAACCCTTAGTCAGTGGGTCTACAACATTATCATCAGTATGCACTTTATATATATGTATATCTCTTCTTTTATTAATCTCTCGAAGAAGGTGATATCTCCTAAGTATATGCTTTTCCCGGGAATGGGACCTTGGTTCTTTAGCCTGTGCGTTAGCTCCATTATTATCACAATAAAGATCAACTGGATCTGTGATCGATGAAACCACACCAAGTCCCGTTACAAATTTCCGTATCCAAACAGCCTCCTTGGCTGCTTCACTGGAAGCAATATACTCAGCTTCCATTGTAGAATCAGCTATTGTTAGATATATTTGATAATGTCATGACTAATGTGATTTATGTTTAGTTTTTCAGATCTTACTTAAACAGGACAAATCAGTACTTAACTGAAATCAGCACTTATACTGAAGTCAGAACTTAAGTTATCAGTACTTAAGGTTCAGGAGATATTTATCAGGAGATAATATCAGGACTTAAAGAAAATGTTCAGATAAGGAAGGCAGCTGATTTACAGGAAGAGAAGATCGAGACAAACATAAGAAGAGATATGCATGAAGAATGAATTATATGAAGAATAGATTACTTGGAAGAAAAGATATCTGATTGATATATTTTAGGAAGCAGAATTATATTCCATATCAATTAGCGATTATCTTGTAACTGTGTAGTATATAAACACAGACATAGGGTTTACACTAGAAGTGTTATCATTATCGAGAAGATTATTCATTGTAACCCTAGCAGCTCTCATGATATTTGTTCATCACTGAGAGAGGACAGTTTCATACTGTAATAGAGTTTATTGTTTTGAATAAAGTTTGTTTTCTGTTACTTGAGTTATTAAAGTTCGATTTGATTGTACTATACACTCTATTCACCCCTCTTTACAGTGTGTGTGACCTAACAAGTGGTATCAGAGCCTATATGTTAACACACAAACAGTTTAAGATCCAAAAACAATCATGTCTGAAGTAGAAACTCCAACTAAGCCCACCAAAACTGAAGAACCTCCAAAGACACAAATCCAAAGCCGATATGAGATGATTAGAGTTCCCATATTGAGACCATCTGAATATCCCATATGGAAGGTGAGGATGACCATGTTTCTGGAAGCTACAGATCCAGAATATCTCGATAGAATTAAGGAAGGACCTCACAAACCAACCAAGCTCGCTGTTGCAGTTGCAGGTGAAGTAGCAAAGTCTGTACCAAAGGAGAATAGTGATTACACTGCTGAAGATATCGCATCAATTGCTAAGGAAGCTAAGGTACGACACTTACTGCATAGTGCCATTGATAATGTAATGTCAAACAGGGTAATAAACTGCAAGAATGCAAAGGAGATATGGGATGCCTTGGAAACAAGATGTCAGGGAGCTGATACGATTAAGAAGAACAGGAAGACAATACTTACTCAAGAGTATGAACACTTTGACTCAAAGGCTAATAAGTCATTGACTGATTTATATGATAGATTTGTCAAACTCTTAAATGATTTGTCACTGGTTGATAAGGAGTATGATCTTGAAGACTCAAACCTTAAATTCCTGTTGGCTCTTCCTGAAAGCTGGGATTTGAAGGCAACAACAATAAGAGACAACTATAATCTTGATGAAACAACTCTTGATAAAATTTATGGGATGCTTAAGACTCATGAACTTGAGATGGAACAAAGAAGCAAGAGGAAAGGAGGAAAGTCAAGGACAGTTGCTCTTAAGGCTGAAAAAGAATCCTCCAAGGCAGCCACCTCAAGGAAAGGCAAGGGTAAAGCTCTCTTCACAAAGTCTGATACTGAGTCATCAAGTTTTGATAGTGATGATGACTCAGAATCTGAAAGCTTGCCTGAGACGGATGCTGATGAAGAGATGATGAAGCTATGTGCTCTTATGGTGAAAGAAATCACGAAGATTGCATACAGAAAGTTCAGGAAGGGAAAGAAGTTTTCCAGGAAAGGTGCAAGTTCTAATAAGAAGAGTTTCAGAAAATCTGAGGGCAAAGGAGGAAAGTCTGACAGAGGAGATTATACAAATGTCAAATGCTACAACTGTGGTGAGAAAGGCCACATATCTCCTGATTGCAAGAAAGTAAAGAGTGACAAAGGCAAGGCTCTTCTCACAAAGAACAAAAGCTGCACAGACACCTCAGATTCTGAAAGTGAGGAAAATTATGCCTTGATGGCAAATGCTGATATGGCAAGTGCTGAAAGCAGTTCTAAAGCTGCTGAGTTAAAGGTACCTCAAACTACTTATGCCTTTCATACTGATGATATTAATGAGTTGAGAAGATATCTTAAAACCATGTTCATTAGCTATAGAGATCAAACTTTAACATGTGAAAGATTAACTTCTGAAAATCTTGTTTGTAAAAAGAGGAATGATTATTTAGAAAAAGAGTTAGTCATGTTTCATCAAACTCAGAAAGATAGAGATGATGATTTTTATGTTAGAGATGAAGTGCTTAAAATGAATGAATCTCTAAAAGTTGAGTTAGAAAAGGAAAGAGAGATTATCAGGACTTGGACTAACTCTGGCAGAAAAACTCAGAATTTGTTAAGTAGTAAAAACTGGAAAGAGGGCTTAGGTTATGGAGAGGATAAGAATGATAAAGGAACTGTAGATATTAAGCCTATAGTTGTTAAACAAAAGTCAAAGTTAAAACATGTTAAGTTTGTAGTTGTAAAGTCTGATACTGAGAAATCAGAAGTTAAAAAGGAATTAACTTCTGACAAACTAAAACAGGAAAAGACAACTGAAGTAAACGTAGGTTTAATAACAAAGAAGCAGCTTAAGCATAAGCTGAAAGATGCTAAGAATGCAAACAAGGTAAAATCACCTAGGAAAAATAGGAATGGAAAGGAAGGTGTGAATAAAAGCAATGATTATAAACCTGTTCCTGAAGCTCCTAGAAAAACATGTCATAACTGTGGAAGTTCTAACCATCTGGCTTCTTTTTGCAGGAAGAATAAGAACATAAACTCCTTACCTTCAAAGTCAGGAGTGAAGAGTCGGTCTGTTAGATATAAGCCACAAAATCCTTGTTTTCATTGTGGTAGTTTATGGCATTCCATTTATACTTGTAAGGAATATCATAGTCTGTACTATGATTATTATCAAATAAAACCTTCTTTAAAGAAAGTTAGCAATGTTCCTTCTAGTGTAAGTTCTGATTCAAAGTCTGATAGTGTAAATTCTGATAAGAAAAATGTTAACATAAACTCTGATGCTAAATCCGCTGCAAATGTTAACAAACTTAATAAGGCCAAAGGATCCAAGCAAATCTGGGTCCTTAAAACTAATCATTAGTGGTCTTTGTGATTGCAGGGCAACAGGAAAAACATCATAGTTCTGGACAGTGGATGTTCAGGACATATGACTGGAAATAAAGCCCTGCTATCAGACTTTGTGGAGAAGGCTAGCCCAAGTGTTTCTTATGGAGATGGCAACATTGGAAAAACATTGGGATATGGAAATATCAATCTTGGGAATGTCATCATAAAAAAAGTAGCTCTGGTCTCAGGACTTAAACACAATCTGCTGAGTGTCAGTCAAATCTGTGACAGAGGTTATCATGTGGATTTCTTTGAAGAACACTGTGAAGTTGTAAGCAAATCTACAGGCAAAGTTGTTCTGCAAGGATACAGGCGTGGTAACATTTATGAAGCCAAGCTTTCAACAAGTACTGATGGTTCTGCAATCTGTCTGATGAGTAGAGCATCAATTGAAGAAAGCTGGAATTGGCACAAGAAACTCTCTCATTTAAATTTCAATAATATAAATGAACTAGTCAAGAAACATCTTGTGAGAGGACTGCCAAAGTCAGTATTTGCTCCTGATGGCCTTTAAGATTCTTGTCAGAAGGCTAAACAAAGGAAATCTTCATTCAAGAGCAAGACTGAATCATCAATTCTTGAGCCTTATCACCTACTACATGTTGATCTATTTGGTCCAGTAAATGTCATGTCTATTGCAAAAAAGAAATATGCTATGGTCATAGTGGATGAGTTCACCAGATACACATGGGTGTATTTCTTGCACACAAAAAGTGAAACTGCATCGATCTTGATTGATCATGTCAGGCAACTGGATAAATTGGTCAAAGATTCTGTAAAAATAATAAGAAGTGATAATGGTACTGAGTTCAAGAATTTGATAATGGAAGAGTTCTGCAAAAACCATGGAATCAAGCAGGAATTTTCTGCTCCTGGAACTCCACAGAAAAATGGAGTTGTTGAAAGAAAGAATAGAACTCTCATTGAAGCTGCACGTACAATGCTTGATGAAGCAAAGCTTCCAACCTATTTATGGGCTGAAGCTGTGCAGACTGCTTGTTTTACTCAGAATTCAACACTCATTAACAAGCAAGGAAAGACACCATATGAGATGGTGAAGAATAAGAAGCCAAATCTGAAGTATTTTCACGTATTTGGATGCAAGTGTTTTGTTCTTAAGACTCATCCTGAACAGCTATCCAAATTTGATCTAAAAGCTGATGAAGGAATCTTTGTTGGATATCCACTTTCCACAAAAGCCTTCAGAGTCTATAACTTGAGAACAAGAGTGGTCATGGAATCTATCAATGTCTCTTTTGATGATAAGAAGATTACTGGACTTGAAGATTTCAATGATCATGATCAGCTGAGATTTGAAAATGAAGACTTAAATTCTGATACTGAAAATCCTGACAGTCTAAATCCTGATACTGCAAACTCTGATGGATTAAACTCTGATGTTATTGAAACTGTGGTGACTACGCCAAAAGAAGATGCACCTATGCAGGGGGAGCATACTCAAGATACAACCACATCTCAAGAAGAATCAGAACATACATATGGCTCTTCATGTTCTGATTCGTCAAGTTCTGATAAACCAAGTTCTGATAATTCTGAAAACTTAAATTCTGAAAAATCCAACTCAGAGAGCATAGTTTCAGGGGGAGCATCAGAAAATATTGATGAAGATAGCATGGATCATGGAGGAGCATCCAGTTCTAGAGAAAACCTTCCATCTGCAAGGAAGTGGACTAAATCACATACACCTGACTTAATAATTAGAAATCCTGATGCAGGTGTCAGAACTAGAACAGCTACTTCAAGTGAATGTCTTTACAATTCTGAACCAAAGAAAGTGGAAGAAGCTCTTCAAGATGCTGATTGGGTGCAAGCAATGCAGGAAGAGTTAAATGAATTTGAAAGAAACAAAGTCTGGACCCTACTGCCAAGACCAAAGAACAGATCTGTTGTTGGCACAAAGTGGGTATTCAGAAACAAAACAGATAGTGATGGCATAATTACAAGGAATAAGGCAAGGTTGGTTGCAAAAGGATATTCTCAATAGGAGGGAATTGATTATGATGAAACATTTGCACCAGTTGCTAGATTGGAAGCCATAAGGATATTTTTGGCTTATGCTGCCAACAAAAAGTTTACTGTCTTTCAAATGGATGTGAAAAATGCTTTTCTCAATGGAGAATTGGAGGAGGAAGTATATGTTGAACAACCTCCAGGGTTTGTAGATCCCAAATATCCTAATCATGTCTACAGGCTTGATAAAGCACTTTATGGCCTTAAGCAAGCTCCAAGAGCATGGTATGAGACTTTAGCTCAGTTTCTTCTGGAAAGTGGATTTAATAGAGGAACAATAGACAAAACACTGTTCTACCTCAACCATGGAAAGGACTTGCTTATGGTTCAGATATATGTTGATGATATTATCTTTGGTTCTACAAATGACAGACTTTGTAAGAAGTTTGCCAAACTGATGCAGTCAAGATATCAAATGAGTATGATGGGGGAACTTACATATTTTCTGGGCCTTCAAGTCAAGCAGAATGAAGAAGGCACTTTTATTTGTCAAACCAAGTACACCAGAAATTTGCTGAAGAAATTTGGAATGCAAGGTTGTTCAAGTGCATCCACTCCCATGGCCACTGCAACAAAACTGGATAAGGATACTGGTAAATCAGTAGATATTACTGATTATAGAGGTATGATTGGCTCTCTACTCTATCTAACTGCTAGTAGACCTGATATCATGTATGCTACCTGTCTTTGTGCAAGATTTCAAGCAGATCCAAGAGAACCTCACTTAACAGCTGTGAAAAGAATTTTCAAGTATCTTAAGGGAACAGCTGATCTGGGATTGTGGTATCCCAGAGAATCAGATTTTAAACTAATAGGTTACTCAGATGCAGATTTTACAGGTTGCAAAATTGACAGGAAAAGCACAAGTGGAAGCTGCCAATTTCTTGGAGGCAGATTGGTTTCTTGGTTTAGCAAGAAACAAAAGTCAATTTCCACATCAACTGCAGAAGCAGAGTATATTGCTGCAGGAAGCTGTTGTGCACAGATTCTTTGGATGAAGAATCAGTTACTGGATTATGGGTTAACATATTTTAAAATCCCTATTTACTGTGATAATCAAAGTGCTATTGCTATGACAGGTAATCCAGTTCAACACTCATTGATAAAGCACATCAGCATCAGGTACCACTTCATAAGGGAACATGTGGATGAAGTTACAGTGGAATTGCATTTTGTTCCAACAGATCAACAACTAGCAGATATCTTCACAAAACCACTGTGTGAAGCTACTTTTACAAGATTGGTAAATGAACTTGGAATGGTTTCAGGTTCTTTCTCTAAATCTGCTTAGTTTTTGTTCTGATGCATCAGACTTTATGATCAATATGTACAGAAATTACTCTCTTTGTGTATTATGTGCTTAATTGAAAATTGCTTAAGTACTGATTGTTGTCTGATGTGAATTTCTAAACTCTGATAGTGATATGACTGTTTATGTGATTATTCAATCCTATGAGGATAACTGTGCTAGATGCTGACCTAGTAGTCTTCAACATACTAGAGATCCCATGTTAGCAGTAATTATTTATGTAGAACTCTATTGACTCAAGCATATTCTGATATTGAGCTTAGTTAAGTTCACTTTGTCTATCTTATTACTATGTCAAAAACTAGAATAATGCTTCTCATCTGTTAAGTTCTGGTGTTAGTAAATCTGCTAAATGTACTAAGTGCTGATAAACCTCACTTATCAAAAGAAAAAGGAAAAGAACAAGGAATAAAAATCAGGTACTCCTTTGAGATCTAGAGTAAAAATGTGAAAGGGACGACCCAAGTGCATTGCTGGTATTAAGTAATATGCATCATAAAAGCAACTAATTATTTTTCTTGGTGACTTTTCAAACTCTATGATTACTGGAGAAATACTCTGATAATAGCATAAATTCTGATAAGCAGTCGTGACTCACTTACACTGAGAAGCCGCTGTAAAATGGAATTTCAAAAGATGCATAAAATAAGCACAAAACAGTTGAGGTGGACTCATGCATGCACTCATTCAAAAGTACACTTCAGAATAATGACAGATTTTTAGTAAAGTTCTTAGTTATGCCTTATTTCTAAGATGTATTGAAGTAAATCAGGCTTTACTCTTTGTCTGATATTTTGCTTAATGCACACACTTACACTCCATATGAATGATGAAAATTACTGTGTCGTTCAATGTTGTTTTAGATGAACAGTTTATGTGTCAGATTGCATAAATTCTGAGGACAGGTTCTAATGAAAGTTCTGATGATTAAGTTCTGAAGAACCGAAATCAGAATTTGTATGAAAAATCACAGAGATAAGCATTCATTTTTCGAGTTAAGAAATCATGTTCTGATGATTGTTAAGTTCTGATATAAGTCTAAGTTCTGCTATTAAATTATGATCCTCTATTTGACTTATTTGTGGTTAAAATCTGAAACAGTCTTAGTTTACATCAGAATATGTACGGGTGAGATATTAACAGTCAATTCAATTAGGGTTAGTGGAACACGTACATGCACAGTAATTTTTACTTGTTTCTTGTGCGCATTAAACCCTGTTTTACATTTCCAATGACTGTTTTTCTTCTTCCCAGTCTAGGAAGACGAGGTAGAATTATTTCTACCTGTCCGCATTTAATTATCCTCGCGTCTCCTGGCATTCTAATGCCTATATAAACCATCACCTCACACCAGCCTACACATCATTTCTTAAATACTCACTCTCTTTTCCTTCATATCAACAAAATCATGGTTAACTACAATATGTTTTTGAACTATGAAACCTTCAACATGGAGTTGAGCTGTGAGGACTGGCAAGAGGAATGGCACGTAACTGTCATTCCTGATGAGATTTGGGACTCGGTTCCCCAGGAGGTTCTCACACACCTCATGTTCTTTTACATGGACTACCATCGCCATCTGGAGCGATTGGAAGAAGAAAGGCTGGAAGCTCTCCGTCAACAAGAGCGAATCATTCGACTCGCTATTCTTTTTGTAGAGAGTCGGAAGAAGAAATAATTTGTTTTCTTCTTCCTGTTTTTCTTCATCGTCAGCTTTGTCCGGTTTTTTAGCCAAGGACAAAAGTTGTTGATGTTAGGTTTAGAAGCTTAGGACAGTCTTGTAATGCTCTGATGTAATTTCAATTTCATGAATGTATTCTCTTAATATATTAATGAAATTTCTTGTTTTTGAAAGATTTTGTCTCTGAGATTTTTGTAATTTTACTGCACTGTTAAATCCTGATATATCCATATTCTGATGACCATTTTAATCATTGATTTAAATTAAGTTCTGATTTTAAAATATCAGTACTTGTTTACTTGGTTTTTTTTGGTAATTCTCACACTTGGAATTTTTTTACAGAATATTGGTTTTGCAGTGAAAATGATTGATTGGGAACAGTTTAAATTTTGAATTAAAACTGACTTACCTTAATTAATGGGATTACTGGGTAAGTGGAACGGTTTTTCCTTGAAAAACTGAATGAGATAAGTAATGATTACTGTTTTCCCGTGCCCATTAACTATTCATTATTGCTACATGTCTGACAGGTGTCCAACGGTTATTTTTTTTAACCAAGTATAAGTAAGAGAGAGAGAAGATTATACAATCTTTTATTTACTTTTACACTTTATCTCTCTTTCATTTCTTTTACTCTCTCTCATCTCCTAACGTTGGTTTTTCATACAGATATTTTATCACACACCTTACAGGCAATCTTAATTTTCAATTTTCTCATGGCACCTAAGGATTTGATCATCGATGGAGCTAAGTTCTTTCCCAACAACTATGATGCAATCCTAAACCATGATGAACCTCCGTCTGAGTTGCATTTTGTGCAAGATCTTCTTGCACACAGTGAAATTGGGTATGCATTGACCCAGCCTTCAGTCTTTTCAAGCCAACAAGTTCTGACGTTTTGGCGGACTGGGCATTTTGATAATGGTGGTGCTAATGGTACTCCCAGCATTGTTTTTGAAGTGGATGATTCTGAACATGTGGTAACTCCCGGAATAGTTCGCAAGGATTTACATTTACCAGAAGGCTGCATTTTCTCAACACCGGAGGAACCAGCTCTACAGCAGCTCATGGCCAATTTGGGATATGAGATGAGTTTGGCCAAGCTTGGACAGTTGAAACGAGCACATATCAGAAAGGAATGGAGCTTTTTCTTTGACTGCATCACTAAAGCATTTGGCAATAAGTGTTCCAACTTTGATGTCATTCCAATAATGAGTCAGCACATCGGGTATGCTATTATTAACCAAACTCATTTTGATTTTGCAAGTGATGTGCTAGGTTTTATAGGGGATAGGATGACAGAGGATAGAAATGTAGTTTACTTTGCTAGATTCTATTAGCTTATATATACCTTTTGCTGTGCTGATGACCCTTAACTAGCCAGTTCTTTAGTTCCACCTTTTAAACTTGCAAAACGGGCTTTTAATGACTTGGTAAATGCTGACCTTAAGAAAACGGTGGTTAGACCTTTACAGATACCTCAGTCTGTAAAACAGATCCTGGTAAATACTGATCCTCAAACCTATAGATCTGTTTATCCTGATGTTCAATCTACCACCACAACTCAAACATCACACCAACCATCAGAACAAACCATAGATACATCTATACCTCAACCCTCCCTCAGAACATATCTTAAAACATATCTCATACCTTCACAGACAGCTCAACCTTCATCCTCAGCACCTACTGTGAAGCCTTCATCTTCCAAGCCCAAGAGGACAAAGACTGTTTCTTAGACACCACAGAAGAGAAGGAGGATTGTTCTGAGAGATGAGTCTGATAGTGAGGAACAGGTTTCTGCATCAGAACCTGTTGTTACAGAAGCTGAGAAGGTTCCTTCTCAGAAGGATTCTGGAATTGGGGGATCTAAGCTTCTCAAAAGGTTTAGAAGAATGACTTCTGCTGAACCTCCCAAGGAATCCCCTCCTTCAAAGAGATACAAGAAACAGATAGCTAAAAGGCCAGCTTCAGATGATGAGGAAGCAGCAGCTAAGGAAGGAGATCAAGAATCTCTGATCTCAAAAGAACCAGAATTTGCTGAAGCTACTGCATCACCTTCTTCATTGTCCTCACCTCAAGAAGCTGCTACAGACAAGGCAAACATACCATCTGTGTCTCCTGTACATGAAACTGTATCTCCTGTAGACCCAGGCACAAGTGCTGAAATTGATATTCAAAACCTGGTTGTGCCTGAGGTTCTCTACTTAGAAGCTCCAACAGCAATTAATCCATCAACAACACATGTTACTGATGCAACTCAAACTCCAGAATTGTCTACCACACCTTCTCTCCATCTAGATGTTGATGATCAGACTATAGGTGAGCATCAGGATATGGCTGTTGATCAAAACTTGGACACAGATCAGCACTTAGAGGATGATGTTGAAGCCTCGATTGCTTCTCATACTGTTGTTTTATCAGAAGATGCTGATTCTGTAAGTTCTGATGCTGCAAATACTGATGATATTGGTGATGTTGCTCCAAATACAGATGCTGATGAAGCTGGTCCTTCAGGACATGCACCTTCACAAACTGTTTCTAAATCTGAACTAGTCAAGAAGTTTGTACGAGGAGAAGCACCAGTACCTTGGAGTGAAACTCCTGGAGGACAGGAGTTGACTAAGGAATGGAACTCAGTTACCTTTGTTCCATCTGAAATGATTCTTGCTGAGCACTTGGAAAAAGCTGATCAGATGTTAATTAATGATGATTTCAAGACACAGCTTCGAGTCACTGCATTGAGTACTAGACATCTTCAAGGTCTCCATTCAAAAACTCATGCAGAGTTACATAAAATTCAGGAAGAATTGCTCAATCAAGAAACAGTTAAGAAACTTGAAAAGAAAAGTTTCTTTCAACCTACCTTTGGCAGAGTTGCTTACATTGAGAAGACCCAAGAGAAGCAACAGTCTCAGATTGATGATATTTTGAAAAATCAAGCTTCTCAGCAATCTCAACTCGATGAAATCCAAGCCTCAGTGGAATTGCTTGTCTCTCTTCTCTTACCTACTGATGCCAAAAAGGGGGAGAAAGTAATTAAGTCCAAATGCAAAATTGATCAGACACTGAAGGGGAAGGATGATGAAAAAGATGACCAGGGAAACTCTGGAATGGGTGGAGGTCATGGTCAAGGTAAAAGTTTCTCATCAAGAAGAGCTGAAATTACAAGTCACAGGACAAGTTCTGATGCTGGAAAAAGAATTACTTCTGCTACTGGTAAAAGGATAAGTTCTGATGAACTTTTGGATCTTGATGAAGAATTATTAAGACAGTTATTTCTAAAGGAGAATCCAGGAATGGACTTGGAAAGTCTGATGGAAGAAGAAGCTAGACTTAAGTCAGAAAAAGTCAAATCTAAATCTGAAGCTTCTGTTGGTAAAAGAAACTTCCAAAAGTCAAAGGCATTGTGATAAAAGAAAGAACAAATCCTGAAGCAACCAAGGCTAAATCACAATTGCAGATAGATCCAAGGTCTAAGGGCAAAGAGAAAATTGGTGAACCTATCAAGGTTTATGTGCCTCCTGTGGATGAAGAAATTATTGTTAAAGATGCTGATCTTGCTCTGACTTCAAGAAAAATTTCTAAGACAACCTCTGACATGGCTCAAGTTGTTCAGGGTAAAGATAGAGTTAGTTCTTATATCTCAAAGAAGCAAGTAACCTCTGACATAGCTCAAGTTAACTTGATATCAGAAGATAAATCAAAGGAAACCTCTGACATTGCTCATGTTAAACCTTCAAAGATACTCCTACCAGGATTCACCAAAGCCAAACAGACTCAACCTTTGAAGACTGCTGCAAGTGGTTTTGAAGCAAGAGTGGTTACTGGAAAGGAAGCAAGAGATAAAACTGGATTGGGAGTGCTGATGAAAGAAGAATACAGAACACAACCAATGATCCAACTTCCTTAAGTGAACCAGGTATTGGAGCAACTCCTGAAAGATTGAATCAACTAGAATCTGTACAGATGGTTTACCATACCTAATTGAAAGAACACATCTTATTGTACTTCATGACAGATGGTAGGGTTTATCATATAAGGGAAAATGCCATTCCACTGAAGTATTTTGAAGAATTGGAACATGTATTATTCTTACTTCAAGTGAATGACAAAATAACAGAAAGTGTTGCAAACTATTTAAAGAGTCAGATTCAGAGACAGAAAAGGCTTTATTCTGTTAAGTCTGACAGCACATATCTTCCAAAGTACAGAGATCACAAGGGTGATATTGTTAAAATGAAGTCTAACTCTGCTAAGATTATAACTACCTTTCTGGGTTACAGGGCTGTGGAATTCAATCTTGAGTCTGACAAGGCGTATTTGATCAGACTGGATCAGGACATAAAGAAAGCTAAAACTAATGATCTCAGGGTTGTAATCTTTCAAACTGGTGAAGATTCTGCAGAACTTAAAGATGCTAAAAGGAGGATGATTGATGAACTCAGATATGCTGAGAGATGTTTGTTAAAGAACTATCTCAGAACAACTCCTGACATCAGAGAGATCAGAAGATGAAGCCAATTCAAGATCTACAACTGCTCAAATTCTAATATGAATACAGATTGAAGTTGTTATCAGAAGTTAAAGTTGGTAAAGCTTTAAGGACTGTAAGTTGTAGTTATCTAGTCAAATTCTCATGCATTTGTACTTAATGTTTTTGACATCATCAAATATCTGTTAACTTGTATATTATGCTAATTTACAAGTTGGGGGAGATTGTTAGATATATTTGATAATGTCATGACTAATGTGATTTATGTTTAGTTTTTCAGATCTTACTTAAACAGGACAAATCAGTACTTAACTAAAATCAGCACTTATACTGAAGTCGGAACCTAAGTTATCAGTACTTAAGGTTCAGGAGATATTTATCAGAAGATAATATTAGGACTTAAAGGAAACTTCAGATAAGGAAGGCAGTTGATTTACAGGAAAAGAAGATTGAGACAAACATAAGAAGAGATATGCATGAAGAAGGAATTCTATGAAAAATAGAATACTTGGAAGAAAAGATATCTGATTGATATATTTTAGGAAGCAGAATTATATTCCATATCAATTAGCGATTATCTTGTAACTGTGTAGTATATAAACACAGACATAGGGACTACACTAGAAGTGTTATCATTATCGAGAAGATTATTCATTATAACCCTAGCAGCTCTCGTGATATTTGTTCATCACTGAGAGAGGACAGTTCCATACTGTAACAGAGTTTATTATTTTGAATAAAGTTTGTTTTATGTTACTTGAGTTATTAAAGTTCGATTTGATTGTACTATACACTGTATTCACCCCCTCTACAGTGTGTGTGACCTAACAGCTATTGTCTCTTGCTTTGAACTCTTCCACCTTACAGCACCTCCATTAAGGCAAAACACAAAACCTGACTGAGATACTGAATCATCTCTATCTGTCTAGAAGCTAGCATCACTGTAACCCTTTACAACCAGCTTCTCATCTCCTCCATACACCAAGAATGAATCTTTAGCCCTTTTCAAGTACTTAAGAATATTCTTGACAAATGACCCATGGCCCTTACCTGGATTAGACTAGTATCTGCTCGTCATGCTTAAGGCATACGAATCATCAGGACGAGTACTTATCATCGCATACATTATAGATCCAATATTTTCTATGAGCATTACATCATCATCTTGAGTTAGGAGAAATCCATAATATCTCTCTGGCTCATGACGAGCCCTACTAGATCTACGAACAACTGTGTTTCCGGAGCAAGAACATCTTAATGTACTTCCTGCCCATTTTCCAACTCTAGTTCAATATTATTTTGTACAACTCGATCTTCATCAAGATCTATAGTCCTCCCACTAATTTTCTTGGAAAGTAACTCTCTTTCAAGAAATACAGCGGTTCGAGCAACAAACACTTTGTTCTCGGTAGGATTATAGAAACTATACCCTTTAGTTTCTTCAGGATATCCCATAATATAACATTTATCTGATTTTGGTCCCATCTTGTCAGACACCTATCATTTCACAAATGATTTGCATCCCCATACTTTCATAAATGACATGCTGTGACGTTTCTCAGTCCATATCTCATATGGAGTCTTTTGAACCGTTTTAGTTCAAACTCGGTTTAGTGTATATGCAGCCGTTTCTAGAGCATAACCCCAGAAACTTATTGAAAGATCTGCTAGACTCATCATCGATCACACCATATCCAACAAGGTATGATTTCTCCTCCCAGAAACTTCATTCCATTGAGGCAATCGAGGAGGAGTAAGTTGTGATAAGATACCACACTCCTTCAAGAAACCTTTAAACTCGAGGCTTTAGTATTCTCATCCACGATCTGATCGTAGAACTTTTATACTTTCCCCTGTTTGCTTTTCTACTTCAGCCTTGTATTCTTTGAACTTTTCAAAAGAATCAGATTTGTTCTTCAAAAGATACACATATCCATATCTACTGAAATCGTCAGTAAATGTAATGGAGTAGTAAAAGCCACATATTGCCATCATACGCATTGGACCACATACATCAATATGTATAAGTCCTAATCGTTCGGTGGCCCTTTCACCTTGTACGGTAAAAGGAGCTTTAGCCATTTTTCCAATGAGACAAGATTTGCATCTTCCTATGATTCAAAATCAAACTTATCCAAGTACCATCTTTATGTAATTTGGAAATGCGTTTCTCAATAAGTGACCTAAACGACAATGCCAAAGGTATGTTTGATTTTATTCTTTCATCTTAATACATTTATTACCATTATTTATGTTATAGATGGGAGTATCTAAATCAAGAAAATATAAACCATTAAAAAAACGTGCAACCCCATAGGTAACATTATTGAATGAAAAGGAACAACTATTGTTCTGAATCAAAAATGAAAAACCTTTCTTGTCCAAACAAGAAACCCAAATAATGTTTCTGCAAATCGTAGGAATGTAAAAACAGTTATCTAGTTCTAAAATAAGCCCAGTGGGCAATGATAAACGATAAGTCCCTATAGCTAAAGCAACAACCTTTGCTCCATTGCCAACTCATAGGTCGACTTTTCCCTTCGCCGGTGTCCTACTTCCCTGCAATTCCTGCATATTTATACAAATATGAGAACCACATCCAATATCTAATACCCAAGATGTAGAAGTAGACTAGTTGACTTCTATAACATAAATACCTGAATCAGAAGCAGCAATAGCAGCCTTCTTCTTCTTCTTCTTCAGATCCTCTAAATAAGCATGACAATTCCTCTTCCAATGACCTGGTTTCTTACAATAGTGACAATCACCAACCTTTGGAACACCACTTTTAGGCTTCAAAGCCTTTGTCGGATAAGGTTTCAGATTAGCATTAGATTTAGATCCCTATTAAGTGCCATTTATATCCACTTAGAACGCTTCGTAAAGACTCGAATTGGTGTTTTCTACTCAAGTTGTTTGTGTATTTGATGCATTTTTTATAGTGTTTTGCATTTCAGGGCATAATTGAAAGAAGGTCTCTAAATTGCATGATTAATGCTTGGAAGAGTGTTAGGATGGAGCCTTGGTTGAGTGCGTGACGAAACCAGCAAGAGAAGACAAGTGAAGAAGAAAAATTCAGATTTTCCAGAAGCTCAGCGCAGCCGCGCTACACTTGGGAGCGGCCGCGCTAGACACAGAGCGGCCGCGCTAGACACAGAGCGGCCGCGTGGATCCTCGGGCGACCGCGCCAGGATGTTTTCCAGAAATCCTGATTTTAATAGAAGATTCATTTGCTGAGCTTTTGGACGGTTTGGGCTACTATATAAAGACATTTTTGATAACGGAGAGCAAGAGAAAGCAATAAGAAGACCTAGAGTGCACAAGATGGCTACATAGAAGAAGACTTCTGTTTTATTTAATATAGTTAATACTTGGAAGCTTGTTTTTGATTTGTCTTTGAACCCTAGTACTCTTATATTATTTATTATCACGCTTTTATTGGAACCCATGGTGATGATGAGTTCGGCTATGCACTAATCGTTATTGTGGGGTTCTAACGGATTTACTTATGGATTTCTATAGTTAATTTGTTTCAATATCTTGGTGTGTGGTGATTGATTGATATCCTAGTATTGGTTGTGCTTATCCATCTTATGTGTGTAGCTAACATATAAGATAGCGTGTTAATCTCTATTGAAGTGAAAGTGAATATAGAGGTTTAGAACTTGCCATGCTAGCATAGGTTCATGTATTTATTATGCATGATTCATAGGTAATTTTAATCATCTTACTTTCTCTATGTAATCACGATAGATAACTTGTTAATTAAACCTTTATGTTGTCAAATTCTATAGACATATAGGGTCTTAACATAATTGGTGTCTATTCAGCTTCTATCTCTTTTGTGGATGTCTGGTAGTAGGGTATTCGTACAACGAAAGTTGGCGTTTACTAGTTTTGTGTCATTTAATTAGTTGTCATCACCATTGCATGATAAGGTTAAGAATAATGACTTTGAATGAAGTAGTAATGAAGTTAGAATCCTATGTTTATCTCATATAGTTAATTCAATCACTTTTATTCTTAGTTAATTGCATGTTAGTTTAATCTTAGTTATAAACATCTCAACTTGTTATTATCTTAGCATTGAGCGTTAACCATACCATTGTTGCATAATGATAATTGGAATTTTATATCTACTTGGAACGGTTCATTACAGGCTTAAGTTGGTGTTTTGGACTCAAGTTGTTGGTATTTTTATATGTTTTTGTGTTATTGCATTTCAGGCATCAGTCAAATGAAGAAAGAAGTTTTTCAAGGAAATATGATGAAAAGAGATCAGAACTGGAAGCCTAGGATATTCTCAAATTATATAGAATCTCGTTAGCTTCACGTGGGCAGTTGAATCGCCTAATTCTGACGAGTAGAACTTAAGATATGGCCAAAAGAATAATCAACAGAAAAGTACAGAAGTCAGGCGCGGCTGCCCCAGAAACCAGCGCGCCCGCGCTAACTTTCTGCCAAAACAGCGCGGCCGCCCCGCCAACAACGCGGCCACTCCGCCCCGGTTTTTGCCCCATAATCCTTATTTTAGTAGAAATTGAAATATTAAGGGTCCTGGTCATCCTGGAGCCTATATATATCAATAAAAAGATGTTTTTAACACAAAGGAGACCTGGGAGAGCAATAAGAAGACCTAGAGAGCACGAGAAGGCTACGAAGAAGAAGACTTTTGTTTTCTTTGATTTAGGCGATACTTGGATGCTTGTTTTTTATTTGTCTTTGAACCCTATTACTCTTATATTGTTTATTATCATGCTTTTATTGGAACCCATGATGATGATGAGTTCGATTATGAACTAATCATTATCGTGGGGTTCTAACGGATTTATTTATGGATTTCTTTAGTTAAATTTTTTTGATACCTTAGTGTGTGGTGATTGTATGATAACCTAGTATTGGTTGTGCTTATTCGTCTTATATGCATAGCTAGCATATAAGATAGCGTATTAATCTCTATTGAAGCGACAGTGAATATAGAGGTTTAAGACTTTCCATGCTAGCATAGGTTCATGTATAATTGTTATGCATGATTCGTAGGTAATTTTAACTATCTTACTTGCCCTATGTAATCACGATAGATAACTTGCACATTAAACCACTGTGTTTTCAATTTTTATAGACATATAAGGACTAAGCATAATTGGTGTCTATTCAACTTCTATCTCTTTTGTGGATGCTTGGTAATAGGGTATTCGTACAATGAAAGTTGGCATTTACTAGTTTCGTGTTATTTGATTAGTGTCATTACCATTGCATGCTAAGGTTAAGAACAAAAAAAGGCTATTGAATGAAGTATTTAATGAAGTTAGGATCCCATGTTTGTCATATATATTAATTCAACCATTCTTGTTCTCTTAGTTATAATTATTAGTTTAATTCTTAGTTAAAAATAATCTCAACTTGTTATTTGTCTTAGCATTGGATAATAACCATATCACTGCTACATAAGAGCATATTCTTAAAATTAACCAAAGAGTCTCTGTGGAAATGAATTTGATCTAAATCTTATACTACTTGCGAACGCGTATACTTGCGTGTATTATTAGCGCGTGTTAACGTCCTAACAAGTTTTTGGCGCCGCTGTCGGTGACTCGGTGTTAATTTTTGGTTTATGTTCTTATCATCAGTGGTCGTTAAAGTTCACTGACTCGGATTTTTTTACTTTCATGATTTATTTGTTTGTGTTTCAGGTACTCATTACCATGGGAGATCCAGCAGCACCAACGAAAGCGTTGATAGATTTTTCTCAACCCAAGATCAATAACATTCAATCTAGCCTTGTCAGGCCAGCGATCGCAGCTAATACCTTCGAGATCAAGCCTGGCATAATTCAGATGGTGCAGAACTCAATTCATTTTGGGGGTGCTCCAACGGAAGATCCCAATACGCATATTATGGATTTCATAGAGATCTGCGACACCTTCAGGTTCAATGGAGTTTCTGAAGATGTTATAAAGTTGAGGCTTTTCCCATTCTCTCTGAGGGATAAAGCTAAGTGATGGTTACATTCTCTACCAGAAGGTTCTATCACCACTTAGGAGGATCTTGCTCAGAAGTTTCTTACTAAATTCTTCCCTATGGCGAAGACAGCAACAATCAGAAATGCTATTACTCAATTTGCGCAGCAAACGGGAGAATTTGTGTGAAGCTTGGGAGTGCAATAAGGAGATACTTAGGAAGTGTCCTCATCATGGAATGCCTGATTGGATGATCATCAACTGCTTCTATAACGGTTTGGGAGCACAGTCAAGACCCATGCTCAATGCAGCATCAGGTGGAGCATAATGGGCAAAAAACTATGAGGAAGCTTATGATCTAATTGAACCGATGGCTGCTAATGAATATCAGTTTCCAACCCAGAGATTGCCACAGGGAAAGGTAGCAGGAGTTCTTCAAGTGGATACAGCTATGACTATCACTGCTCAACTAAAGGCATTGTCTAAGAAGATCGATTCTCTGGCTAACTATGGTGTTAATCGGATAACCAGTATTTGTGAGCTGTGTGCAGGTTCGCATGCGACGGAGCAATGCGCTATATCTAGTGAATCATCACAGTTTAGGAGCAACTTTCATAGATCACGGCAACTAGTTCCAGACACTTATCATCCTGACAACTGGAATCATGTTAACTTTAGATGGAGCAACAATCAGAATATGATGCAACAGCCATTCCAGTAGTTTGGAGCAAAAAAATTCAACCCTCCTGGTTTTCAACAACAATTTGCACCAAGACAACAACTCCAACTTCAACAACAAACTCATGATGCAGGTCAATCTTTGAATGAAAAATCTGAATTGGAGGAGTTGAGGCTTATGTGCAAAAACCAGGCTCTTATATGCCAAAGCCAGGCTGTTTCTATCAAGACTCTGGAGAACCAGATAGGACAAATTGCTAACGCCTTATTGAATCGACTATCAGGAATGCTTTCTAGTGATATAGAAGTTCCAGGAAAGAGGGAAGCAGATGAGCAGGTTAAGGCAATTACATTGAGGTCTGGGAAGGTTGCAAGCCCTGAAAAATCACAAGTACCAGAATCTGAAGTTTTGGTTGGAGAAGATGTGTCGAAGGAAGAAGAAGTGGAATCAAGGAAGAAAAATGTGGAACACACTCCTCCTGAGGGTATACTGGGGAGAAACAGGTCTATCATCCACCTCATTTTCCTAAAAGGCTGCAGAAGTAGAAGTTGGATATGTAATTTGCTATGTTTCTGGAGGTGTTCAAGAAACTTCACATCAACATACCCTTCGCTGAAGCTCTTGAACAAATGCCTAGCTATGCGAAGTTTATGAAGGGTATTCTCGGATGGTGAAGTTTAATGAGTTAGACACCATTGCTCTAACGGAGGAATGCAGTGTTGTTCTACAACAAAAGTTGCCTCCGAAGCTTAAAGATCCTGGAAGTTTCACTATTCCTTGCACTATTGGAAACTTGTCGTTCGACAAGTGTTTGTGTGATTTGGGAGCTAGCATCAATCTAATGCCCTTGTCTATCTTCAAGAATCTTGATCTACCTGATCCGAAACCGACATACATGTCATTACAACTAGCTGATCGTTCCATCGCTTATCCGCGAGGAATAGTGGAAGATGTCTTGGTTAAGGTAGATAAACTCATCTTTCCTGCTGACTTTGTAATTCTAGATTTTGAGGAAGATAAGAAGATTCCCATCATCTTGGGAAGACCATTCTTGGCTACAGGCCGAACTATGATCGATGTGCAAAAAGGAGAGTTTACGATGAAGGTTCAAGATCGAAAGTATGTTCAAGGCAATAATGTTACCCACAGCTAAAGAGGAGTGCTTTAACGTAGAGTGGGTCGACTCTGTCATGAATTCAGAGCCTGAGAAATTTCCAAGGTTAGATACCTTAGAGAGATACTTAATAAGGGAATCAGTTATTGAAGTTGAAGAAGGAGCAAAGGAACTGCAGGTTTTGAATGCACCTCCGTGGAAGAGGAAGTTGGATATGCCATTCGATTCTCTTGGGTTAGCAGAGATGAAAATTTCTCAAGAGCGTCTCGAGCCGTCTATTGAAGATGCTCTCACACTTGAGCTCAACCCACTACCATATCACTTGAGTTATGTATTCTTAGGTGCACCCCATGATAAGGGCTTGGGATATATTTTTGATGATGTAGAGGGTAGCCGAAGGGATCCTCCAGTGCCTACAGAGGGTCCTTCTCATGCCAGCAGGCAGTTGATAGGACTGGTGTTGGTGATGCACAGTATAGGTGATTGACTAGGCGTATGGAGGCCATGCACGACATTCACCATCATTTTGCTGCGGATTTGACACATGCTTTTGGTACTATTTTCCGAGCCACTGGTGTCGAGGTTGATTGGCCACCTGATCCTCCACCCGATGAGGGTGATCTTTCTGACGACTAGGTAATCCTGAAATCCTTATTATTACCTTCAATGAGGACATTGAAAATTTTAAGTTTGGGGTGATAATGTAAGGATTAGTTTGTGTGTGTCCATGTAGATTTATATAGATTCATGTTGCATGTTTAGTTGTATTTCATTAATATTTTTACATTATTGTTCATATAGGACATGTTTGTTTGTGTTTTTATGTAAGTTCATATAGTTTCATTTGCATGCATATTTAGCATGGTCACTTAAGATGAACTATGTTATTTGATAAATTGATGTTGATTTGAGTGTGGTGATGCCGAATAGAGGGTTGTTTAAGTCTAATGAATTGATTTGCATGCCAGGAAAAAAATTCACAAAGTCTTATAGGATTGCTTTTGAGCTAGATCATGATCATATTTGTTATTTGTTGAGATTTAATCACTTGGTTATATTTAAAATTTTTGGTATTCTCGTAATGACAAAAAAAATGAATTTTTAAACTAGAGAAAAGCTTGGATTTTATTGTTAGTTGTTGTAAGGCTAGGCGTCAAATGGCTAGTAGCCGACTCATATTTTTATGAGTAGTCTAGGGTTGAATGAGATGGAGCGAAACACACTCATTCAGAAATTGTTGAAAAAAAGAAAAAAAAAGAAAGAAAAGAAAAGAAAAAGTATGTATTTATGCATAATTGATCAAGAGTGAGCTCTTTAATACTCGAGTTATTAAGTTCTTAGGGGATTTTGTGCCTAGTGACCTAAGGCTTTGACAGTATGGGATCCGCTAACCTAACGCTCACTACATGGATATTATTGTATAAGTCTTTTAGGACCTCATTCATTACACGGTCAAATAAGCATGTTGTTATGTGTTCAATAATAGCATGAATCCTTGTATAACTCTAGTAGAAATAAGGTTTTGAGAGTCATTATGCATTTAACGTCTATTTTGTTTATAAACCTATGATTGTTTTGATGAAAGATAAGTTATGGTTATCGATCTAGTTTCGAGAGTATATCTGTTATGCATCCACACATGCATGTTCTGGTTTGTGAGTTGATTTGTGAGATTTATTCGAGCTCTGTTTTGAGTCATTGCATTCTTAGAGGCATCGACTTATTCATTTGGTTATGGTTATTCTGAGGAGATCGATCGCATTATCATTTAGTTGCATTCACGTAGTTGCATTCATGCATTAGGTTTGTTTTATAGATTTGTGTCTGTTTATGCTTGAGGACAAGCATTGATTCAAGTTTGGGGGTGTGATAAGTGGATTTTATATCTACTTGGAATGCTTCATTACAGGCTTAAGTTGGTGTTTTGGACTCAAGTTGTTGGTATTTTTTATATATTTTTATGTTATTACATTTCAGGCATCAATTAAATGAAGAAAGGATCTTTTCAAGGAAATATGATGAAAATAGATCAGAATTAGAAGCCTAGGCTATTCTCAAATTGTATAGAATCTCGTTAGCTTCGTGTGGGCAGTTGAATCGCCTAATTCTGACCAGTAGAACTCAAGATATGGCCAAAAGAAGAATCAGCTAGAAAAGTACAGAAGCCAGGCGCGGCCACCCCAGAAACCAGCGCGCCCGCGCTAACTTTCTGCCAAAACAGCACAGCCTCCCCACCAACAGCGCGCCCAGCCTGCCCCGGTTTTTGCCCCAGAATCCTTATTTTAGTAGAAATTGAAGATATTGAGGGTCTTGGTCATCCTGGAGCCTATATATATTAATAAAAAGATGTTTTTAACACGAAGGAGACCTGGGAGAGCAATAAGAAGACCTAGAGAGCACGAGAAGGCTACAGAGAAGAAGACTTTTGTTTTCTTTGATTTAGGAGATACTTGGATGCTTGTTTTCGATTTGTCTGTGAACCCTAGTACTCTTATATTTTGTTTATTTTCATGCTTTCATTGGAACCCATGATGATGATGAGTTCGATTATGAACTAATAGTTATCATGGGATTCTAAAGGATTTATTTATGGATTTCTTTAGTTAAATTGTTTATATACCTTAGTGTGTGGTGTTTGTATGATAACCTAGTATTGGTTGTGCTTATTCGTCTTATATGCGTAGCTAACATATAACATATAAGATAGCGTGTTAATCTCTATTGAAGCGACCGTGAATACAGAGATTTAGAATTTGTCATGCTAGCATAGGTTCATATATAATTGTTATGCATGATTCATAGGTAATTTTAACCATCTTACTTTCCCTATGTAATTACGATAGATAACTTGTGCATTAAACCATTATGTTTTCAATTCTTATAAACATAGAAGGACTAAGCAAAATTGGTGTCTATTCAACTTCTATCTCTTTTGTGGATGCTTGGTAGTAGGGTATTCGTACAACGAAAGTTGGCGTTTACTAGTTTCGTGTTATCTGATTAGTGTCATCAACATTACATGCTAAGGTTAAGAACAAAAAAAGCTATTGAATGAAGTATTTAATGAAGTTAGGATCCCATGTTTGTCATATATATTAATTCAACCATTCTTGTTCGCTTAGTTATAATTTTTAGTTTAATTCTTAGTTATAAACAATCTCAACTTGTTATTTATCTTAGCATTGGATAATAACCATATCATTGTTGCATAGGTGCATATTCTTAAATTAACCAAAGAGTCTCTGTGGGAACGAATTTGATCTAACTCTTATACAACTTTCGAACGTGTATACTTACGTGTATTATTAGCGCGTGTTAATGTATTAACATATAAGTGCATAATATGAATTTAGGATAAACCAGTCTATGTGGGAATGAATCTAATTTATATCTTATACTACTTACGAATACGTATACTTGCGTGTAATTTAGCGCGTGTTTTCGCCCTAACAATCCCATTTTTCACTTGCCTTTCCATTTACCCTTTCCTTTGGCCTTCCCCTTATTTACCATCAACATGGGAGCAGGGGATGCCTTCTGAATGTTGGTCTCAGCAGTTTTTAATATAGCCAACAATTCGGTGGGGTTCTTATCTATCTCATTCATATTGTAATTCATCTCAAATTGAGAGTAGCTGATGTTTAAAGATTAAAAAATAAGATCAATCTGGTGCTCCATATTAATTGGGGCACCCAACTTGGCAAGGTACTCTATATACCCTATCATTATTAGAACATGCGGTCCAACTGAATCACGTTCTCCCTGCTTACATGCATGTAATGATTTGAAAGTATTAAACCTTTCCTGACGAGCCTGTCCTTCAAACATACGTTTAAGGTGTTCAATCATATCATAAGAATCCATATTCGCATGTTGTTTCTGAAGTTCAGCACTCATGGTCGCTAACATGAGATATTGAACATTCATATCATCATCGATATGTTTCTGATAAACATTATGTTGAGCACGGAATGCTCCATCAGGGAGAGGTGCAGGGCGAGGGATATCAATTACATAGAGCTTGCGCTCTTGTTTGAGGACAATCCTCAAGTTCCTCTTCCAGTCAAGGAAGTTTGTTCCTATCAGCTTGTCCTTCTTAAGGACTGATCGCACAGAGAAGTTATTTGAATTATTTGCCATTTTAATATCTACAATGTTTAAGTGCATAAGATAAATTAGTCTACAGATGATTATTAAATTATGTTCAAGTGATTATTCATATATTTTTAAAATATATATCTCCCACTATTTTTATCAAATTAATAGCCCTAACTATTAATTCGGAAAGAATATCTTCTATATACTTTCTAGTGAGCCAAGATCCAAATTTCACAACGTTTTAGTTCGGATTTGGCTTTACTCCCAAAACATGATTCAATAAGGTAGACAGCATTTGTCAATTATATCAATTATATAATTCTTGGATATTTTAGTGGAATAACATTTATTCATATTTATCCGATAAATATGCACCAAGTCAATAACTCCAACTTCAGCAATAAACTCATGGAGTTGCAGGTCTATCTTCGAATGAAAAATCTGAATTGGAGGAGTTGCGGCTTATGTGCAAAAACTAGGATCTTATATGCCAAGCCAGGCTATTTCTATCAAGGCTCTAGAGAACCAAATATGGCAAATTGCTAACGCCTTATTGAATCGACCACCAGGAATGCTTCCTAATGATACAAATGCCAATCCTGGCAAGCGGGAAGTTAATGAACATGTGAACACCATCACTTTGAGATCCGGAAAGGTTACAAGCGTACAAATTCAGCAAGACGAAGAGTCTGAAAATTCTGTCTCGAATGCAGGTGCATCTGCACCTTTGCCAAATCCAGGAAATGAGATTGTAGTTGAAAAAGTGGTGCGGAAGGATGCCGAGGTGGAACCGAAGAAGAAAGTTGTTGAAAGCAATCCTCCTGAGGGTAATACAGGAGATAAACATGTCTACCCACCTCCACCATATCCTAAAAGGCTTCAAAAGCATAAGTTCGACAAGCAATTTTCCAAGTTTTTGGAAGTTTTCAAGAAGCTGCATATCAACATACCTTTTGCTGAAGCTCTCGAACAGATGCCGAGCTATGCTAAGTTCATGAAGGGAATTCTATCTCAGAAGATAAAACTTGAAGAGTTGGAAATTGTTGCTCTAACGTAAGAGTGCAGTGTTGTGCTGTAACATAAACTCTCTCCTAAGCTTAAAGATCTAGGAAGCTTCACGATACCTTGCACCATTGGCAATCTGTCATTCGACAAGTGTTTGTGTGACTTGGGAGATAACATCAATCCGATGCCCTTGTTAGTTTTCAAGAGACTTGGACTACCTGATCCAAAACCTATGAACATGTCTTTGCAGTTAGTAGATCATTCCATCACTTATCCGCGAGAAGTAGTGGAGGATATCTTGGTTAAGGTGGACAAGCTCATTTTCCCTGCTGATTTTGTCATTCTAGACTTTGAGAAAGATAAAAAGATTCCCATTATCTTGGGAAGACCATTCTTGGCTACAGGACGGACTATGATTGATGTGCAAAAGGAGAGCTTACGATGAAGGTTTAAGCGCAGAAGGTCACTTTTAGTGTGTTCAAGGCAATAAAGTTACCCACAGATAAAGAGCAGTGTTTTAAAGTAGAGCGGGTTGACTCTGTCGTGAATTTGGAGCTTGAGCAATTGCCAAAGTCAGATACCTTACAGATATCCTTAATAGGGGAATCATGTATTGAAGATGAAGAAGGAGCAGAGCAACTACAGGTTTTGAATGCACCTCCGGGGAAGATGAAGTTGGATATGCCATTCGAAGCTCTTGGGTTAGCAGAGCTGAAAATTTCTCAGGAGCGTCTCGAGCCGTCTATTAAAGAAGCTCCCGCACTTGAGCTCAACCCAATACCAGATCACTTGAGTTATGCATTCTTAGGTGTACACCCTAATAAGGGGTTGAAATATATTTATGATAATCTAAAGGGTGACCGGCCGGTTCCTCCCGTGCTTACAGAGGGTCCCTCGCGTGCACCACAGATAGTTGATAGGTTTGGTCTTGGTGATGCGTAGTATAGAATGTTGATTTGGTGTATTGAGGCCATGCATGACATCCACCGATGATTTGCTAAAGATTTGACTCACGCTCTCGGTACTATTTTCTGAGACACTTGTGTCGAGGTTGATTGGCCACCTGATCCACCACCTGAAGAGGGTGATCCTCCCGCTAACTAGGTATGCCTGAAATTTTTATTATTACCTTCAATGAGGATATTGAAAATTTTAAGTTTGGGGGTGATAATGTAAGGATTAGTGTGTGTGTGTGTGTCCATATAGTTCATATAGATTCATATTGCATGTTTAGTTATATTTTATTCATATTTTTGCATGATTGTTCATATAGATCATATTTGTTTACATTTTTATTTGTTTTATGTGAGTTCATATAGTTGCATTTGCATGCATATATCATGATCCCTTAGGTTGAGTTATTTTTGATTTATTAGTCGATGTTAATTTGAGTGTGGTGATGATAAATAGAGGGTTATTTAAGTCCTAATGAATTGATTTGCATGCCAGGAAAAAAAATTCACAAGTCTTATAGGTTGCTTTTGATCTAGATCATGATCATACTTTTTGTTGTGTAGATTTAATTACTTGGTTTTATTTAGAATTTGTGATAATCCCGTAATGACGAAGTAACACTGAATTTTAATCTGGAGAAAAACTTGGATTTTATTGCTAATGGTGAATAAGGCTAGGTGACAAATGGCTAGTAGTCGGCTCATAATTTATGAGTAGTCTAGGGTTGAATGAGATAGAGCGAAACACACTCATTCAGAAATCGTTAAAAAAAAGAAGAAAAAAAAAAGAAAAAAAGTATGTGTTTATGCATAATTGATCAAGAGTGGGCTCTTTAATACTCGAGTTATTAAGTTCTAGGGGACTTTGTACCTAGTGACCTAAGGCTTTTATAGTTTGGGATCCGCTAACCTAACACTCGCTACATGGGTATTATTGCATAAGTCTTTTGTGGACCTCACTCATTGCACAATCAAATAAGCTTATTTGTGTTTGTTATGTGTTATAAATAAAAGAATGAATCCTTATATAACTCCGATAAAATTAAAGTGTTGTAAGTCATTTCGAGTTTATCGTTTATTCTGTTTATAACCTTATGGTTGCCTTGATGAGTGGTAAGTTATGATTATTGATCTAGTTGCAAGAGTTTATCTATTAAAAAATTGCACACACGCACGTTTCTGGTTTGTAAGTTGATTTGTGGGATTTGATTGAACTTTGTGCGAATAATTGCATTAGTTGAGATGTTGCTCATTGGTTGGTCTAGTTAATCTGAGGGGATCATTGCATTTATATTAGTTACATTCATGCATTTTTACTTCTTGCGTTTTGAGTCTGTTATGCTTGAAGACAAGCATCGATTCAAGTTTGGGGGTGTGTTAAGTGCATTTATATCCACTTAGAACGCTTCATAAAGGCTCAAATTGGTGTTTTGTACTCGAGTTGTTTGTGTATTTGATGTGTTTTTTGTAGTATTTTGCATTTCAGGGCATAATCGGAAGAAGGTCTGTAAATTGCATGATTAATGCTTGGAAGAACGTTAGGATGGAGCCTTGGTTGAGTGCGCGAAGAAACCAGCAAGAGAAGACAAGTGAAGAAGAAAAATTCAGATTTTCCAGAAGCTCAACGCGGCCGCGCTACACTTGGGAGTGGCCGCACCGGATCCCAGGGCGTCCGCGATAGGACGTTTTCCAGAAATCCTGATTCTAATAGAAGATCAATTTGCTGGGCTTTTGGATGGTTTGGGCTGCTATATAAAGACTCTTTAAAGATGTTTTTGATAACAGAGATCAATGAAGAGCAATAAGAAGACCTAGAGAGCACAAGACGGCTACGAAGAAGAAGACTTTTATTTTCTTTAGTATAGCTGATACTTGGATGCTTCTTTTCGATTTGTCTTTGAACCCTAGTACTCTTATATTGTTTATTATCACATTTTCATTGGAACCCATGGTGACGATGTGTTCGGTTATGAACTAATCATTATCATGGGGTTCTAATAGATTTACTTATGGATTTCTATAGTTAATTTGTTTCAATATCTTGGTGTGTTGTGATTGATTGATATCCTAGTATTGGTTGTGCTTATTCGTCTTATGTGCGTAGCTAACATATAAGATAGCGTGTTAATCTCTATTGAAGCGAAAGTGAATATAGAGGTTTAGAACTTGCCATACTAGCATAGGTTCATGTATTTATTATGCATGATTCGCAGGTAATTTTAACCATCTTACTTGCCCTATGTAATCACGATAGATAACTTGTTCATTAAACTTTTATGTTGTCAAATTCTATAGACATATAGGGTCTCAATATGGTTGGTGTCTATTCAGCTTCCATCTCTTTTATGGATGTCTTGTAGTAGGGTATTCGTATAATGAAAGTTGGCGTTTACTAGTTTCATGTTATCTGATTAGTTTTCATCACCATTTCATGCTAAGGTTAAGAACAATGACTTTGAATGTAGTAATGAAGTTAGAATCCCATGTTTCTCTCATGTACTTAATTTAATCACTTTTTTCTTAGTTAATTGCATGTTAGTTTAATCTTAGTTATAAACATCTCAACTTGTTATTGTCTTAGCATTGAGCGATAACCATACCATTGTTGCATAAGTGCATAATATGAACTTAACCTAAACCAGTCTCTGTGAGAACGAATCTAATTTATATCTTATACTACTTACGAACGCGTATGCTTACGTGTAATTTAGCGCATGTTTTCTCCCTAACAATCCCATCTTCCACTTGCCTTTCCATTTACCCTTTCCTTTGGCCTTCCCCTTATTCACCATCAACATGGGAGCAGGGGATTCCTTCTGAACATTGGTCTCAGCAGTTTTCGGCATAGCCAACAATTCGGTGGGGTTCTTATCTATCTCATTCATATTGTAATTCATCACAAATTGAGAGTAGTTGTTGTTTAAAGATTGCAAAATAAGGTCAATATGGTGCTCCATAGCAATTGGGGCACCCAACTTAGCAAGGTACTCTTTATACCCTATCATTCTTATAACATGCAGTCCAACCAGATCACGTTCTCCCTTCTTACATGCATGCAACAATATGAAAGTATCAAACCTCTCCTGACGAGCCTATCCTTCAAACATACATTTAAGGTGCTCAATCATATCATAATAATCCATATTCTCATGTTGTTTCTGAAGTTCAACACTCATGGTCGTTAACATGAGACATTGAACATCCATTTCATCATCGATATGTTTCTGATAAACATTATGTTGAGCACGGGATGCTCCTTCAGGGAGAGGTACAGGGCGAGGGATATCAATTAAATAGAGCTTGCGCTCTTGTTTGAGGACAATCCTCAAGTTCCTCTTCCATTCAAGGAAGTTTGTTCCTGTCAGAAGGACTGATCGCACAGAGAAGTTGTTTGAATTGTTTGCCATTTTGATATCTATAATGTTTAAGTGCATAAGATAAATTAGTCTACAAATGATTATTAAACTATGTTCAAGTGATTATTCATACATATTCAAAATATATATCTCCCACTATTTTTATCAAATTAATAACCCTAACTATTAATTCTGAAAGAATATCTTCTATATATTTTCTAGTGAGCCAAGATCCAAATTTCACAATGTTTTAGTTCAGCTTTGGCTTAACTCCTAAAACTTTATTCAATAAGGTAGACAATATTTGTTAATTATATCAACTATATAATTCTTGGATATTTTAGTGGAATAACATTTATTCATATTTATCCAATAAATGTCACCAAACTCTATGCCTCTAAGTTCACAATCGTATTGTGGTAACTTAGTTAAGTTAAACCCAAAAGTCTAAAAAGTATCATATACTTCAACACACCGTCCCACGATAGATGGAAGTACTTCGCTCTGGCGAACCCACTCCTTATCGATATAGGGGTTAACACGTTGGACATATTGGAAGGCATCTAAACAACTTAATATAAACATTAGGGTTTTGTTAGTATTATAACGATCATGATCCCATCATAAAGAGATTCCCAGTTTTTCCTTGATTATAATGCTTCAAATAAATACTCGTCAATGGTTTGATTTCGAGGTAATGGAGGAGTCGTGAAGGAATTTACAGATGAGCGGAAGCGTGATATAACAATTATTCCGTAAAAACCATGTATCGCACATATAGAAAAATGTATAAATCAGAAAAATGGAGGAATTGTAACCATACCTTGAAAATCAAAACTTTATAATATGGTTGCTAGCAGTTGCTCCTCAGTGTATGAAGCACTCTACCGGTATCCACCAAAAATGATCCTCTTCGATGAAGCTTTTTATAAAACCAAGCTTTTATAAAAATGGAGTTTTGGGAGAGAGATAGAAAGGAACAAGATGGAGGCTAGCTCTTCTTAGGGTTTTCACAAAACCAAGTGTATATTTAGAATGAGCCATCTCATTCTATTTATAGGGCTCTCCTAGGGTTTTATAATATATCATTATATATATATATTAGCCCCACATTTTATCTTTATAAAATGCTTTAATAATAATTAAAACTATTTTAATCATTATTTCTTTTTCTAAACTATTTAGAAAATTATTCTCTCTCTCATTATTTCATCAAAGAAAATATTCTTTTATGGTGTGACCTTGTAGGTTCAATATTATGCCGGTAGTAGAAATAAATAATAATAAACTTTTATTAATTATTTACATGAATGCTAAAATTCACTAAATATAATTAACTGATTAATTATATTTATTCTACATCGTGAGTGATGCTTCTCAACATATCACGACTATCCGGATAATATGAATTCACTGCTTAGAATACCAAGAACCTGTCAGTGACTAGTTACCGTACAATGAATTCCTTCTACCCTTACAATATCCAGATTAAATACAAGGCATGGATCTCGTGTCAGGCCTATCAAATTTAATCATATGATTTCTTATTCATAATGCAAAATTCATATTAATGCAAATTAGAAACTCCTTTCTAATTTCATACACTCTGGCCAGAGATTCCAGAACTCGCATACTAAGAATAACATAGGATATTCTCTTCCTATACTGGAAGGGGTAGATCCTCTATTGACGTTAACTATCTCTATACATAAATCCCTATGCCCAGAATAGACCTAATGGATGTCCTTGAGACTAAGGACTAAACCAAAGCACAGTTCATTATATACAAGATAACTTTAACGATCTCAAGTCTAAGGACACTTGTACAACTATCACTCAGTGAATAACTATTGACACGTGAGTAATCTCTATTAGTTGTTCAACTTATCGAGTCATGTTCAGTGAACTTATTCCCTAATAAGCACCTACATACTAGCTATAGTGTCACCACACAAATGCCTATGAGAACAGACATCCTCCTGAAGGGAGCAAGCATAGTATGTACCAATCTTTGCGGATCCACTAATATCCGATTAGTTATTCTATGATCAGGAACTGTTTAAGTCTAGAGTTATCATCTTATAGATCTCACTATTATAATCTCATTATAATTCTAGAAGCTTTACTCTAAACTATGGAGCATCTTATTTAAAACACTTTAAATAGATAAAGCCCATAATAAAACCAAAACAAGTCTTTTACTAATTTCAATGAAATCAAATAGGAATACAAGAAAGTTCTTCATAACTCATCATACATGATTGGATTTAGGACAAACGCTTTCAATCTCCCACTTGAACTAAAGCCAATCACCCTGGTATCTAATACCCATCTTCTCTTTAAGACGATCAAAGTGAATCTGAGACAATGACTTTGTGAGTGGGTCTGCTACGTTGTTATGTGTGTCAACTCTCTCAATCTTGACATCTCCTCTTTCAATGATTTCCCTAATCAAATGAAAGTGTCGCAAAACATGTTTGGAATTTTTATGAGACATAGGTTCTTTGGCTTGTGCTATTGTTGTGTTGTTATCACAATAAAACACAATAGGCTCCTCAATGCTAGGAATAACTCCCAACTCAGAAACAAATTTCCTCATCCAAATGGCTTCTTTTGCAGCCTCACTTGCAGTTATATATTCTGCTTCCGCTATGGAGTCAGCCGTTGTAGACTGCTTGGAACTCTTCCAACTAATCGCACCACCATTCAGAGTAAACACGTACCCTGACATGGATTTGCTATCATCACTTTCTAATTGAAAACTAGAGTCAGTATAACCCTCTATTTTCAACTCAGATCCACCACCAAAAACAAGAAAAATATCCTTAGTTCTTCGCAAGTACTTAAGGATGTTCTTCACTGCTTTCCAGTGGTCTTCAGCTGGATTGGACTGAAATCTGCTCGTCACACTAATTGAATAAGCAACATCAGGCCTAGTATATAACATCACGTACATGATAGATCTTATTCCTGAAGCATAAGGAATCTTACTCATATGCTCTCTTTCCTCAGGTGTCTTAGGAGACATCTTTTCGGAAAGGGATACTCCATGGCTCATCGGTATGAGACCTCTTTTGGAGTTTTCCATGCTAAACCTTTTAAGCACTTTCTGGATGTATGTACCCTGGGTAAGACCTATCATTCTTCTAGATCTATCTCTATAGATCTTCATACCGAGAATGTAGGATGCTTCTCCCAAGTCCTTCATAGTGAAGTTCTTCGATAGCCACAATCATTTCCTATAAGAAGTAGGTCATCCACGTACAATACAAGAAATGTTACCGCGCTCCCACTAACCTTCTTGTAGACACATGGTTCATCTATGTTTTTGATAAAACCAAACTCTTCGATTGTCTCATCAAAACGGATGTTCCATCTACGAGAAACTTGTTTTAAACCATATATGGTTCGCAGCAGCTTACACACTAGGTGTTCATTTCCCTTGGAAAGAAAACCCTCTGGTTGTGTCATATATACTTCCTCTTCAAGTTTCCCATTAAGGAAGGCCGTTTTCACGTCTATTTGCCAGATCTCATAGTCGTAGTAAGTAGCAATCGCAAGCAAAATCCGAATTGATTTTAACACGGCTACAGGCGAAAAAGTTTCATCAAAGTCAATCCATTGCCTTTGTCTGAATCCTTTTACCACGAGCCTGGCCTTATAGGTCTCCACCTGGCCATCTGCTCCAATCTTTCTTTTGTATACCCATTTGCAATCAATACGCTTCATACCCTCAGGTGCTTCAACCAAAGTCCATACTTGGTTGGTATACATAGATTCCATTTCGGATTTCATGGCATTTTGCCATTTCTCTGAGTCAACACTACTCATAGCCTCATTATAGGTCATCGGGTCGTCATCATCAATGATTGAAAACTCATTGTCATTCTCAATGACAAGGCCATAATACCTCTCAGGTTGGCGAGGCACTCTCCCTGACCTACGAATGGGCTGTTCCACAGAAGGTTGTTCAGTCTGAACAGGTGTTTCCACTTGAACCGTAGTAGTTTGTGCTTCTTGAACTTCATCAAGTTCAATTTTACTCCCACTGTTTCCTTCAAGGATAAACAGCTTTTCCAAGAAGGTAGCATGTTTGGAGACAAACACCCTATGATCGGTGTAAAAGTAATACCCTAAAGTCTCTTTAGGATATCCCACAAAACTACATTTTACGGATCGAGATTCCAGCTTATTAGGGTCAACTTTCTTGACATAAGCTGGACATCCCCAAATCTTCACGTGTTTAAGACTTGGTTCCCTTTCTTTCCATATCTCATATGGAGTTTGAGGAACAGATTTGGAAGGCACCTTATTTAGTAAATATGTTGAGGTTTCCAATACATAACCCCACAGGAATACTGGAAGATCCGCATAGCTCATCATGGACCGAACCATGTCTAACAAAGTTCGATTTCTCCTTTCAGATACCCCATTCAACTGTGGAGTATATGGAGGAGTCCACTGGGAGACTATACCATTTTCTTTGAGATAATCTAGAAACTCTCCATTCAAGTATTCACCACCTCGATCTGATCGAAGAGTTATAATACTATGTTTGGTTTGTTTCTCCACTTCATGCTTATATTCTTTGAACTTTTCAAAGGCTTCAGACTTGTGTTTCATCAAATACACATATCCGAATCTAGATCGACCATCTATGAAAGTAATGAAGTATGAAAATCCACCCATAGCTTGCGTAAACATTGGTCCACATACATCTGTGTGTACCAATCCTAGCAAATCTGCAGCCCTCTCTCCATGTCCACTAAATGGAGATTTGGTCATTCGCATGTAGGATTTGATTCAAAATCAAAGGGGTCAAGTAACCCTTCCTTATGCAATGTCCGTAGTTTATTTTTACTAATATGACCAAGTCTGCAGTGCCACAAAAAGGTGAGATTTTCATCATCCCTTTTTCTTTTATTAGTATGTTCAATTTGTAGTAAATTATGCTCTACGTCACATACATACAGACCATTATTTAAAATACCACTTCCATAAAGAACGTTATCTCTAAGAATTGAACATTTATTATTCTGAATAACAAATGAAAATCCATCCAAGTCTAACATGGGAATAGAAATAATATTCCTCACAATCGAGGGAACAAAATAACAATTATTTAAAACAATAGTCTTGCCCATAGAGATATGTAAATGAAATGATCCTACAGCTTCAGCAGCAACTCTTGCTCCATTTCCCATCCGTAGAATCAACCCCTCTTCCTCAAGAGTCCTACTTCTCCTTAGTCCCTGCAACGAATTGCAAATGTGAGAACCACAGGCGGTATCTAATACCCAAGTAGAAATTTGATTTAGTGACATATTCACTTCAATCATGAACATACCTGAAACAGAAGCGGTAGTCTCACTACCCTTCTTTTTCTTCAATTCTGCAAGGTAAACCTTGCAGTTCCTTTTCCAGTGCCCCGCCTTATTACAGTGGAAGCAAACAGCTTTGCTCTTGGGGTCTTCAACTTTTGGTGGAACCGGCTTTTTCTCACCTACTTTCTTCTACTTGGAAGGGTTCTTCTTCCTTTTCTTAGGATTGGAACCTTCACCAATTAGAAGAACAGAGCTCTTCCTGGAGGGAAAATTCGATTCTGCAGTCTTCAACATGTTGTGGAGTTCAGCCAGGCTGACATCCAGCTTATTCATGTGAAAGTTCACAACAAACTGCGAAAACGAACCTGGAAGTGATTGCAAGACCAAGTCTTGAGTCAGTTCCCCATCCATGTTAAAACCAAGTTTTCCAAGATGTTCAATCAAATTGATCATCTTAAGTACATGGTCATTCATAGATGATCCCTCAGACATCCTACAACCGAACAGCTCCTTCGATATCTCATATCGAGATGTCCTCCCTGCCACATCATACAACTCTTGTAGATGCGTAAGGATAGTGTGAGCATCCATATGCTCATGCTGCTTCTGTAGCTCAATGTTCATGGAAGCTAGCATGATACATTGAGCAACATTTGCATCATCTATCCACTTACGATACACAACATGTTCATTATTATATGCATCGTTAGCAGGTTCAGCAGGCTTAGGTGAGTCAAGCACATATTCCAGCTTCTCAACCCTGTATACAATTCTCAAGTTTCGAAGCTAGCCAGCAAAATTAGGACCAGTCAACTTATAAGCATCTAGTATACTCTGGAGTGATAGTGCAGAAGACATAACGTATATAGTAAATCTGTAAATGATGAACACATAACAACACTTAGCAAATATTTAATTTCATTTCAAAACACTATATGAATCGGGTCTTTATTCATAAGTGGCTCCCACTAGTTTATCTAATTTATACAACCCCCTTAAGTGAAAAATTAAGCATTCATAATGCTAGTGGGAATAGGGATCCTACATTCCATCACACAACCTCGGCTGTAGCACGAAACGTCATGTGATGTTCAATAGGCAGACAACTCTTGTCAATTACATCTTATGTTATTCCCTAATTAAACTTTAGCCTCTTTAATAATTGAGTCACGGCTGTAGCACGACAGACTCAATATTCTAAGTTAAGTCTAACCCAACATTTCGTACAATTGAATCAGTCTCCAACGGCCCACGGCTGCAGCACGTAACGACCTTTAGATTCTAATTCAATATACACATTTCTATGTAATAGACAAGTATTTCTTATTTCGAAATCAAAGCCCTCGGCTGTAGCACGAAATGACAATGATTTAAAAATAAGAACCACTTTCTACCATGTTGGAAGGCTATGACCGACACAAGCTCGTTGTGTCATTGGCAAATTACTACTTGATATTATTTAATTTTAGAGGGATTATATTATGTTACAATCATAATCATATTATAAAGAGATTCTTCCTTTTAAATTAAATATTTCAAATCAATAATCCATAATCAGATGATTCCCAGATCGGGGGAGCATTGTCAAGAGGCGTCACTTAATACCCCTTTCTTACAGATCGAAATCTGCTTTTGACAGGATCATCCTTTCTCTCAAAATTGAAAATTTATGTTTAATTACGTGTTTCATAAACACAATAATCTCATGATTGTATTCATAATAGTATTGTTAAGGCAAGAAACGATTCATATTCTAGATTTTCTTGAGCACGCCTTATTTTGATTTAAGTTCACCTAAATCTATCATCGCATGGTAAACATAGGCATATATCTCATATATATAAATAAATAAACAAGTAAGCATGCAATTAATATCATGTCACACATCGATATAATGATGTATGGATTTATTATAGAATTAAAAGCAATTAAAATAATTAAAACATGTTTTAAAACACTTTCGGGAATATAAACAGTTCAAAACTTTTATATAAAAAATATTTGACCACTCCATTAATTCCGTCTAGGAAAAACGAATCCAACGATATATTGCACGCCCAAAACGGAGTTACGAAACTCCCAAAAAATCAAATTTAATGTGGACAGACGGGCTGTAACGCATTACAGGAACGCGTTACAAGGGCGTAATGCGTTACAACACCGTTAAGCCATTAATGTGTGTAACGCATTCCGTAAATGCGCAACAGTGTGTAACGCATTCACGGAATGCGCGACAACCCCCCCCCCACGACTGCGCTACACGCGCCAACTCAGCACACAGTTGGAATTTTTTTTTTTCGTTTGCTTTGTCAGTCACCTTACAGCCGTGGTCAGCTTACTACCGTTACAAAGAAAAGGTAACCCCCTTTCCTTTACTCTCTTAATTAATAACTTTTATTAATATTTTCATCATTTTAATTTTACTATTAATAAATTAATTAACATTTAATTAATAAATTAATAAAAATCAAAATAATATAATTTCTTAAATCAGGCAGTAGCAGAAAATTATCATATCAGCCATGGGTACTTGTGCAAATTTTAATCATATTTTTATTCACATGCATAATTATTTCATGAATTTTAATTAAAACAATTTTTAAAAATTCATAACAAATAATCTACACATCACAAAATTATGAAAAAAATACCTAGATTATCTACAACACTTGTAGAACCCAGATCAATAGTCAAGATCTTATGCAAAAATTATTTCGAATTAATTCATAATTAAATCTAAATAAACTTGCAAAAATCATAACAAATTCATACATGCATACAAAATCTGAAATTTTTTATATGAATCTCTATATGCAGAACCTAGCTCTGATGCCAATATAGGAATTTACGGATGAGCGAAAGCGTGATATAATAATTATTCCGTAAAAACCATGTATCGCACATATAGAAAAACGTATAAATCAGAAAAACGGAGGATCCGTAACCATACCTTGAAAATCGAAGCTTTATAATATGGTTACTAGCAGTTGCTCCTCAGTGTGTGAAGCACTCTACCGGTATCCACCAAGAATGATCCTCTTCGATGAAGCTTTTTATAAAACCAAGCTTTTATAAAAATGGAGTTTTGGGAGAGAGAGAGAGGAAGAAGATGGAGGCTATCTCTTCTTAGGATTTTCACAAAACTAAGTGTATATTTAGAATGAGCCATCTCATTCTATTTATAGGGCTCTCCTAGGGTTTTATAATATATCATTATATATATATTAGCCCCACATTTTATCTATATAAAATGCTTTAATAATAATTAAAACTATTTTAATCATTATTTCTTTATCTAAACTATTTAGAAAATTATTCTCTCTCTCATTATTTCATCAAAGAAAATATTCTTTTATGGTGTGACCCTGTAGGTTCAATATTATGCCGGTAGTAGAAATAAATAATAATAAACTTTTATTAATTATTTACATGAATACTAAAATTCACTAAATATAATTAACTGATTAATTATATTTATTCTACATCGTGAGTGATGCTTCTCAACATATCACGACTATCCGGATAATATGAATTCACTACTTAGAATACCAAGAACATGTCAGTGACTAGTTACCGTACAATGAATTCCTTCTACCCTTTACAATATCCCGATTAAATACAAGGCATGGATCTCGTGTCAGGCCTATTAAATTTAATCATATGATTTCTTATTCATAATGCAAAGTTCATATTAATGCAAATTAGAAACTCCTTTCTAATTTCATACACTCTGGCTAGAGATTCCAGAACTCGCATACTAAGAATAACATAGGATATTCTCTTCCTATACTGGAAGGGGTAGATCCTCTATTGACGTTAACTATCTCTATACACAAATCCCTATGCCTAGAATAGACCTAACGGATGTCCTTGAGACTAAGGACTAAACCAAAGCACGGTTCATTCTATACAAGATAACTTTAACAATCTCAAGTCTAAGGACACTTGTACAACTATCACTCAGTGAATAACTATTGGCACGTGAGTAATCTCCATCAGTTGTTCAACTTATCGAGTCATGTTCAGTGAGCTTATTCCCTAATAAGCACCTACATACTAGCTATAGTGTCACCACACAAATGCCTATGAGAACAGACATCCTCTTGAAGGGAGCAAGCATAATATATACCAATCTTTGCGGATCCACTAACATCCGATTAGTTATCCTATGATCAGGAACTGTTTAAGTCTAGAGTTATCATCTTCTACATCCCATGTAATAACCCCAATTTTTGGAAATTTTTGAAACCCTTATGAATAGTGATTTTGCAGATTATGCTGAATGAGAAAACTTTTCATGTCACACTATGTAGGGGTTCTGTTATTGATATTCTGAGATTTTATTAGTACTCTATATGGTATATAAGTATATGTAAAGATCGTCAGAATCCAATTCCGAACACTTTGATTTTTCCCGGACATCCACTAGATACGGAAAGAATTGAGTATAAGGTAACAGGATAAAAAGGATTTAAATTCAAGGATTATAAGAGAGGATCATAAAAGTAATATAATGTATTGAGAAAGGTTAAGGAAACCCAAGTAATAAGATCCCGGGTATGATCCCTCAAACATTAAACGAAAACGAAAGTTAAGCGAACCGTATAACAGATCAACGGTCATTAGCCAAGTAATTAGAAGCTAATCAAAGAGTTAGTGAGGATGATGTCATCAAACCAACAAGAAGAAGACAAGTGTGGAAGATGACATAAGCATGGTGACTTAAGCATGACAAAAAGGAGGGATTGGTTGGTTGATTGTGAACCATTCATTCTTTACCATGGTAAAAAGTAATAAAACAAAGCAAAAACACCAAAAACAACCAACCAACCATTCATTTCACCAAAAACACAACTTCACCTCTTTTTCTCCATTGAAGCTCTCGGCTTCTTTCTTAGAAAAAGGGAAGTCCAAGCTCCTCTACTTGCTAATTTACAAGGTAATTATCCTAGCTTCTCCTAGTTAAGTTACATACTTCCTAGGAATCTTAGCTTCAAAATCCTTTCCTAGCATTTCCTATAAATCATTCAAGAAGATGGTGAATAGTACTTTCTTGAAATTAATTTTTGTGTTCTTGATTTCTTTGAAAGATCAAGCTTGTAGGAGGTTAGAATAAGGCTTCCATGGGCATTCCAAGGATCTTTCATGGATTAAAAGCTTCAAGGAAGGTATAACTCCTCATTATCTTAGTATTTAGTTGTTTGGTATAAATGATTATGATGATGGAATGAGAGATTAAGTGTAGTAGTTGTTTTGTCATGTTGAGATCTTAGTTGTTAAGTGTTTTTATTGATTTTGGGAGTTAAGATTAGCACTAGTTGTTCTTGATGATTCATGGTGTGATTTAGGCTTGGTTTAAATGGTTTAAAGTGGTTGATGAGTGATATTGTCATATGGTTGTATTGGGATAGTTTGGTGTTGAATTGGTTTGGTAAAATTTCGGGAAATCGCGTAAACATAGCTGTCGTAATGCCCGATTTACCGTAGACTGTTTTTGTTCTTAACATCAGAACCTTTGAACTCACTGTTAGGTTTTGACCATTTCCATGTTTAGATAGTTCATGTTACGAGCTTCATTTTGATATGTAGTTCGTTTGATTCCGATGTACGGTTTAGGAGAAACGGCCGTTTTAAGTAACGACGTTTCGCGAACGAACCATTACCCCTCGCCTTACTTTGAAACGTATGTTAAAGACCTAAAAGGGCTAATTGGAGTATGAAACAAATATGATAAGTGGATTAGGCAGTTGGTAAGGTACTCGCGAAAGAATCGCCTTAAAACTCTTAATGGTTAATTTATTAAAAATGGTGGAGCCGAGGGTACTCGAGCGACTTAAGAGAATCATTAAGCGCAAAACAAGCGTTAGAGTCTAAATTGGTTAAAGTATAGATTTACAAGTGACTTTGGTTTAATTCCAACTTATATGTTGTTTATAGGTTACCAGACTCGTCCCAAGCCATTTATAACCCCCAGTCACTCAGGCAAGTTTTCTACCCGTATAAACTGTTGTTGTGATGTATATGTGTATATGCATGATCTTGTGATAAATGCATATTTGTTATTAGCAAATTCTTGCGATATATTGGAGCATGTGATATGGTATATATGCATGCCTATTTCGTATTCTTGATTTATATATCTGTTGGTTCAAATGCTTATTAGTTGCATAATACCTATGCTAGAGATAAGCAGTAGTGGCGTATACCCTTAGTATAGGGGACCCAAAGGTGAACATATTTCTAAACCGGGAGTCGATGTTTCCGAGTATATTATATATATATTTATATATATATATATGGATATAGTTTTCAAAACTATTGATCGAATAAGGTTTATTCGATAACTTTATTTTTAAATAATGAATATTAGTTGAATATTCATTCGAGGACTTGTGACTCTGTTTATTCTATTTAATGATTATTATTTGAATATTCATTTGAGGATGTATGACTCTGTTTATTTTATTTAATGAATATTATTTATAATATTCATACGAGGTATTATGACTCCGCTTATTATTTAATAATATCCTTTATTTTATTAAAGAATAATGTTTTGATAATCAAACTTATTTTCGATTATTCAAATAAAGATAGTACTTTCATATAAGTATATATTTGGTTATTTAATATCCATTTCAAGTATGAGTTTTAAAACTTCTACTTCGATTATTTTTATAAGGATTATCTTTATGAGAATATTATTTAAATAATAATATTCAGATATTTCTAATATATCGGGACTGATTTATTTTAATAAATCAGCAGTACTCCAAACATTCTTAAAAATGTTTTCGAGTCTTCAAAATGATTTTTAAAGTTAGAGTAGACCCCAAAACTCATTTTTATATTTAAGATCTTTCTTTCAAAAGGGGATTTAAATACTCGCTCAAAACCTGGGGGATCCGGCTCTGTGGTGTATTTTACATTCGCAACGTGGTTGCTGTTTTGAGAAAACAATTTGATTACTTGCCCAACGTTCGGGAAGTAAGTCCATCTAATTGAGTCGGCATAAGTGACATGCCGGGGTACGGTCTATCAAAGTGTAAGTGGTTGGGTGGCAGTCCATCAACACGTAAGAGGCCGGGTGGCGGTCCAGCACAAGGTCCTAATACGACCAGGGTGATGACCGGTGGGGGATTCATCCATCTACTAGTAGAAAAGGTTACTTATTGGTATCTTTACCTGATCAGCAAGATATCAGGTTTATGCCAAAATTCTTTTCTTTCCAAAATTCATTGGATATTGCAACTCTGTTTATAATTTTCATAACAGAGGTTTTCAAGGAGTGTATGAAATGTATATATATATAGGTGTATATATATATCGGGACTTAATGAAGTATCTCGTAACTTCATTATTTATAATGATATTCAAAGATTGAATCTATGCAAATCTTGTCTTGTAGTCTCATCTATGTGATGAACTTTTGAAACTAATTATAACTTGAACGGTGGTAGTTCAAGTAGTATTCGGAAAAGATATAAGTATATTGGAGTATCTTGTAACTTCATCTTTTCAACTTATATCTGGTTAATGATCATCTTATGCATGACATAGATTTTCACAAAAATGTTGAGACAAGGTTAGATATATGAGATCACCTTGCAACGATATTTTTATACAGTTATAAACTGGGACTCTGTGTATATTATGCATGGAAGAGGACTTCCAAGATTTTGAAAAGTATATATGTATATATACTGAATATTTTGCGACTTCATCGCATTAAGATATCAAACTTGGTCCATTTCTTTTGACCAAGACTTTCATGAGTACTATGAGAAGGCTCATATATTGTTAATCATTATACATATTATTTTGGTGGGCTTGCTGCTCACCCTTACTTTCTTCTTTCATCACACAACAACAGATAGAAAAGATGAACAGGACCAAGCTCCCAATTCGCAAGCGGTTAGAAAATGTTCCGCAGTTTTCTGGAAGCGTCGATGTCGCCGTAGCTGAGGTAGGAGCTACCAATAGGCTAGGTTTTCAACTATTGATGAATCAGACTTATGTATAATATGAATTGTAATAATGGCAAACAAATGTAAATTTATTCAGAACCTTCTTGAGGTGTAATGGCTTATTATGTGGAATAAAACGACTTGTGTTATTTTTTGGATATTCATCTCTGAGACTATAACTTGTGGTGTGTGTGTTTATTGTGGGGTCACAGTACAGAGTAGTTGATTGTTTATTAAGATTGGGTGTTATTAAGGGAAATGGAACTCGTGACAACCCGGATCCCCGACCCCGGATTTGGGGGTGTTACAGAAATGGTATCTGAGCTAAGCGTTATAAACCTCAGAGATGATGTGACATTAAGATAATAAGTTCACTAAGATAATAAGAACTCTTGCCAAGTTCATAGTCGGGCTACCTAACGTAGTACTGACAGTTAAAATCCTTATGGGAACCCTTATAAATATCGTGATAGAAGCGTAGTTCGTTATCGTATATGGTAGCGGGACTCCGAACCCTGAGGATGAGGAGCAACATTGTGATGATGTTTTATTACTAATTGGAGATCGGATTGTGGATCCGATAGAGCGTTCTAACGCAGGACCAGATGATGTTCATATTGAGGATGTAGCGGTTGAGGATGTTGTCCTAGAAGGGATTGTGGTTGAGGAGGATTCCGTGGAGGATCCTGACAAGAATGAATAAAGGACCACTGAGGAATTGATGACCATGGTTAGGTCGACTACCAGAGGTAGGATTGGTCGGTCACTACCAGAGGTTTGTTCAAGTTTGTAAAGATAGTAGCCCCTTTAACGCGGCTTACTCGTAAGACTGAGAAGTTCTAATGGACAGAGAAATGCGAGAACAGCTTTTAAGAACTGAAGCAAAGATTGGTGGCGGACCCTATGATGGCATTGCCGGATGGAAAAGGAGATTTTGAGATGTGTAGTGACACTTCACATAAGGAATTAGGGTGCTTCTTATACAGCACAACAAGGTAATCACGTACGCGTCAAGATAATTAAGGGAATATAAAAATTCGATATCCTCACCCATGAGCTTGGTCTCGTGGCAATAGTTTTGCCCTAAAGATTGGAGGCACTACTTGTATGGAGAGAAGTGCGAGATTTACCTAAGCCATAAGTGCTATAGTACATTTTCCCGTAGAAAGAGCTCAACATACGCCAGAGGAGGCGGTTAAAGCTAATCAAGAATTATGATTGGGAGATTATTTATCCTTCGGGGAAAGCCAATGTGGTGGCTGATGCCCTTAGTAAAAAGGAGAAACTCAAGATGATAATGTATTTGGGAGAGTTTATAAGAGATTTTGAGAAAATGGAAATAGGAGTGAAGGTAACCGGAGCTGGTACCGAAAAGATGTTTGAGATTGCAATATAGTCCGAATTATCAGAAAAGAACATATTGTGCCAGAAAAAGTGATGAATGAAGGCAGAGAGCCAATAATTAGATATTAAGATTACTACCGAGAAAGATGATAAGGGAATAATGAGGTATTCCTACAGAATTTGGGTTCCAAATGTTCAAGAGCTTAAAGATGAAATCTTCGATGAAAGCTAGTTTGAGAAATAAGATTTAGAGCGAACCCTGAACGTGATAGTCAGGGAGGTCGCCATCAAGATAGAAGGAACCCATAACATAATGGAGTGGAAAATGAGGATTTTAACGTATAAGATAACCCGAAGTATGGAGAAGGATGAAACATTTTATACTAAGGAAATAGAAAGTCGAGTAAGGAAAGGAGACCCGAGACGGTACTCCTATACGACAATTCATGGACCTGTCCAAAAAGAACTTAGACTATTATCCCCAACCACCACCTTGAGGAAATAATGCGGCAAGAAATTCTTTCAGGTTCTTTAAGTCGCTAAGCTCTCAGAGTTCCAAGGAACAAGCTGACCCAGTCGAGGCAAGAGCCTGGCTAAAGGAAATACAGGAATCATTTGAGATTCTAAATGATTGACGAATCACAAAAGACTGTTTTTGTCACTTACCCTCCTAAGAGAGAGACCACCCACTGGTGAAAGACCAAGAAAGGCACGGAGCCCGAGGTTAGAATAAACTGATTAAAGTTCAGTCAATTGTTTTCGGGAAAGTAATTCCCAAGGTTATGGAGAGAGTGTAAAAGCTTTAGAGCCAGAACAAAGGCGGACGAGTATGATGAAATATGAAGCTAAGTTGTAAAAGTTGTCAAGATTCGTTCTGATGACAAGAATCTCAGAACGATGTGATGTTTGAAATCAATGCTTATGTTGGGTTGGTTCATGAAATAATGATAAGAGAAAGGAAAATAAAAAGAAATTGAAGTGGAAAGGAATATAAAGGCAATAGAGATTGAGGAATGATAAGGAAGTTGGGTATGAGGAAACCCTAAAGACTCGTAGCAATAGAAATAGAAAAGTATGTAATCGTCAGGATGAGGGTGATTCACCATGAGTTAAATAGATGGTTGAAGGCATAAGAGATACATATATTTTATCCCCTATAAGTTGGGAGGACTCAAGGAAACCTTGAGATAGTTCGAAGGATAAATAATGAGACGCGGATAGACTGAGGAGACAAGGAAGTAAGAAATTAGGAAAATTGGATGAAGGAAGTGACCTTCAAGAATGTGAAGTGTAAGACCGGTGGCTTGATACTCAGAAAGGGAGACGCCAGGTATGAAAGATATCCCAACATTGAGGTGACTATTGACATAAACAACAAAAGTAACTAAGGAATTATTAAGAAGAAGTTCACGTTGAACACGACCAATATCTTCCAGAACATCCTTGTTATCGTTACCAAATTAGGCAAGAAAAGCGGATAACCGTTGTTATCTTTTGGAGGCCATATTGATTGACCTCATTTTGAATACAGATGTTATTGTGAAATTAGGCATATACTATCGAGGTGGAAATGATTGAATAAGACACCCTTATCAGGGATATATGACTTGATTTATCCATGGAAGGATGCTTGTACCTTTTTAAAGGTGGAATTAAGGATAGAACATCGGTAACTTAAAATAAATCCTAGGGGAATGCATAAAGGTTGGCATTTCACCCTTAATAGGGATAGAATGAGTTTTGACAGTATGAATTGGAAAGGATTAAGGTAATAACAACCTTTAAGAATCAGTGGAGAAATTTTTCAGAAGTATATAGACAATGATTCTGGTATTAATAAAGGGTATCTTGATATGCCCTGTATCTAGGGAATACAGGAGGAACGATTCAAGGATAACCTTAGAGGTTTTACAAGGAGAAAGGTAAAATTCAAAATTCTCAAGAATAAAAATGTTGATAAAGGAAATATGACGTAAGTATAAGGATGCCAAGTGGGGCACGTGTTAAACCACGAGAAAGTATGGATCGAACCAGTAATGGTCGAAATTGTTCAGGGCAATTAGGACTTAAGATAAAAGATGTTCTAAGTATGATTGAGAGTCAGTCGTGACAGTGATTAACCTCTAAAGACTGAGGCAATAACTTATGGAAAAATGGTGATATTTTTTTTTACTCATCAGATTTTAAGGAAAACATCTTCACATACGCTGTGATTGAAATGAGGTAGAAAATTTATTTGGAGGTGGTTAAAATGACATTGACTGTAAGGAAATTTTACTATCAGGAAAGGCCAAAGAGGTGGCCGACACTTTAAAGGTAACAGGATAATTATCGGCGCTCATGCCAGAAGAATACAATGATAATGGTTAAAGCCGTGAAGATTGTATTATGATTTGAAAGATTGACATTCCTTCTGATGACTGTGCAATACCCAACTGTAATAGTAGTTTTTAAAGGTTTAATTCGTATAATCGCCATGAGCGGGCTATCTATCTCAGAAGATACTATCTTGAGATAAGCCAGGACCATGTTTCAAAAAGGGCTAGACGAACCCTTGAGTTAAGTCTTCTATTTAAGGCATACGATTAAGAATGGTATTAACCTGCTATCGTTGCTTTGATTGAAATTCTTCTGCAATTTTATCTGCTTCATGTCATATGTACGTCAAGTTCAGGAGAGTTCTTCATGAATCATGAACGGTGATCATGTTACCTCCTGAGAAGAATTCGATACGAGATGTATGGACTCCGTATAGTTAGCTATTAAGACTTCATGGAAAATGAATGATTACAGTAGGTCAACAGTGGACCCTAGTAATGCAGCAATGATTCTGCGAGTAATGAGTCGATTACAACCGTGAGAGTTGTATTGGGATGGATGTTGAGATTGAGTACCACTAATCGGGTCATGTTGACGTATAAGTTATCTTTGATAGAAAAACTAGGTCGATTATTTACCTATTGAATATTTAATTCATTCTTATCAATAGAGAGTCGTATTACTATACGAGGAAGGTTGCAGTGCAAGCATAGAATTCTAGTAACGATGATGTCTAGAATGAGATCCCAGATTCAATTTTCGATATCGAGGGAGTTTCAAAGGTGATTGTGTATAAGCTCGAGGAAGAGCATGGGTCCATAGAATGATGGACAGAATAGCGAAAATATTTAGGCATGTGAAATATGATGCTATAATACTTGATGTTGATATAAATACATATATGTTTTGTTCTCCTATGACAAACCTCTATAGTTCAGAGGTAGATTCCAAACCAGATATTTTATGGCAATAAATTTTTTTACGTATATATAATTCTCTTCAATTCATTCTTTTCTCTCCTTTTTATTTTGTATAAGATGAGAAGAACAACCCTTCCAGAAGGGGAGGTATTACCGAATGACTATCTATCTGTGTGATAGAAGCCTAGTAGGATACCACATGTTGTTTAATTGCTTGTCAAGTATTAAAGGCTGGCCACCTTCTGTACTAACTATGCAATAGAACAAGTGTTCATGATCATAGTGATCTCTCAATAAATTCTTTTACTTCTATATGAAGGACCAAGCTTTCGAAGATGGAAGCAGCTAAAGGAAGTAGTATCAGTATGGTGGTATTCCGATTCTAACACATTCGTGATACTAAGGTTGACGTGGTTATTAAAAGATTATAGAACGCTAACGAGCAAAAGTGTAACCAGTATAGTATTATGTATGGAAGATAGTAACGCTTACGAATTAGAAAAGAATGAGTATCGAGAAGCAAAAGCTATAATGCTAGAAGCTATGATGAGAGTCGGTGCAATAGACTTGAAAGAATTTGGAATGATCACTTAACGCGGATTAAGTTATCTCACGATAATCGATCGTATATCAGTATCGAGGTATCGCCTTATGAGATCCTTGAGGGAAGACAATGTTGATCCCCTTATGTTAGGATGAAGTAGTAGAGCGCAAGATGCTCGGACCAGCAGTAGTCCAAAGGACCAAGGATATAATAGATCTAATCAGAGGATGGCTGGTAGTAGCCCAAGATGGACATAAGAAGTATGTTGATTTGACACGAAAGGACAAAGAATAGGGAGTAGGGGACCTAGTGTTTTTAAAGGTATCCCCTTGGAAACCCTTGGTAAGGATTGATGAGATTCGGAAAGAAAGAAAAGCTAAGTCCACAATTTGTCAGACCCTTGGATATACTAAAGCATATTGGGAAGTTAGCATACGAGCTAACTGTTGGATTTATATCGCAGCGGAGGCATGGCAAAACACTTTTACACATATAAAATCCAAATAAAAGCATATAAATCATGGTAAAAATATAGGGATCGAATCTAACCTTTAAAATAATTCGGAGACAACGATCAGAGATCCTTAGCAGTTGCTCCTCAAGTGTGAAGCACTCCACCGGTATCCACCAAGAAAACGATGTTAAGGAGGAGGAAGGAGGTGGAGAGAATTGGGTTTTCCAAACTTTTTGAGTTTTTAGGGTTCAAATAAAAATAGGGTCTATAATAGTATATTTATAGGCAAAATTTTCAGCTGAAATTTTCCCATAAATAATATTATTATTATCCCATTTATTACTCTCATTAATAATTAAAACACCTTTTAATTATTAATCCTTTTTCTAAACACTTTAGAAATAATTATCTCTCTTGATTTAATTTCCAAAAATTAAATCCTTAATTAATAATATTAAGAACTTTTCTTAATTAATTTATAATCAATTAAATCTCATTTAATCAATTATTAAATTTGCCAATTAATTATTTATTTCACAAATAAATAATTATTAGCCATTATTAATTAATTCCTCCACCATTAAATCATTCTCTTTTTATGGTGTGACCGTGTAGGTTCAATATTAAGCCGGTAGTAGAAATAAATAATAATAAAACTATTTTATCATTATTTATATAAATTCTCTAATTTATTAAATATGATTAATTAATTAATCACATTTATTCTACATCGTGAGGGATACTTCTCAGCATATCGCGACTATCCGGATAATATGAATTCACTGCTTAGAATACCAAGAACCTATTCAGTGAATAGTTACCGTACAATAAACTCCTTCTACCCTACAACGTCCCGATTAAATACAAGGCATGGATCTCGTGTCAAGCCTATCTAATTTAATCACTTGCTTACCATTTACTATGCTTAGTTCTATGCAAATTAGAAACTCCTTTCTAATTTCATTCACTCTGGCCAGAGATTCCTGAACTAGCATAAGTGGTCAGCCTTGAACATTCGCTTCCTTCACTGGAAGGGGCAGATCCTTTATTGATCATACACTATCTTCGTGTACAAATTCCTATACCCAGTAGAGCCCTAATAATTGTCCCTGGAGACTAAGAACTAAACCAAAGCATAGTTCAGTGTACACAAGATGACTAAGATGACCTCAAGTCTAAGGATACTTGTACAACTATCACTATGTGAACAACTGCTGACACGTGAGTGAACTTCATCAGTTGTTCAGCTGTGCGAGTCATGTTCAGTGAACTTATTCTATAATAAGCACCTACATACTAGCTATAGTGTCACCACACAAATGTCTATGAGAACAGACATCCTTCATAATGAAGCAAGCATAGTATGTACCGATCTCTGCGGATTATTAATTACCAGTTAGTAATCCTACGACCAGGAATTATTTAAGTTTAGAGTTATCATCTTTTAGGTCTCACTATTATGATCTCATCATAATCCATAAAAAGCTTTACTCTAAACTATGGTATACCTTATTTAAACACTTAAATAGATAGAGCCCGTAATAAAAACAAAACAAGTCTTTTATTAATTTCAATGAAATCAAAACAGATTACACAGGAAGTTATTCCTAAATCCTAATTCATGATTGGACTTAGGACATATTCCTTTCAATCTCCCACTTGTACTAAAGCCAATCACCCTGGTATCTAATACCCATCTTGTCTTTATGACGATCAAAATGACTTTCATAAAGTAGCTTTGTGACTGGGTCTCCTATGTTGTTATGTGTGACAACTCTAATTCAATACAATATAAGAAATGTTACCGCGCTCCCACTAACCATTTTGTAGACACATGGTTCATCTACGTTTTTGATAAAACCAAACTCTTTGATTGTCTCATCAAAATGGATGTTCCATCTACGAGAAGCTTGCTTTAAACCACATATGGTTCGCAGCAGCTTACACACTAGGTTTTCATTTCTCTTGGAAAGAAAACCATCTGGCTAATTGCCAAATCTCATAGTCGTAGTAAGCAGCAATCGCAAGCAAAATCCGAACTGATTTTAACAGGGCTACAGGTAAAAGGTTTCATCAAAGTCAATCCATTGCCTTTGTTTGAATCCTTTTGCCACAAATCTGGCCTTATAGGTCTCCACCTGGCCATCTGCTCTAATCTATCTTTTGTATACCGTATACATAGATTCCATTCTGGATTTCATGGCACTTTGCCATTTCTCTGAGTCAACACTACTCATAGCCTCATTATAGGTCACAGGGTCGTCATCATCAATGATCGATAACTCATTGTCATTCTCAATGACAAGGCTATATTACCCCTCAGGTTGGCGAGACACTCTCCCTGACCTACGAATGGGCTGTTCCACAAAAGCTTGTTCAGTCAGAACAGGTGTTTCCACTTGATCCGTAGTAGTTTGTGCTTCTTGAATTTCATCAAGTTCAATTTTGCTCCCACTGTTTCCTTCAAGGATAAACTCCTTTTCCAAGAAGGTAGCATGTCTGGAGACAAACACCCGATGATCGGTGTAAAAGTCATACCCTAAAGTCTCTTTAGGATATCCCATAAAACTACATTTTACGGATCGATATTCCAGCTTATCTGGGTCAACTTTCTTGACATAAGCTGGACATCCCCAAATCTTAACGTGTTTAAGACTCGGTTTCCTTTCTTTCCATATCTCATACGGAGTTTGAGGAACAGATTTGGAAAGTACCTTATTCAGTAAATATGTTGAGGTTTCCAATGCATAACCCCATAGGAATACTGGAAGATTTGTATAGCTCATCATAGACCGAACTATGTCTAACAAAGTTCGATTTCTCCTTTTAGATACCAATCTGGAGGCGTCCACTGGGAGACTATACCATTTACTTTGAGATAATCTAGAAACACTCCATTAAAGTATTCACCACCTCGATCTAATCGAAGAATTATAATACTCTGTTTGGTTTGTTTCTCCACTTCATACTTATACTCTTTGAACTTTTCAAAGGCTTCAGACTTGTGTTTCATCAAACACATATCCGAATCTAGATCTATCATCTATGAAAGTAATGAAGTTTGAGAATCCACCCATGGCTTGCTTAGACATTGGTCCACATACATCTGTGTGTACCATTCCTAGCAAATTTGCAGTCCTCTCTCCATGTCTACTAAATGGAGACTGCAGTGCCACTATAAAGTGAGGCTTTCATCATCCCTTTTCTTTTATTAGTTTGTTCAATCTGAAGTAAATTATGTCACATTTATACAGACCATTATTTAAAGTACCACGTCCATAAAGAATATTATCTCTAAGAATAGAACATTCATTATTCTCAATAATAAATGAAAATCCAGCCAAGTCTAACATGGGAATAATATTCCTCACAATCGAGGGAACAAAATAACAATTATTTAAAATAATAGTCTTGCCCGTAGGCATATGTAAATGAAATGATTCTACATCTTTAGCAGCAACTCTTGCTCCATTTCTCATCAGTAGAATCACCTCCTCTTCCTCAAGAGTCCTACTTCTTCTTGGTCCCTGCAACAAATTGCAGATATGAGAACCACAGGCGGTATCTAATACCCAAGTAGAAATTTGATTTAATGACATATTCACTTCTATCACGAACATACCTGAATCAGAAGCGGTAGTCTCACTACCCTTCTTCTTCTTCAATTCTGCAAGGTAAACCTTGCAGTTCCTCTTCCAGTGCCCCACTTTGTTACAGTGAAAGCAAACAACTTTGCTCTTGGGGTCTTCAGCTTTTGGTGGAACCGGCATTTTCTCACCTACTTTCTTCTTCTTGGAAGAGTTCCTCTTCCTTTTCTTAGGATTGGAACCTTCACCAATTAGAAGAACAAAACTCTTCTTAGGGGGAAAATTCGATTCCGCAGTCTACAACATGTTGTAGAGTTCAGGCAGGCTGACATCCAACTTATTCATATGAAAGTTCACAATAAACTGCGAGAACGAACTCGGAAGCGATTGCAAGACCAAGTTTTAGCTCAGCTCCCCATCCATGGCAAAACCTAGTTGTCCAAGACGTTCAATCAAATTGATCATCTTAAGTACATGGTCATTCACAGATGATCCCTCAGACATCCTACAACCGAACAACTCCTTCGATATCTCATATCGAGTTGTCATCCCCGCCACATCATACAACTCTTGTAGATGCATGAGGATAGTGTGAGCATCTATATGCTCATGTTGCTTCTGTAGCTCAATGTTCATGGAAGCTAGCATGATGCATTGAGCAACATTTGCATCATCTATCCACTTACGATACACAACATGTTCATCATTATGTGCATCGCTAGCAGGTTCAGTAGGCTTAGGTGAGTCAATCACGTATTCCAGCTTCTCAATCCTGAGAACAATTCTCAAGTTTCGAAGCTAGTCAGTATAATTAGGACCAGTCAATTTGTGAGCATCCAGTATGCTCCTGAGTGATAGTGCAGAAGACATAACGTACAAAGTAAATCTGTAAATGATAAACACATAACAACACTTAGCAAACATTCGATTTCATTTCAAAACACTATATGAATCGGGTCTTTATTCATAAGTGGCTCCCACTAGTTTATCTAATTTATTCAACCCCCTACATGAAAAATTAAGCATTCATAATGCTAGTGGGAATAGGGATCCTACATTCCATTACACAACCCCGGCTGTGGCACGAAACGCCTTGTAATGTTCAATAGGCAGACAACTCTTGTCAATTACATCTAATGTTATTCCCTAATCAAACTTTAGCCTCTTGAATAATTGAGTCACGGCTGTGGTACGACAAACTCAATATTTTAAGTCAAGTCTAACCCAACATTCCGTACAATTGAATCAGTCCCCAAAGGCCCACGGCTGTGGCACGTAACGACCTTTAGATTCTTATTCAATGTACACATATCTATGTAATAGACAAGTATTTCTTATTTCGAAATCAAAGCCCTCGGCTGTGGCACGAAACGACAATGATTTAAAAATAAGAACTACTTTCTATCATGTTGGAAGGCTATGACCGACACAAGCCCGTTGTATCATAGGCCAATTACTACTTGATATTATTTAATTTTAGAGGGATTATATTACGTTACAATCATAATCATATTATAAAGAAATTCTTCCTTTTAAATTAAATATTTCAAATCAATAATCAATAATCAGATGATTCCCAGATCGGGTGGAGCATTGTCAAGAGGCGTCACTTAATAACCCTTTCTTACAGATAGAAATCTGTTATTGACAGAATCATCCTTTCTCTCATATCGAAAATTCATATTCAATTACGTGTTTCATAAACACAAGAATCTCATGATTGTATTCATAATATTATTCTTAAGGTTATTAAACAATTTCACTATACTAGGTTATCATAAAACGCCTTATGTTCATTTAAGTTCACCTAAATCTATCATCGCATGATAAACTAAGCATATATCACATATATCAACATTAATAAACATCAAGGTAGGCATGTTATATCATCTAGCATATTAGTCTAAGCATTATACATCTCTATGTATCGCGTGAAGCATTTAAAAGCAGTTAAAACAGTTAAAAATAGCTTTAAAACACTTTCGGAAATATAAACAGTTCAAAACTTTTATATAAACTAAAATTGATCCCTCCATTAGATCCATCTCGGAAAAACGAATCCAACGGTATATTGCACGCCTAAAACGGAGTTACGAAACTCCCAGAAAATCAATTTTAATGTAAACAGTCGGGCTGTAACGCATTACAGGAACGCGTTACAAGCCCTGTAACGCATTCCGGTGATGCGTTACAACCCTTTTAACCAATTAAAAGGTGTAACGCATTCCGTGAATGCGCCACAGGGTGTAACGCATTCCCGGAATGCGCGACACCCCTTTTTTTTCTTGCAGCAGCCGCCGTCTTTTCCCTCGCACGGATTTCCGTGCCGCCGTACCTTTGCTGTCATCCCTGTCTTGTGTCTTTTTCCGTGCAGTAGTAGACAGACAATACAAACACAGCAGATGTACAAATAGATATATATATATATATACAACTGAATATACATATATATATACTATATTTAATTAAGAATTTAATTAAAACAACTTCAAAAATTCATAATAAAAAATCTATACATCCTAAAATTATGAAAAAAATACCCAGACGATCTACAACACTTGTAGAACCCAGATCAACATTCAAAATTATTCTGAGAAATGATTTCTCATCAGACAAAATTAATCCATGATATAACTTGTAAAAATCATAATTAATTCATACAAGCACATAAAATTCTGAAATTTTTACCACAGATCTATATGCATACAACCTATGCTCTGATACTATTGTTGGATTTATATCGCAGCGGAGACATGGCAAAACACTTTTACACATATAAAATCCAAATAAAAGCATATAAATCGTGGTAAAAACATAGGGATCGAATCTAACCTTTAAAATAATTCGGAGACAACGATCAGAGATCCTTAGCAGTTGCTCCTCAAGTGTGAAGCACTCCACCGGTATCCACCAAGAAAACGATTTTAAGGAGGAGGAAGGAGGTGGAGAGAATTGGGTTTTCCAAACTTTTTGGGTTTTTAGGGTTCAAATAAAAATAGGGTCTATAATAGTATATTTATAGGCAAAATTTTCAGCTGAAATTTTCCCATAAATAATATTATTATTATCCCATTTATTATTCTCATTAATAAATTAAAACACCTTTTAATTATTAATCCTTTTTCTAAACACTTTAGAAATAATTCTCTCTCTTGATTTAATTTCCAAAAATTAAATCCTTAATTAATAATATTAAGAACTTTTCTTAATTAATTTATAATCAATTAAATCTCATTTAATCAATTATTAAATTTGCCAATTAATTATTTATTTCACAAATAAATAATTATTAGCCATTATTAATTAATTCCACCACCATTAAATCATTCTCTTTTTATGGTGTGACCCTGTAGGTTCAATATTAAGCCGGTAGTAGAAATAAATAATAATAAAACTATTTTATCTTTATTTATATAAATTCTCTAATTTATTAAATATGATTAATTAATTAATCACATTTATTCTACATCGTGAGGGATACTTCTCAGCATATCGCGACTAAATTCACTGCTTAGAATACCAAGAACCTATTCAGTGAATAGTTACTGTACAATAAACTCCTTCTACCCTACAATGTCCCGATTAAATACAAGGCATGGATCTCGTGTCAAGCCTATCTAATTTAATCACTTGCTTACCATTTACTATGCTTAGTTCTATGAAAATTAGAAACTCCTTTCTAATTTCATTCACTCTGGCCAGAGATTCCTGAACTAGCATAAGTGGATCAGCCTTGAACATTCGCTTCCTTCACTGGAAGGGGTAGATCCTTTATTGATCATACACTATCTTCGTGTACAAATTCCTATACCCAGTAGAGCCCTAATAATTGTCCCTGGAGACTAAGAACTAAACCAAAGCATAGTTCAGTGTACACAAGATGACTATGATGACCTCAAGTCTAAGGATACTTGTACAACTATCACTATGTGAACAACTGCTGACACGTGAGTGAACTCCATCAGTTGTTCAGCTGTGCGAGTCATGTTCAGTGAACTTATTCTATAATAAGCACCTACATACTAGCTATAGTGTCACCACACAAATGTCTATGAGAACAGACATCCTTCATAATGAAGCAAGCATAGTATGTACCGATCTCTGCGGATTATTAATTACCAGTTAGTAATCCTACGACCAGGAATTATTTAAGTTTAGAGTTATCATCTTTTAGGTCTCACTATTATGATCTCATCATAATCCATAAAAAGCTTTACTCTAAACTATGGTATATCTTATTTAAACACTTAAATAGATAGAGCCCGTAATAAAAACAAAACAAGTCTTTTATTAATTTCAATGAAATCAAAACAGATTACACAGGAAGTTATTCCTAAATCCTAATTCATGATTGGACTTAGGACATATTCCTTTCAATCTCCCACTTGTACTAAAGCCAATCACCCTGGTATCTAATACCCATCTTGTCTTTATGACGATCAAAGTGACTTTCATAAAGTAGCTTTGTGAGTGGGTCTGCTATGTTGTTATGTGTGTCAACTCTAATTCAATACAATATAAGAAATTTTATCGCGCTCCCACTAACCATTTTGTAGACACATGGTTCATCTACGTTTTTGATAAAACCAAACTCTTTAATTGTCTCATCAAAATGGATGTTCCATCTACGAGAAGCTTGCTTTAAACCACATATGGTTCACAGCAGCTTACACACTAGGTTTTCATTTCTCTTGGAAAGAAAACCATCTGGCTAATTGCCAAATATCATAGTCGTAGTAAGCAGCAATCGCAAGCAAAATCTGAACTGATTTTAACAGGGCTACAGGTAAAAGGTTTCATCAAAGTCAATCCATTGCCTTTGTTTGAATCCTTTTGCCACAAGTCTGGCCTTATAGGTCTCCACCTGGCCATCTGCTCTAATCTATCTTTTGTATACCGTATACATAGATTCCATTCTGGATTTCATGGCACTTTGCCATTTCTCTGAGTCAACACTACTCATAGCCTCATTATAGGTCACAGGGTCGTCATCATCAATGATCGACAACTCATTGTCATTCTCAATGACAAGGCTATATTACCTCTTAGGTTGGCGAGACACTCTCCCTGATTCATGATTGGACTTAGGACATATTCCTTTCACTAGCCCTACACCCGAACCTGTAGCAAGTTCATAACGTGTTCCACGTATCAATGTTAAGGAAGTGTAATTCGGATGCCAGATAAATAGGGGCATATGAGAGCATAGTCATGCAACCCGACGTAACCTAAATGGAGCAACCAGGAAGGGTTATAGAGTGAAAAAGGAACAAGTGCTTAGGAGAAGGGTTATCAAACTAGGCAGAGTTTGGTGGTAGGACCACAATGTGGGAAAATTTACTCGAGAGTTAGAAAGTGCAATGCTAAGAGAGTATCCCTATTCATTTTCTATCTGATTCCGGGACGGAATCCTTTTAAGGAGGGGAGACTGTAATAACCCCAATTTTTGGAAATTTTTGAAACCCTTATGAATAGTGATTTTGCAGATTATGCTGAATGAGAAAACTTTTCATGCCATGCTATGTAGGGGTTCTGTTATTGATATTCTGAGATTTTATTAGTACTCTATATGGTATATAAGTATATGTAAAGATCGTCAGAATCCAATTCCGAACACTTTGATTTTTCCCGGAAATCCAATAGATACGGAAAGAATTGAGTATAAGGTAACAGGATAAAAAGGATTTAAATTCAAGGATTATAAGAGAGGATCATAAAAGGAATATAATGTATTGAGAAAGGTTAAGGAAACCCAAGTAATAAGATCCCGGGTATGATCCCTATAACGATAAACGAAAATGAAAGTTAAGCGAACCGTATAACAGATCAGCGGTCATTAGCCAAGTAATTAGAAGCTAATCAAAGAGGTTAGTGAGGATGATGTCATCAAACCAACAAGAAGAAGACAAGTGTGGAAGATGACATAAGCATGGTGACTTAAGCATGACAAAAAGGAGGGATTGGTTGGTTGATTGTGAACCATTCATTCTTTACCACGGTAAAAAGTAATAAAACAAAACAAAAACACCAAAAACAACCAACCAACCATTCATTTCACCAAAAACACAACTTCACCTCTTTTTCTCCATTGAAGCTCTCGGCTTCTTTCTTAGAAAAAGGGAAGTCCAAGCTCCTCCACTTGCTAATTTACAAGGTAATTATCCTAGCTTCTCCTAGTTAAGTTACATACTTCCTAGGAATCTTAGCTTCAAAATCCTTTCCTAGCATTTCCTATAAATCAATCAAGTAGATGGTGAATAGTACTTTCTTGAAATTAATTTTTGTGTTCTTGATTTCTTTGAAAGATCAAGCTTGTAGGAGGTTAGAATAAGGCTTCCATGAGCATTCCAAGAATCTTTCATGGATTAAAAGCTTCAAGGAAGGTATAACTCCTCATTATCTTAGTATTTAGTTGTTTGGTATAAATGATTATGATGATGGAATGAGAGATTAAGTGTAGTAGTTGTTTTGTCATGTTGAGATCTTAGTTGTTAAGTGTTTTTGTTGATTTTGGGAGTTAAGATTAGCACTAGTTGTTCTTGATGATTCATGGTGTGCTTTAGGCTTGGTTTAAATGGTTTAAAGTGGTTGATGAGTGATATTGTCATATGGTTGTATTGGGATTGATTGGTGATAGTTTGGTATTGAATTGGTTTGGTAAACTTTTGGGAAATCGCGTAAACAAAGCCGTCGTAATGCCCGATTTACCGTAGACTGTTTTTGTTCTTAACATCAGAACCTTTGAACTCACTGTTAGGTTTTGACCATTGCCATGTTTAGATAGTTCATGTTACGAGCTTCGTTTTGATATGTAGTTCGTTTGATTCCGATGTACGGTTTAGGAGAAACGGTCATTTTAAGTAACGACATTTCGCGAACGAACCATTACCCCTCGCCTTACTTTGAAACATATGTTAAAGACCTAAAAGGGCTAATTGGAGTATGAAACAAATATGATAAGTGGATTAGGCAGTTGTTAAGGTACTCGCGAAAGAATCTCCTTAAAACTCTTAATGGTTAATTTATTAAAAATGGTGGAGCCGAGGGTACTCGAGCGACTTAAGAGAATCATTAAGCGCAAAGCGAGCGTTAGAGTCTAAATTGGTTAAAGTATAGATTTACAAGTGACTTTGGTTTAATTTCAACTTATATGTTGTTTATAGGTTACCAGACTCGTCCCAAGCCATTTATAAGCCCCAGTCGCTCAGGCAAGTTTTCTACCCGTATAAACTGTTGTTGTGATGTATATGTGTATATGCATGATCTTGTGATAAATGCATATTTGTTATTAGCAAATTCTTGCGATATATTGGAGCATGTGATATGGTATATATGCATGCCTGTTTCGTATTCTTGATTTATATATATGTTGGTTCGAATGCTTATTAGTTGCATAATACCTATGCTAGAGATAAGCAGTAGTGGTGTATACCCTTAGTATAGGGGACCCAAAGGTGAACATATTTCTAAACCGGGAGTCGATGTTTCCGAGTATATTATATATATATATATATATATATATATATATGGATATGGATATAGTTTTCAAAACTATTGATCGAATAAGGTTTATTCGATAACTTTATTTTAAATAATGAATATTAGTTGAATATTCATTCGAGGACTTATGACTCTGTTTATTCTATTTAATGATTATTATTTGAATATTCATTTGAGGATATTTAATGAATATTATTTATAATATTCATACGAGGTATTATGACTCCGCTTATTATTTAATAATATCCTTTATTTTATTAAAGAATAATGTTTTGATAATCAAACTTATTTTCGATTATTCAAATAAAGATAGTACTTTCATATAAGTATATCTTTGGTTATTTAATATCCATTTCAAGTATGAGTTTTAAAACTTCTACTTCGATTATTTTTATAAGGATTATCTTTATGAGAATATTATTTAAATAATAATATTCAGATATTTCGAATATATCGGGACTGATTTATTTTAATAAATCAGCAGTACTCCAAACATTCTTAAAAATGTTTTCGAGTCTTTAAAATGATTTTTAAAGTTAGAGTGGGCCCCAAAACTCATTTTTATATTTAAGATCTTCCTTTCAAAAGGGGATTTAAATACTCGCTCAAAACCTGGGGGATCCGGCTCTGTGGTGTATTTTACATTCGCAACGTGGTTGCTGTTTTGAGAAAACAATTTGATTACTTGCCCAACGTTCGGGAAGTAAGTCCATCTAATTGAGTCGGCATAAGCGACAGGCCGGGGTACGGTCTATCAAAGTGTAAGTGGATGGGTGGCAGTCCATCAGCGCGTAAGAGGCCGGGTGGCGGTCCAGCACAAGGTCCTAATACGACCAGGGTGATGACCAGTGGGGGATTCATCCATCTACTAGTAGAAAAGGTTACTTATTGGTATCTTTGCCTGATCAGCAAGATATCAGGTTTATGCCAAAATTCTTTTCTTTCCAAAATTCATTGGATATTGCAACTCTGTTTATAATTTTCATAACAGAGGTTTTCAAGGAGTGTATGAAATGTATATATATATAGGTGTGTATATATATCGGGACTTAATGAAGTATCTCGTAACTTCATTATTTATAATGATATTCAAAGATTGAATCTATTCAAATCTTGTCTTGTAGTCTCATCTATGTGATGAACTTTTGAAACTAATTATAACTTGAACGGTGGTAGTTCAAGTAGTATTCGGAAAAGATATAAGTATATTGGAGTATCTTGTAACTTCATCTTTTCAACTTATATCTGGTTAATGATCATCTTATGCATGACAAAGATTTTCACAAAAACGTTGAGACAAGGTTAGATATATGAGATCACCTTGCAACGATATTTTTATACAGTTATAAACTGGGACTCTGTGTATATTATGCATGGAAGAGGACTTCCAAGATTTTGAAAAGTATATATGTATATATATAGAATATTTTGCGACTTCATCGCATTAAGATATCAAACTTGGTCCATTTCTTTTGACCAAGACTTTCATGAGTACTATGAGAAGGCTCATATATTGTTAATCATTATACATATTATTTTGGTGGGCTTGCTGCTCACCCTTGCTTTCTTCTTTCATCACACAACAACAGATAGAAAAGATGAACAGGACCAAGCTCCCAATTCGCAAGCGGTTAGAAAATGTTCCGCAGTTTTCTGGAAGCGTCGATGCCGCCGTAGCTGAGGTAGGAGCTACCAATAGGCTAGGTTTTCAACTATTGATGAATCAGACTTATGTATAATATGAATTTTAATAATGGCAATGAAATGTAAATTTATTCAGAACCTTCTTGAGGTGTAATGGCTTATTATGTGGAATAAAACGACTTGTGTTATTTTTTGGATATTCATCTCTGAGAATATAACTTGTGGTGTGTGTGTTTATTGTGGGGTCACAGTACAGAGTAGTTGATTGTTTATTAAGATTGGGTGTTATTAAGGGAAATGGAACTCGTGACAACCCGGATCCCCGACCCCGGATTTGGGGGTGTTACATCCCACTATTTTAATCTCATTATAATTCTAGAAGCTTTACTCTAAACTATGGAGCATCTTATTTATAACACTTTAAATAGATAAAGCCCATAATAAAACCAAAATAAATCTTTTATTAATTTCAATGAAATCAAATTGGAATACAAGAAAGTTCTTCCTAACTCATCATACATGATTGGATTTAGGAAAAACACTTTCAAGTCGCACCGGTCTCGCTTAAAACCCACAGCCTTACAAGTTCAATGAACCTGTTGTTGACAAAATCACCCCATATTGGAAATAAAGAAGATTCGTATTTCATTTTGTGTTCCATAAACACGAGAATCTCATTATCGTTTGTGAATTTTAAAATGTTGAGTCGTAACAGATTTTATCTTGTTTAGCAGGCATGGCATGGGTGACGTATCTAATACATTCATTCATGCATCATTAACTATTATATACATACATTCATACATCAATATGTAAAGTGTGGTATGTAAACGTGCTTGGTTATGGCCTTTATCCCATGTAATCCTTTCAAGCTAATGAAACATCAAGGTCAATCTATGGTGAATTAAATAAATACAATTACAATTACAAGTCTTCATTCTTCTAGTCTCGATTGTTGCTCCTCCTCCTGAATCATGCCTCTTTGAAGTACATTACATTAAAACAACCTATATTAATGTACTTACATAAGAAAACTCGAGTTACATTCGAGGTAAAATAGTTACAAGAATAATGAAAATGACATGCAAGTCGTATTTATAAAACCAAAACCATAAAATTTAATCTAAAGGTCTTAAGGCCATAATCAGCACCATGCTCAAGTAAACAAATAAAGAACTTGAGAAAAATAAAATATCGCGGGGGTCCGGGGGCGGCAGACTCCGGCTGGGGTCAAATTAAAAAAGAAATTTTTAATTTCGGAAGACCAGTCTTGTACAGAAATCTCAATTTTAGAACTAAAGATCATAGCTTAACTAGCCTCTGCCAGTACTGCATCATATGCAGTTTCAATGGATAATACATATTATACTTTAACGGATAAATCCATCAACGATAAAACCATCAACTGATAAATCTATCAACGGATAAATCCATCAACTAATAAATCCATTAACGGATAAACAGTTCTGTGCATCAACGGAAGACCAGTCTAGTACAGAATTCTCAATTTCAGAACTACAGATCATATCCGAACTAGTCTCTACCCCTACTGCATCATATGCAGTTTTAGAAGTATGTATCATATACATATTAATGATTCCCCATATAATAGATCATGTCAATACACCATCTGTCCAACAGTTTAGATCACTATCTTTAAACCAGACATCAAGCATAACATACAAATTGCATACTGATCAGTCATGGAAAATTATTACGTGTTAGTATCATCATATACGTAAACATCACGTGAATATACAAAAAAATCTATATAACAGTTTGAAAATTAATCAACATAACAGCATGAATATAAAATCTCATACATAAATGGTATCAATATACATACATGGCAGATCTGATTCATGGTTAATATATTGAAAAACTGTCAAACACGTAAACAAATCATCCCATTATACACATAGCTCTGATACCATTGTTAGGGATTCGATCAATAAAATGCAGCGGAAAAATCAAAATATTTTGAATCCCTAACACAAGATCTATGTATAATGACTGGATAATTATGGAGAATAGATGTTTACCTTAATCTAGCTTTCCTTCTGATTGTGATGAACGTTCTGATTCTTATGAACCACAGCATCCCTCCTTTTAGAGATCTACTCTCCAAGGTAACCACACGAACGTCCGATCGTCCAACGATCACCGGAGCCGGTACTAGCCGATTTGGTTGCCTTTCTTTCTCTCTCTCTCTCTCTCTCTCTCTCTCCCTCTCTCTCTCTCTATAGGATGTAGAGCTGCTAGGGTTGTTTTCCAAAAATGTGATACAGCCTCCTTTTTTCTAAAATTATACATCTTAATGCATATATAGGGGGAGAGAGAAGGGGGATTAAGGCCTAACCCTAAACCTAATGGGCTTCTAAAAGACCCATTCTCATTTTTGGGTTTATATTATTATTAAATTCAAATTCTAATATATATACAATTAATCAAGTCTCACTTAACTAATTTAATAATTAAATTCAAACTAATAATAATAAAATATTTACATTTATAATTTAAATAATACTCCATTTTAAACGTTATTTGTGTGTGACCGTTTAGGTTATTATTACATTGGCAATAATTTTATTTTCTAATAATAAAATTATAAACAATGAGTAGCATCTAGTAATACATCATTGCTCCCCAACTAATAATAATTGGTGATTCAATTAAACCTTTCGTGAATAATGTACAATGTAATATAATCCCTTTAGCCTTATATTATAGATCAAACTCGAGGCATGCATTGTGTCATCCTCCGCAAATGTTTAATCTTTCTTTCCTTGATCAATGAGTAAACTATTAAACAAATCAGTATTTGAGCATGACCATGCATTTTATAGTACTCAATTAAGAGGCCAATAATATCACTCCTTTAATATAGGAGGGCTAAATCTCATCTAGATCATTCATATTTCTCATACGATTCATAATATACCTAATGTCTACTTTTATGATTACCCGGTCAAGGATAACTTTCAATGGTATCAAAGTATATTAATTCTCGTATAGAAATATAATGATTTCAGGTCTAAGGACCAATACATCATTATCACTGTGAGATTAACTTATGACACATTAAACATGTCACAACGGGTCAATCCAGAACCATGTATTTAATACATGTGCCTGTGTTTTGACTTTAGTATCACCATACCTATGATCAATGAGATGTAATCATCAGTCAACAAACACACTAGTCTCAACATATTTATTATTGCCCTTAACAATAATACTTGACTAGGAACCTTTAGGAATAATAATACTATTCTCATAATCTCATTTCTAAGTCACGTACTTAGAGATATAGATTTACATATTATATTCCAAGGACATTTATTAATCTAATATTTTATCGTAGAAAATAAAAATATAATAAATTACTAAAGAATAATCCATAGAATCATAATTAATAATCCAAATGTTTCATAATATAAACATAATAGTGTTGTCTCTAGGGCACAAACACTAACAGTTGTTTCTTCCCTTGGCCAGGGGTGGTGCTTCTTGATGCTTTGCTGTTTGCGAAGACTGTGGCCTTCCTTTTGTTATCCTGATGGGTTTCTGCTATGACCAGGCCCTGACTATAGCATGTTTCGGCAACTCCATAATCTCCTTTTATATCTCCGACTTCGGTCGGTGTTGGGAACTTGATCTTGAGGTGTGAGATTGAAGTTATCGCTTGCATCATAGTTAAGGTTGACCTACCAATTATTCCATTGTAGGACGAAGGAGTATTGATGACATAGAACTTGATGACATGAGTTACTTGGTTAGGAGCAGTTCCAAAAATGACAGGTAGGTATAAGGTCACTTGGATCGGGACTAGATTATGTCTGAACCCATATAGCGGGTCTTCCAGGAAATCATTCGAGCGGACGCTTCCTAACTGCATTCGATCCACTGTATGTTTGAAGAGAATTTTTACCGAGGATCCATTATCTATCAGCATTCTCCTTACTTCATTCTCGAAAATATCCAAGCTGCATTGTGGTTGGGGTTGACTCCTTCATAGTCCTTACTGCTGAAGGATATCACCATATCTGGGAGTGAGTGGATTGAGAGCACTTCTTTGCCGAAGTCCGGACTTCGTGGTGGGGAGTGGGAACCTCCTAGGACCATATTAACTATATTCATTCCTTTCTTCTACCCCTCTCCTCTGTGGTTGTTGTCCCAGACCAAGTACTTGTTCACGTTTCCCTTCTTTACTTGATCCTCGACGAAGTACTCAAGTGATATGTAGTTCTCAGTCTTGTGGCCATGTGTCTCATGATAATCGCACTGCCTATTGTAAGACCTGCTCTCCAGAGGAGTTTGCATTGGTTTCTGGGGGTAATAGAATGGCTTTTCTTTTATCTACTTCAAGATTTCCTCCTGAGACATGTTTAGTAGAGTCCAATCCGGTTCTTGCTTTGGCTCGCGAGACTGCTTGATCGGTCCTGGATCACTCTTCGACTCAGACTTAGGACCGAGCCTCTGAAATATTGGAGTAGCTTGTCTTTCTTGATTCTGCTGGTTTTGCTTGACTTTTTTGTCCTGATGGTAACCCCCTTTCGGTCGGTCATCAGAATTCTTACCCCAATTCTGGGTCATCCTCATAGCTTGTAGCACGTCAGTTTCCTTTATAAATCTGGCAGCCATGGAGTAGGCTACCGCCAGACTCCGGGGCTCCTTGTTGATTAGTTCTACTATATATCTTTCATTGTGTTCCGGGTATAAGTTCCTCCTGAAGATGCTCAGAGCATCATGCTCATCCAAATTTGAGATCTTGTTGATTGCTTCCTTGAAACGCCTCATATGGGCTGAGAGGGACTCGTTGTCATGTTGTTTGATGGTTTTCAGGTGACACATATGCATCTCGTGTGTCTTGTTTTCTCGGAACCTCCTAAGAAAAGATGCGCGGAACTCCTTCCAACTATGGATGCTTCGGAGGGGATCCTGCTGAACCATATACGGGCCCCTCCATTAAGAGTTGATGCGAAGAACATGGACTTTGTCAAGTGATTATAGTAGTATATTTGCGCGATCTGCTCAAATTAATTCAAGTGTTCTTCTGGGTCTCCCAGACCATCAAAAAAATCGAAGTTATAGTGTTTCAGGTCCCCCTGCTTGGGAATAGCCTCTAAAGAGTGGCTGAATAGAGTAAAAGTTTCTCCAATTTCTATTCCGGAGTCTTTGTCCATTTTTATTTGTAGTTCATATATCATATCCTTGAGGTCTTTCTGCTTCTCCTCATCTTCGTTATCAGAAATGAGCTCCGGAGTAGGATCCCTATGGGTCCTTTTAGTCCTGGACTTGGCCAGTAGGTTCTCCTCTTCTAACTACATCCTTCTTTGAATCTTTAGTTTGAGCTTTGCTTCTTCTTCTTTTCTGATTTGTTCCCGCATCTCTTCTAAATTTTTTTTCTTGCCCGCATCTGTTTCTTTCATATTTCCTGAATCATTTTTGTTCTTCTTCCCCTAGCTTCAATTCGGTCAAAGACAGATCTCTTAGATTGCTAGGAGTCCCCGGATTCCTCCGGTCCTTCCTTAAGTTCGGCTTCTTCCTGAATTCGGGCTTACTCCTACCTGTAGACCCGGATTGCTTCTGTTAGCGGATTACATGTGAGGTTGGCCATATGCTTCTCATCCACTGGAACATTAGCGTACTTGTATTGGTTCATCTCAATAAGGCTCCTAGCGTCCCGGGTGTTCACAACCCTCTCCATAATAGGAGTGTGTTACAATGGTTGCTCCTGGAATGTTTCTTGGTCGGCTCCCGCGTCATGAGCCTGGGAGTGGTCCGGCTCCTGAACCTGAGTGCTAGCGGAGGGTCTCCCAGAAGTAGGTTTTCCTGCTCTTGCCATTATCTCAAAAGTACCAACAACAACTTACAAAAATTTCCAACTAACAACATTGATCTAAGGTTGCTTTTCGAAAATTGTAAAAACTATCCAGAACAATAACAAACAGCTTTTCGGTACTAGTTCAAACAATCTTCCGGGATTTGTTAACAATATAGTAAAACGAGTGCAGCTATGTTTTAGGACACAAAGGCAATATGTAAACTAAAGCAAACTCGGGGTTCTAAAACAATCAAAACTATCAATAGCACACACAAAAGTGGCTTAAATCAACAAAACAGGGCTCACACAAACGTGGTCTAAAATAATGAGTACACACAAACGTGGCTTAAATAAAAAATATTCATCTTTATGAGAGAGTTTGGTTGTTTGGGTTCTAACAAGTTAAAGAGATGGACTCTTTACAGAGTTTGCTGATGAAGGTGAATCCAGGGGCACCGAGACCCAAGGATGGAGAGCCCCTCCTTCTAGCGCCAAATGATAACTCCTGGTGGCAGGGCTGCTCCTTCGACGCCGCGCCTGGATCCTTCGCTGCGGTGGTAGTGTAGATGTCGTGGGGCTCCTACAAAATAATACCGGAAGGGGGGTTTGGGTCCCGCGGTGCCTCCGGCGTGAGAGTAAAAACTCGCTTTTGGGGAAGATGAAGATAGATAGGAATGCAGGGTGGTTGTGTGTGTATATGAGTGCAAGAGAGTGATTAACCCCAAAATCTTACCTTCTTGGGCTATTTATAGCCCAAGGATAGGTTTTGGGTTGGTACCTTTGAATCGTAGTCGCTGGTTCTAGGAGCGGAGGACACGTGGACGGGGTGGATGCTTTACACATGCCAGGATGGGAACGGTTGAGGAATGTTCTAAGGATCTCCTAGCATGTGCCATGATTGTGCTCATGATTAATGAATGGCAGCTGTCTCTATCATGCGTTTCGGCATGTGCCTCACGTGCTGGGAATCACCAAGGTTGGGCTCGCGGGACTAGACTAGTTTGGACTAGTAGTGTGCAGGACTGGTGGGAGTTAGGAGTCCGGACCTGTCCTTCTAGGAACTACATGTACTATCAGCAGTCATCTCTATTATCTCCTTAAAATTGTATATGGTTGTTTAATCTAATAATAAATTTAGGTCGTAAAAGAGTTTGAGTGTATCCGTAATTATACACAACTGAAATCCAAAGGCCTACGATGAAGCCCAAGTGTGCAATAGTCCAGTTCATTCTAACACCAGTCCAACACTCTTAAAAGTAATAACTATTTTTAACTTCTGTTAAAAAAATATTATGTATTTATTAATTTTTAAAACATATATACATGGTTTTAAAAATCGGAAATCGGTACTAATCGGTAGAGGTACCGATTAGGGATTAATCGGTAATTCTGGGATTAATCAGGAGGATTAATCGGAGTAAAAATCGGATAAATATTTAATTTTTAATTTTATATAAATAGTATAAATAATATTATTATAGCACATATGATAGATTATTATCATTGGGTGCCTATTTACAGGTTTCAACTAGGATAATTATGGCCCATGAGCTTTATTCAAATGGCCCAAATCATCTAGTCTCCCATAGTGTGTAGACATTTATAGTCCAAGATCATAGAGTAATAGCTAGTATTACTCATTCACTTGTACGCATGACTCGCCTAACCGACTACTTTAAATAAAATATCTTTAAACACCATCAGGCTCTCACCCTCACCAGTTACCCCTACCCCTCTCCCATCTCCCGTCAAACCCAACCTTCCATTCCGGCTATCCAATTTAATTGATGTCTCGTTCTATTATGTGCTATATTTTTACTTTTTCTTTCTGAAAATGTACAACATATGAATTTGATCTATGTATATATGTCAAGGGCGATTTGAAAATCCAATGAAACTATTAGAGGTTTCGCCGGAAAAATGTAAGACATCATCAGAACTTCGATTGTAACTCCGATAATGTCCTTAAAACTCCGATTTTTGACCGGATTTTGACCACTCTCTAGAAAAACGTTTTTTGAGATGATTCCGGCAAATATCATCGGAAGTCCTCCGACTTCCGATTAATCGTCCAATTAATCGCCTGAATCGGCGATTTTTACAACCATGCATATATATATATATTAAATATATTTTATTCATTTATTTTTAATTATTGGTTCGGATTGGATCGAGTTTTTGCGGTTCGGTTTTCACCTATAATCGAACTCTCGAAAAATCGGTTTCGATTTCGATTTTTAATTTTACGGTTTCGATTCGGTTTCGGATCAAATTTTTACGGTTTAAATTTTAATTATTTTTAGCGATTTCAATTTCAGATTTGGATTTTTTGAATTTCCTATTCGGCCCTATTTCTGAAATGAAGAGACGGAGGGAGCAGCTGCTAGTTGACCGCCAATTAAACAATCGTGAAGCAACTTCCTCCTTTTTCATATATATGATATTCAAGTTTATTATTTAACAAAAAAGAAGAAGAAGATATTCAACTTTATTACATAAATTTCCCCTCATGTTCATTTCAAAGCACGTGGTGTTTACTTTTCTTATATACAATGGTCATTCCGAATTAATTTTATTCAGTTTAGCAATAACATCTTCTTCTTTTTTTATTCAAATGGACAAGTGTTTCATAAAGACTGCCATGATAAGATGACATAAAAATATAGAATACTTAATGGATAATCCATTAATCAAGTTTTTATAATTTATGTTTACCACTTCACATCAACAGGTCCAAGTTTAGATTACATGATCTTAAATTTTTTGCCGGGACATGTTCTGCGCGAGTTGGATACGGTATCCGCAACAGCAGCCAATTTTAGTCGCCATTTTATTTCGCGCGTTACTCTTTTCTTTTTTCTTCTCAATTCTCAGTCTAGTGGTGAGCTCTGATAAATTGCTACTTTTGTGTGAAAATTAGAACATTATAAGATTTGTTTAGATTTTAACGAATTTTAAATAGCAATCTATATTTTGTTTTCTACAATAAGAACAAGAATTCTTAGAAATTTTTTTTCTCCAAAACCTCTTGTTGTGGTACCTCTCTTTTACACGATCCAGGAATTCAAAAAATTTCAAACCCTATACTCTTTTACGAGATATTGGAATTTCGAAACTTTTCAAAAATAACAGTTCGGAAAATTAAATTAACATAATGCTCCATAATTTTTTGAATTACATGATTATATATAAGAAAGTAAAAATCATAGGCGTTAAGCTTGCTAAATTCTTAAGCCCGTGTTGGTGACAATGTTATAATTGCCCTCTCAGTGTTCAAACCAAACCTAACCTCATTCATGCCCACCAAAAAAGACCAGAAGCATAGGTTGGTGGACATACATCCAAAGCAGCCGCTGCACTCATTTTCCCAAATACCATTCAACCATTCCTATAAAAAAAAATCATCATAAACATATTCACACACCAACCCCCACTTAACCATTTTTACAAACCTACTACCAACCAAATACAACTACAATTTCATTTCACCACCACAACCATGCAAGTCATCATCAAAGAAACCACCACAGTCTACCCTTCCTCTCCCCCTTTCACTCACGACCATGTCCTCACCCTCTCCCACCTCGACACCGACCGCAATCTTGACATCACTTTTCGATACTTCCGTGCATATGTTAATAAAACTAACACAAACTCCGATCCTTTGCATGTCATAAAAGCCGCATTCTCCACTACCCTAAATCACTACTATCCATTAGCAGCCACTCTACGTCGTCGCGCTTCCGATGATCGCTACGAGTTACATTGCATTCCTGGGAAAGGTGCTCCAGTTGTGCACGCAACAGTTGAGGGTACGTTGAGTTCATTTAATTACCTAGATGACGCGGAAGACAAAAATCTCGAAAATCTTGTGCCTGATTGGGACCCCAAAGATGTGCTGGAAAACCCGTTTGTTATTCAAGTAACGGTTTTTGGGTGCGGTGGCTTTGTGGTTGGAGCGGCTGTGCACCATGCGCTCAATGATGGCATGGGCGGTTCGTTGTTTTTTAATGCCATGGCCGAGCTGGCTCGGGGTGCCGAAACTATAAGTGTTGAACCGGTTTGGGACCGGTCTAAGTTGCTTGGACCAAGAGAACCGGCTCGCTTGGGATTTCCGGTTGAACAATTTTTTAGGCTAGATAAGGGGTTTTCGCCTTATGCTCAGTCGGGTGAACTGGTTGAGAAATGGTGCTTTGATATGAAAGAAGAGTGGTTGAACCGGTTGAAAGGATTGTTGGCTGAACGGACCGGATCGAAGTTTACGACTTTTGAAGCCTTGGGAGCTTATATTTGGCGTGCAAGGTATGTTTTCAGTAACTAATGTACAAGAAACAAGAAACTAATGTACAGTTTCTTGTTTATCCCACGCTGCCGGCTTGTCTGCTTATCAGTTAAATAATGCGTTAAAAATTTTGATACAATTAAAGTGTTCTGTTAAAATATTTTCGATAAAGTATAGTGAGAATGAGAAAAGTAGAGTTTTATAATAATGAATTTGTTATGGATTACAATATTATGTTGTAGCGTTTAAATAATTTGGAAGCACTTGTGCGATTTTTGATCATTTCTATAAAATAGTTTACTTGTTGTGTTAAACAGAGTTAAAGCCTCTGGAGTTCCGGGAGATGAGAAGGTGAAATTTGCATACATTATTAATGTTCGTAGGCTAGTGAAGCCTGCACTGCCGCAAGGCTACTGGGGAAACGGCTGTGTTCCAATGTTTGCTCAAATTCTTGCCAAGGACCTAGTAGAGCAACCAATCTGGGAAACAGCTGAGCTGATCAAGAAGAGCAAATTCAATGCAACAGACGAGTACGTTCGCTCGTACATTGACTTCCAAGAACTTCACTATCATGAAGGAATCACAGCAGGAAAAGGGGTGAGCGGATTTACAGATTGGAGACACATAGGCCATTCCACTGTGGATTTTGGTTGGGGAGGTCCAGTTACGGTATTGCCACTTACCAGGAACCTCCTCGGAGGCACCGAGCCCACTTATATCTTGCCTTATTCCTCAGCAAATGAAGAGAAGGTGGATGGGTTCAAAGTTTTGGTTCATTTACCAGAGAAAGCAATGCCTGAGTTTAAGGCAGAGATGGAGAAGTTTTTCAAAATGGATTTTGGATTCTCACCCCTTTAACTGTTTCATACTATCAAGTTGTGTTATGTGTGTATTGATAATTGTAAAAATAAAGCGAGAGTCTCATCCAACTGAACTAGAAAGAGATGTTCAATGTATTTTGAGCTTAACAGGGGTACTTTTCTGAAGCTTTGTTACCTGTTTAGGAATTATATTAATGAAGATTTCATGCCCTGAATATGGACATAACAATGAGTTGTAGATTTACATAAAATAAACAAGAAACTTCAAATGCTGATTTGGATACTAAAATTGTATGCGTCAAAAGTGTTTTTTTTTATAAGGGATTTGAGGAACATGGTTTTGATTTGAAAATTAAAAATGCAAAACCAAGATCTCCGTCCTTCACTTAAATCTTTTCAAGATGATCCGACTAGTTTACAACTGAACTTAACCATTAATTAGTAGAGAAGATGACAACAGATCCTATCAAATATAATGTTAGTTGATCATTTTAGACCTATAAAGCAATACACATAGCAGAGAAGTAGTTCCATAAAAGACCACATATGCTGTTCATGGTGAATGTAATATGATTGATCTAAAGACACCCATGTGGGAGATCTTGTCCATCTAAATTATTAGTAACAGATAATAGTGAAAGGCAGCACGGTCAATTAAAGATATTCCAGGTATTAGCTAAGGCAACTATACTTCCATTTCTCAATTTGTATGAAATTAGAGAAACTACAGAATCAATATTTTAGTTATTTGATTCCGGAAAATTTTATCATACGATATTTTAACTCCACTAACGGTTACAGAATGACACAAGGGAAACATGTGGGAAATGTACTTTAAATATGAACCCTAAATTACGATATTCGTAAGTTGACATCAACCGAGATCAATCAAAGCAAGACACTGGATTAAATCAATCATGGACCCTAAATTCTGTTAATATATTTAAATTTACAAAATTAAACAACACCAGTACTGTGTGCAGTCTGCATTAGAAGGTTGGGTTTCTAATCTAATAAAACAGTAAACATAGAAAATAAGACATCATGAACACTACACTTGATCAGCAAAAAGAATTTGGACAAATTTATATAGCATACAGAATAATTCAAGAAAATTATATACACTGAGGCATCATCGCGAAAAAAATGATTTGGCTATATACATTGCAATAATAATTAATAAATTTGAAAATAAACCTGCACACTGCTTCATTCTCACACAAAAGAAAAGCATTTCTTCTGAGGATTTGGCTGATAGATGGTATTCTTTACTCCGTGTAGAATCATTTGTCTTGCTTTCCACTAAGATACCATTGATTCTTTCTTAGTGTTCGCCTGTTCGTCAGCTGCCCCATAAGACAATCTTCGAGGCTTCGTAGTTACTTTCCCATTTGGTGAAAAGGACTTCACTGAAGTGATTGATTTTATTGTTGGTGATTTTGTATTTTTAGCTGTCTTGCTTGCTTGTTTACTGCTAGTTACTTTCTTCGGACTTGATTGTATAAGGGCTCGGCTTTCCCATGGCCGAGCAGCAACCCAGCGTTCCATCCAACTCCAACCCCAGATAGCTTTGCCAAGTTCATAACTACCCAGAGCAGAGTTTGAATTAGCTCTCCACTACAAAAAAATGATGTTTCCAAAATAAAGTACCTTTACAAAAAAAAATGATAAATTTGCAATGCAATCACACTATATACCTGATGAGAAAATGCATAAGCCATAGCTCGCTCTCGCTTCCCTGCTGCTTCTTCGCGAAGATGAATCCTTGCAAGAACTTCCTCCATTGTTTCAGGACCATTGCTCCATTCCACCTGCAAGTAACCAGTCCAGGTGTATGAGAAAGAGCTAACACATATATAGCAATAGTTAGAGAGATTTATCTAGCTTCATGATAAGCACATAGGACAAGTAGTGCAGGTGCAATAGTGTATACAGACTACAACTTACTACTAAAAGAATTCATGTGGTAATGACGGAATGGGGATGCCTGTCGCAATCGTAGTTATATATTAGAAACTTCACATAAATAAATAAAATAGAACAATATAATATTTTGCTTCCAAGCAAATTATTTTTCTTAAATTAACGAAGTAGGTATGGGTAACTTGGTAAGCTGTCGCTGCCATACAGCGAAGGATTTAGGAATATTTTTTTTTGTAAATTATACACTAAAAGAAAAATTAAGTCTAAAGAATTATAATGCTGTGTGTGTATCCGTAAGCTCTTAGCATCAAGAAAAAGTTGCAAGCTGCATGCATTTGGATTCAGAGGGCTATCTCAGCCAGGTCTCGACCAACTGGCCCTCTAAGGTTCACCCAACAATTTTCTATACTGTTAGATCAGCCTCCTTATTTGGATTAGCTGTACCAGGAAAGCTCCTTGTGGAAAAGGTACTTTCTAAGTTTCTAGAACTAGCTCAAACTAAATCACAAAAATAAAACTGGCAGTTTGTGTGCACGCACATGCAACAGACCGCATACATGTCTCAGTGTTGCTCAAAACTGGATTACTTTTAACCCTAAAGGGAAAAGGTAGGTTTGTTATGTTGAGGCCACCACGGCTTTACAAAGGAAACTAATCTTGCCTGATCATATTTTGTCACTACATTATCGTCACGCAAACCCGGATGCTACATGAGACAGAGGTATTTCAGATACATGTGCTTTCACTATTCGGAAAAATATGTCAAGGATATTCAGAAATGAATTATTAAACTAAATACGATAATAACATCTTCTTTAAAATATCTGTCAATAAAGTTTAGAAACCACAGTGTGTGACTAGTAAATGATTATACTTGCATGCATGAGAGACTTTTACCTCGAGGTCATGAAGCTTTGTTTCAAGTTTTAATTGATTCTCTAGCTTCCTTTGTTTGATTCGGGCTTCCAATGCCATACTATTTCTCCGTGTTCTGATTTCAGTTTGTAAACTGCTCCATGTGTGGAGGTATTTCAGAGTTACGGATGCTTGCTTTCTGGAAGAAGAACCTAGAGCCACTGCCCGTAATTTGACAGTCCCTTTCAACTGGCGTCGAGTTTTTCTTGCCTGAGAAATTATAGAATTATGTTAACATTGATGCATATGATGACATAATGTAGGACAGTCACACAACCTAAATCACACAATATCTTGAAAACAAACTAGGCAATCCTTAATCTTATTGTTTCTATATATTTCCTGAAGTTGTAAGATTATTTTTACAAAGCTTTAGAGTAAATCATGTCTAGCCATCTTAGTTTATTTCGACACCATAAAAATTATGCATGTTTACACTTATTTTCTAGAAGAGTCATAGATGCTTGATAACACAGTCGGCACCAAAACTGCTAATGTAGTTAAGTTTTAGATCAAAATCAAGAAATGCTTCAGGGCTTAAATAAGTAAAAAGCTATCGATTACATCAGAAAATATGAAACCTATACCGAAGGAATACTCATTAATTTCCGGGTTGTTTTTTTCAAAATGTACCAGAATATCTTCTCAGTAAGCATAGAATTTAGGTGAGCATATATGATGTATTCATCCAAGTACCGGTAGACCAAGTACAACCATGTTTGCCGCTAATCACGGAAGAATAGGAACTTGCATTGATGGTATATAGCCTAAACAGATGTTTCCTACAGTCTAAAACATCCCTGTCTACCAAGTGTTTGCAAATGGCTAACTGGGGAGGAGTAACAGGACTTACATCTCCTGTTTACTTAACATGATTTTAGATCATTACTTTGTAGGACTACTAGGATGTGTATAATCTTTTATCCATCATAAAGACACTGTACAAATACTTAAATAACTTTAAACAATTGTTGTTCAGAAGCTGCTAATTGAAACAGATACCCTCCTTGCTTTCGTGTATAATTTTATCTACCAAATTTAATAATCTTCCATGTCTTCGATAATTTCTTTACAGTTTGTCATTTGCAGCTTCAACGATGGCCACATTGTTGCATTGTAGATGAACGCAAAGAAGTAACTCATCTATCAGGATTCATCTCAGCTTGTCTAAACACAAACTTGGACCCTTAAAAAATCAAGGAGGGCGCGAGCTGCAGCAAGGATGCTTCTAGTGCTATAAGAGACCTAGAGTTCGATTCTAACCTCCCCAATACTTAACAACGTAACAACTATTTTAAAGAATATATATGCCAAAACTGTTCTAAAGACAGGGAACATCTATTCTATACATTTAATAAGAATAATTGAAATTAACCACAATTTCATATTACAAAATATGCAAGTCTGATAACTAGGCCCAGAAATAATTGGCTGACAGATACTCATTATAGCCTTGCTTTATCTGGCGATAGATTATTAATAAGGGAATAAAGGTTTTGCTTTTATCTAACTGATGCATAAACTGAAGTCAAAACATGATGAAACTAGAATGTGTAATAGCATTTTATGTAACCTCCACTTAGACTTACCCTATATGCTCGAAATGCAGTTTGAATCTTTGTAGCTGCTAGATCCTGAATCCCAGGATTCCCATTAGGGACATGATGTGAAAGATTGGTAGAATTCATCTGAAATTTTTTTTTTTGGTTTAACCCGTTTGCATATTGAAGCCCTGAAGATCCCTGTGGTTGAACAGATAGAGTATCCACAGAAACATGCACACACTTTAGATGGTAACTCCGTGATTTGAAACAATTACTTAACTAATCTAAATTTTCAATCTCTACAATCAAAATTAAAAAGAAAAGTGTTTTCTTAAGAATTTTAGAATGACAAGAGGATTTAATATTGGATGTGGGTTAACACCAATGCTTTTGCACATAATTTATGCTATAGGATGCTTTTGGCAAAAAAAATCAACAGGGTAATATGTAAAGTATTACCTTAAGATATTTTGGCTTTCCATTCTTTAGTTTCTTAAAGCTGACTATCTTTTTGAGCCAATCTCCAGACCCCATTTTCAAAATTAAATATCTCCTGAAGGCTGCACTGATAAGTGATAAGAAATGAAAGTTATAAATGTATATGGCACTAAACGAATTTGTATCAGAGAGTAAGTCCTTATGAGGAGAGTTGAAATGAAGTTGTAAGAAAATATAACCACGACGGGTGATGCTTCACAGATTGCTTCACAGATAACAAATGTAGCATAAACAATTTGGCATTTTTCTGCAAGTACTTAGTTGGAATTGCCTTATAAACTAATAATCAGTGATATAACTCAAATTTTTATGTACTAACACCCCCTGTTCTCGACTTCTATTGTCTTCAAATGGATTAATTAAAAAAAAATATAAGAATTAAGTTTTCTAAACTGGAGTAATAAGTTGAAGACCTATTTTTTGTGTTAAATTGGGAGTTGTTTTTCCACAGATAACTAGCTACATACTAATCATGGAAGACTAAACAATGATGGGGAAGGATAATTATAATAGAGAGGGTAATGCAGCGGTCTGTAGAATAATTAGAAAGAGTAAAAATTACAGTTTCGTTTATTGAAAATGTCCCATAAGTTTGATAATTGCAGATGACATACAAAATAGGATGATTGAGGTTTTCAGTACATATTCAAGAATTTTACAAACCAAATTCTATTGCCAAATTATTACTTCTTTCGGTGTGTTAAATCATCTATGCCTTCAGAATAACATGTTAATAGTTCCCACTTTGTTTCAGCTAATTCATGAATGCCTGAACTTACAAGGAAATGCTTCTTGTTTAATATGAAAGTTTATCGATTGAGTTAGATGCTAAATTGTCAAAAACTAAAACAGCTCTTCTGAACTCGAAACACTATTCACTTTCAAAATCATTTGGCTCTATCTTGTATTTCGAAATGGATAAAACTGATATGAGTTTTCAGTATTAAATTAAAAAATTACGATCCAAAAATGATATGCATACATGATACACTTAAATGTTTTGACACATTTAATAACTTAACATGGTATGAGAGGAGCAGTCTCTTTGAATGAGGAATGTACAACATACAAACACAATAAACATAAGATAAGAAGCTCTCTTCCTAAATTTATAGTTCCAATAAATAGATGGAATATAGGTAGCTAAAGAAAGAATATCAAACCAACATCCTTAAGCATCACCTCACCTCATTGAAACAATTATGAAAATTACAGAGCACAAGTAAAAAGAATGAGTAAATGTATAGCAAAAAGAAGAGGGCAAAAAACAGATAATATTTAGCAAAGCCTGACATACCGGAGGAGGAGAAATGTTGAGTTGAATTTTGATGAACAAGAAGAAGAAAGAATGGTGGGGGTGGGTGGTGGCAAAAGAGTAGAATAAAAGGTAGGTGTGCAGGGGCAGGGGATTGATATTTCATACAGACCATGGCCCCATCTCTTCCCACCTGCAGTTTTATTTTCGTTATAATATTATATATCTATTTTACACAGACAGAAGGCCATGTTTGGTTTGCTTAGTATGGGTTATTAAGTTAGTGAGCCTTTTTTTTCTTTTATCCTAGATTGGGGGAATAACTCGTGCGAGTCACGGGTCATACATCCATATATTATATTTTTACAGCAACTTCAACCACTATACTTATATATAGGCTCTTAAGGTAAATTTTGAATAAATTGAGATAAAATTTCTCTCCAAAAAATTCTTTGTCTCTCTTTATAATATTAGGAGTTTCAGATGCTTCCTCATTATTATATCATATTTTATTACCCGTCTATTTAACATAAATTACTTTAATGAGTAAAAAGATAGATAGAAAGTGAGTTTAAGGAGAATTGTTAGAGAAATTGTTTGATTTTGGCTTCTAAATAATTAGGAGCTCATTTATTTATATTATTTGTAGTGAAATTGCAAGGAGTTTGTTGGAGTTGCTCTCAGTTGTTTTCTTATTTGTAAATGTTGTACAACGTCTAACGTATATCAAATACAAATTGATTGTTTATCTATTATTTTCGTACAAGACATTACCAAATTATACAATGTTTCTAATATAGCTCATTAAGCAAAATATATATATTCTTGTTTGTGTTATATAATTTGTATTTAATGAATGAATATAAACATGGTAGTAAATATACGTTTATAAATGGTAGCCCGCAAGAGTTGACTCAGTTGGTTAAGAGGGGATAACTATCCTTTTCGTCACATGTTCGAATCCCACGGGAGACGAATTTATGATTATGCCTCCTGAGCTAAAACTTGTCGCTTAATGCGGTTTACCTTGGTTCACGTAATTTGTAGGCGGCTGCGGGTTACCTACGATAAAAAAACGAAACGATTAAACTTAATTTGTAAAATGCCGTTAGTATGTTTATAAAGGAAAAAATAAAAATTAACATATATGTTGAACACATAGTTGACCAAATTTTTTGAATTTTATTTAAATAAACTATATGTACGTGTCTATATTATTATTGAGTTCACTATTAACTTGCAATTAACTTACTCAATTTAAAAAGATAAAAAATGCATAACTTGAGTCAAAATGACTTGCAGTCATAATATATACAATAATGTAAAATTTACATTACTGTTAATATAAAATTTGATTTTAATAAAAAAATGTTACTTTTTGAAATTCAACGTATGCATGTATGGAAAAATGTTAGTTTTTTATTTACACTATTATTAACAAAGTAAGATTAAGTTATATGTGTGTGTTAGCATGTAAATTATCGTATGTTATATTTTCAAGTAAATTATGACGGTTTCAATTATGTATATGCTAAATATCTAATTTATGTACATGTATAATCATTATTAAATCTAGTGAAGCAATTGATTACTTAAATAACATGCATTTATAATTATTCATAAATTAAAATTATGTAATAAGTAAATTTTTATAATTTATATATGGTATTCACATTATCACTGACAAACAATCCATATCTATTTTTTACGCAACCGATATCAATCATGGTTGTAATATAAAAATAAATTATATATTTTTAAGACTTATTATTAATATTCATGATTTTTTTTTCAAGAATTCGAAGGAAAAATTGTATTTATATTGTTGTTTAAACCGTTTTTAAGTTTGTTTCATTTTGACTCTAACATTTCTTCATATTATAATTTGATAACATTGTATACTATTCTCCTAAAATTAAATATTTTTTAATTCGATAAATTTTTATAAATATCAGTTGAACTGGTTAATTCTTTCAAATTATTGAACAATACATATTTTTCCTTAAATAATATAAAATGCATTGAATCAAATTCTACAATATATAGTATACATATATAACTTTTATTCGAATAATTCAAAATATTTGACAATATTGTCTTGATCAATGAATATTGTTTATCTAAAAGATTTTTTTTAAAAAGCTAATTTTTTTAAAGTGGAAAATAAAAATAAATCGATTTAATTTATTATATTTTTAATTAAGAAAAATTAAAAAAAACTCAAAATTGTAATATCTTTTGTAATTTTCCAAGGATTAAATAAATGTAGTACTTTATAGCTTATTATTTTAATTTATTAAAGTAACAGATATTTTATAAATAAAAATATATTTTAACTAAAGTCCTTATTCAGCTAGGCGGAAAATTTTCATGAATAAATTTAAAAAATAATACAAAATTCATGTTAAATTACGCGGAAACACCTTTTAACTTCTTTTTTTTGACAAAATGCTTTTTATAAATTGCATCAACCAAAATTACAACTTTTTTTTTGACAAATGCAGAAAATTTTCATTAAATTGAATATAATCTAGCCGGGACAAACCACCAATTGTCGATACAATCAGGTGATAAAACAAATAACATACTAAAATCAATTAGATGATTTGTTTTCTGATCGTTTAACACATAATATTTAAAAATTCTTGAAGTTAAAAACGAAATCAAAGACATTCCAAGCGATCCAAATTGCACCGGCATCTCTGAAAATAGCAACATCGCAATTGACCATATCACGTAAAAATTATGGTTAGCCCAATGTTCAGAAACAACAATCGCATAAAATGAGATTGGAGAAGCGGCACCCCAGCTATCTACATGTCGGACACCAGCTATAGACATGCCGAAGGCACCCCAACTATCTACATGCCGGATACCAGCTATAGACATTCCGAAAGTGTAAAGCCATAAAAATGAACAATCTTTGGTTGTGAAAGGTGAGCTCTTGCAATAATCACCACCATCCCAGATTCGATACAGGTTTTGCAGATCACCAAAAATATTAGCAACTTCGTCCTTAACAGATCCAATACCAGATTAACCCAAGCATGACTAAGCAAAAACATAACAAACACTCCAAAAGGAGAGACAAACACACACTACAAGAGGAGAGACACAAAAATACCCAAAAAAATTGGGTTTTATTGAAAAGAGATCAACGAGAATAAAAGAAAATGAAGGGATTGGGGCTTTCCACTAGAGAAAACCAGTGGAAACCCCTCGATTTACTTGAAAATGGACAAACCCTAGGAGAGGGAAGAGAGGAGGGAGGCGGCGGCTAAAACTATTACCAAAATTACAACTTAATTTCAATAGGAACAAAACTCCCATCGAAAAAAATACAGCCAGGATTAAACAAATAAACGAGCTAAGCAAATAGTCGCTTATGTTTTCAGACTGTTTAACATCATGAATCTCAAGATTCTTTGAATGAAAAAAGATTAAAATGGCTTCCTGATCGATCATACCTGCACCAATCCTGGAACCAGTAATATCACAAATGACCTTCACATACGCACCACCTGTAGCCCAATGTTCAGAAGCACCCAAGCTATCTACATGCCAAAAATCAGCTATAGACAAGCCGAAGGTGAAAGATCTCAAAAGATGAACACATTTTAGTTGTGAAAAGTAAACTCTTGTAATATTCGACACCAGCCCAAATTCAATGCACGAAAAACAGATCTCCCACAAAACCATATAAATCATTTTCAAAGTAGCCAGGAACAAAACAAAAACAAGCATCCAAAAAACATGCTTCAACATTCCAACAAAAAGGGAACAATCCAGACACACGTCAATAGACGAGACTTAAACCAAAATATTCAAATACCTTGGAATGACACCAAATTTTGGTATGATGTCAAGGAGGGGGATTTGAATCTAGAGGTAATTTTTATTGGGTTAAATATCAAAGTGGTCACTCAACTGAAGGTCATACATCAATTTAATCATCAAACTTAACGGGATATCATTTGGATCACTAAAGTCATAATAAATATCAAACAGATACCTCAAAATATGTGCTCGAGAATTAAAAATTATTTTATGAAGTTCTAAATATTTTTTTTAATGTCATTACAATAAATGAAAAATTATGAATTCATAGTATTTTAGTAGATATAGTGAGATTTTTAAAAATTTATCTACTAATTATTTTTATTTTAATAAAGAAAATGATTATAAAATTACAAATAAATAGTAGATAAATTTTTAAAAATCTTACTATATTATATAAAATACTAGAATTCATACATTTGCATTTGGTTGTAACAGAATTTAAGAAAAATATATAGAACTCCATAAAATAATTTTTAATTCTCGAACACATATTTTAAGGTATCTGTTTGATATTTATTATGAATTTAGTGATTCAAATGATACCCCATTAAGTTTAATGATTAAATTGATATGTGACATTCAGTTGAGTGACCACTTTGATATTTAACCCAATTTTTATTTGCAGAATCGGACTCAAAATCAAGATAGATCTGAGAAATAAATTCTAGATATTTGGTTTTGGTTCGATTTTTATTGAAAGGAAGAAGGAAAATCAAAGAAAAGGAAAGTTTTGGGGCTTACCACCAGTGAATTTCCGGCGGAAGCCCCCAGCAGAAACGGAAGAAACAGAGGGGGTCTCACTTTATGGTTTATTATTCACGTCTTTTTAGCTCAACTTTATTATACTAAAATAACACCTTTTAACTTTAAATCATAAGACAAGGAGAATTGAACACATACATTCTGCCAAACATGCCGTAATTTTGACTTCTGCTAAAAGTAGAACCCTTAATTAAAGAAGCCTTAATATATCATCCAACTCACAGAAAGTGATTTATTAATTAAATAAGGAGAGAGGATGCACTCCAGCGATTGAATAACAAACTATGACAAGAATGTGATAAGGATAGCTTTCCTCACCTCACACACACACTTTATTAATAATTGCAGACTATTATACTGTTAAACAATAATTATCTAGTTTGAGAATAGAATGAGCGAATCTGCATTATTACATAATGGTAGCTGTTTAAGTTTAAAATTGTGATTATCATTCTCTTTTACACTTGTGTATGTACTAATAATTGTACATAAGAAATCATTGTAATGTAAAAGAAAACATATAATGCGTGTAGTTTAAGGTTCCATATGGTTGAAGAAATGAGTTGAGAGAAGAATTTATAAATTTGACTTGTATGAATGATTTAGGAAGAGAAGATCAATCATCATTTAGGGCTATAAGAAGAGCAGGAGGGAGAGGGTGTGCAACTGCTCTAGCTCTTCTGACATCCGGTTCGATCATTTATTATTTCCAACCCCAGACGGACTGAAGAACATAAAACAACACTAGAGAGAATGGATAGAGAGAAAATGCTAGCAAGCAAGTCCAAAGGGGATATTTTGAGCTTAGAAATGCTACTAAGCCAATAACAGCACAAACCACCAACATTATTAGCACTTCAGCTGAATAATCCCATCTCAGGTCTTTTACGTATACGATTGCCAACAATGTTGTCATCCCCATTATGTTGTTCATCACCACATTACCGTAAAGCTACATAATAACCACATTAATTAAAACTGTTTAAGAGTTCATTAAATTAACGGAGTTGAAAAAAGTTTCAATCTCCAAAAAGCATGTAGATTATAGAATAAACAAAAAGATAGTTAATGTAGCAACCTCGGAAAATGTTAAGGAAGCAGTTCTTTTGTTCTTTTGAGCTGCAGGAAATATTGCTGCAATTGCCTTTCTAGCTTGCATGGCTACAGGGATAATTACGAAGGAGATGAAGAATGAAGGTATGCCTACTGCATTTGAAAACTGTCGAGTACTTCGGCTCAGTGGACTTGCGAGATATGTCAGCATCATGAAGCCTAAGATGACTTGAAGAAGGGCTTTGTTGAAACCCCATGTTAGCATTAACTTATAGGTCTTTTGTCCAACTTGTTCCTCATTAACCATTGAATCTACTTCCTTCCACAAAATCTGCAATTTAGTTAGCAAAAATTTAAACAAAGAATAGGCGAAACGAACATGACAAAAACTTAATATGCTGTTTTATCTAGTCAAGTAGCTTTATTTTGAATACATCATTTGAAATTTTGAATACATTTACACAAATCCTAATCAACTAGCATCACATGGATCTTCTTGAATATTCGGGGTGAAATTTTATATTAAGTTGTTTTATTCAAGTTAATTATAAGAAATATGTGATTATTAATAAACTTACTTTGTCGTACTCCTCCACAGAACGCTTTGCATCAGTGCATTTAGTTTCATGGGTAGCCTTTTTAAGCCATCTGGTGACGCCTCTGACAAATTCTTCAGAAGTGATCAGCTGGTCACCATCATCATCAAAATCTTTCATCACCTTATCTACCACCATGTCATGATTCGTGATCCATTTGTCTCCAAATTTCACCGTCTGAATGAGACTTCTTAACTCCAGTTGTGATATAACTTTGTTCTTATCTGAGTCATACTTGTCAAAGAGACTGACAAACAATGAAATTAGTAAGGTGAGTATCAACCCGGGACTGCAGGTTTCTGTTAACTAAACTTGAATTTTTTAATACCTATTTATTCGATCAAGATCAGGCTTCCCATCATCATTGAGAAGGCATCCTGCATCAATAGCTTCACTTTGGATTTTCTTCAAAATTCTTGCCATGAAATGCTCAATTTTTGCTAGCTCCTCTTTTTTCTTGTTTATCAATGGCTGAACAACTTGTAAGGAATTTTTCCTCTATTTCCACATAAAGCCATTGTATCAATTCAGTGCTTACATTACAAAATACCAAGTATGACTAGCATCTTTCATAAAGATTAAGAAAAGGGTTCAAATTCAAATGCATATAAGGCTCAAGCTTTTGCATGAATTTTAATGACTTGCCTTGTTTAATGATTTCCCCCATTTGCAATCATCCTTTTGGGCCAGCTCTTTTGACTCATCTATCCATTTCATGCATCCCTCAACAAACTCATGCTCACTTATTTTTCCATCTTTATTCCGATCAAAAACCTCCAGTATCACATTAACTGCATACGCATTGTCTACCTCCAGATTTACGGATTCCATCTGTCTTATTAGAGCTTCTAATTCATCAGTGGTTAAGTGCTGGCTTCTGTCTTTATCACTTTCAGCGAATAATCTGCATCCCATTCATGGTACTAAAATGTAGCAGTCGGACCGTCTATATCTTATTATAATATATATGGGGGCATATAAATAGAAAAGGCTGAAAACATGTTGATTTGTACCGTTTTATTAGTGAAATATTTGGTTCTCCATTCTCATTAATGAGCTTCGCTTTTCCACACTTCTCTGCATGATTGAGAAACTCTGTTAGAAGATTCTGGTACTTGAAATACTCCAAACTTCTTTCCTGAATCCATGGATCCAAAACCTGGCAAGCAACACAGAGACATTATAAGTTGTGCAGCTAGTTCCTCACATGTAAATCTGTGATCACGATTATTCTTATACATAAGCCCGTTTTTTTCTTTTTATATTTCAAAACGTAAAACATGAACTTTAAGAATGCAATCAAATCCACCATTGACCTGGTAGATGAAGTAAGAGAGCAGTGATAAGGCGGAGACAATGAAGGCAATCAAAATAACAACTCGACTCCCATATAAAGTATTGAAGATTGTTATAGCCAAAATTTGGTATTGGATCATCTCGGGTCAAATACGGGTCAATTGGAATTGAATTGGGGCAAGAAGATGAATAATTAGGTTTTGGTCTACATTGTATGAAGCGAAGACGCGCCCTGTATATGTAGGATGCGTCCATGATTGTGTAGGCTGTATTTTGGGTTGTCATGTAAAGAGATGAGGAGGAAGATATTGAAAGGAGGAGGACGCGCCCAAGGTGCAGGACGCGCCCTGATAAGTATAAATAACGGGATGAGCTGTACAGGTAATAAGGTTGTCATGCAAGGAGAATATGTGTATTTTACAAGGGGAGGACGCGTCCTGCCTCCTGGAGATGCACACTTTGGGATGGTTGAGCTTGTTCTCATTCAAGATAAAGCAAATAGAGATACTTGGAAGATATAACAATATGTGGAGTTCGTAGCGTCAGGACGCGCCCAATCGTTCAGGACGCGTCCTATGTGTGAAGAATGCATGATCAAGAGTAAGTTTAAAGCAAGACAAGCGTGGAAGGAGCAATGGAGGATTATTTTCACTAACATATTTGTTGCAGGTACTCTTTGAAGAATTCCCTCCTTGAGACGGTCAAGGAGGGGGATGTCCGTGAAAAGCTTGAAGGCCTCCAGGGGTATGCCTGATGATTGAAGGCCTCCTCCTGTATTCAACGGGTGTCCTCGTTGGGGATGCGGGGTTAACTTTGGTGTGTGCTTTGGGAACTCTGTTCTTGTATTCAACGGGTGTCCTCGTTGGAGAACTTTGGAGTCATCCTGCACTTTGCACCCAAGAGCTTGGGATCACCTGTCCTGCTATCTGGTGGGTTATCCTCATTCGGGGGACAGGGACGCGTCTGGCATTTGGGGTGAACCGTGGCTATACCTGCGTTCGTAATTCAAGGGAGATAGCTGTAGCGGAATGTTATCCTTGCGCAGGGAGATGCATTATCCGTGAAGTCCTGCGATTACAAACGAGCCTTGGGCCTTCGCGGTTGGGCCTCATAGTTGGACATTCCTAAAGCTAGCGGAAGATGGATTCTGGACCGGGCCTGAGAATAAGAAGTCTAAGCCCATTAGATTTCTTGTTCCCCAAGAACTACGTGGGCTTGATTCCCTATAAATAGGGATACGTAGGCAAATTGTAAGGGGTCGGAAGCGAGAGCCATAAGGAGCCACCACCAACCCTAAGCAATCTCAGCCCCCAATTTATCACAACCACCACACTCTGCTCACTTTTCAGGCGAAGAACCACCATCGTAGATCTTGATTCCGGCGACGAACCTCAAACTTTGTTGATACCAAATTCCTCCGTCAACAAATTGGCGCTAGAAGGAGGGGTGCTGATCAAGATCATAATCTCAGGAGGAAGAGATGTCTCGTCACGATGAAGGTTCTTTGACGCAAGAATTGAAGGATAGCCACGGAGGAGTTGCATACAACGACCACGAAGGAGATCCGTAAAAATAAATATTTTTGGCCGGGGGGTCAAAGGAGATTTGAATGTAGTATCCACGGCCACGAGGGAGATCCATGGATGATGATTTCCAGCCATGAGGGTTGAAGTTTACAACCATGTCCACAAAGGAGCAAAGTTGGATGAAAAATTCGGATTTGGTGGGTTATGCGATTTTCTTACACTGTTTGGGCCGTATCTCGAGTTCCGTAATTCAGATTTGAATGATCTTACAGCCTACGCGAAGCTTATTGAATTCTCTTTAATTCAGAGATGATATGGATAGGACAATCCAAGTTGAGCAGCCCGGAAACAGAGGAAAACAGCAGCTACGAATTTTTACCAAAAAATCCTATTTGGCTTAGAAGATTGCAAGAAACCCATTCCATTAAGAAGATTGGGAGAAACCTATTTGGTATAGAAGATTGAAGAATCCTATTCTAATTAGAAGATTGAAGAATTCTATTCTATCTAGAAGATGGGAGAATCATGTTCTAATTAGAAGATTGGAGAATCCTATTCCATTTAGAAGATTGGAGAATCCTATTCCAACGAGAAGACTGAACAATTCTATTTGATTTAGAAGATTTGAGAACACTATTCAGTTCAGAAGACTTAATCAGGCGCAAATCTGAGGACGATCGGGAGGAGAACACTCCAAGAAGAAGGCATTACTATCATGAGCTAGTCATCGCCTTTAACAAGATCCCTCAAGGTAACACTCAACTAGTTTCGTTGTATTTTCCATTACTTGTTTTTGGGACTTGTGCAGGAAGAGGACTGGGAAAGAGATTTGGCATGGAGAAAATCCCCACAAACTCTTAGGACGCGCCTTGATTTTTGGGGCCCAGATGACTTTCAGCAAATTCCAGGAAAATTCACCGACTGGACACGTCCGTCCCTCTAGGACGCGTCCTCCAGGTAACATTCCAAGCTCCATATTAATTGTGTTTATTGTAGGAAGGAAATCTTATCAGGGAAAAATCTCATGAGTTACCAAGTGTCGCGTCACAATATATTAAGGCGCACCCTCTGCATGTGAAACATTCAGTGGAGAATTGCCCTCCCAGGGCGCGCCCTCAGAAGAAAAAGTCTATGGAAGTTTTCAATGAAGATGTCATGATAATCAGATGAGTTATAGTCACTACTTGAAGAATGACTCGACTGGAACTAATTCCTCATCTTTCAAGACGCGCCCTTACTTTAAGGCGCGCCCTCGAAAAAAAAAAAAATATTGATGGTGAGGTGAACTTTATTGACCACAAGGAGAATCTTAATATTGGAACTTCAAGAGAAAAGAATCTATCAGATTAGAGGTACCATGAATCCTAGGACGCGCCCCTTGATTGTCAAGGTGAGGCCCCAGGACATGAATGAGCTCCTCCATCTAAGGATATAATGTTATATCCTCCACAGTTATAAGTAAACTCTCCAAGGCTATCTCTCTCAAGGCGCGCCTTCATTGAAATACCCATGTGATCTTCCTCGACATTACATACATAATTTATAAAGAAGCGAATGAAGTACAATGATCTTCCTAGTATGTCGAGAGTTTAGTTTCAGCGAACGCGCCCTCACATCCTCAATAATCTGAGTGAGTTTTCAGGACGCGCCCTGAGCATATCTGGCTCATATGTTAAGGCTTCTTCTTTCGATATGATTACCAAGGTCATCTAGTTGTCTTTAGCAAAAAGGGAATGTGGGAGTTGTATTAGTTTAGATGAGGAAGATGAGGCTACAAAGTACTTTTGACAAGGTGCACGCTCGGGGGGTAGGTTACCTCTCATTAGTTCTGTGGTGTTACATATTGCCACATGAGTAAGGTACATGGCTTTTCCTAAAAATAAGAGAGATGCGTAAGGTCGAAAAAATACTCATGTTTAAGGAAACGCTCAACTTCAAGAAAATGTCTCTGAGAGTGAGATGCCCTTTATCAGATGCCACTTCGTGAGATGCCTCATTGGGAGATGTTTCAACAAGAGATAGTTTTTGCATCGCTTGAGCTTTGTTGAAGATAAAAGCCTTCTAAAAATATTGATCTTTGATTTAGTTTTGTTACATGAAGATTTTGTAGAAGACCCTTGTCGAGGTAGATGCTCCTCTTATAGAGGACGCGCCCTCCAAGGATGTTAGCTTGTCGAGGTAGACGCGTCACTTACAGAGGTAGCTCCCTCAAAGAATGATTTCCCTTGACGAGGTGGATGCGTCTCTGACAGAGGACGCGCCCTACAAGGATGAATACCCTTGTCGAGATAAGACGCTCCTCTTAGAGAGGACGCGCCCTCCAAGGATGAAGACCTTGTCGAGATAAGACGTTCCTCTAAGAGAGGACGCGCCCTCCAAGGATGAAGACCTTGTCGAGATAAGCCGCTCCTCTTAGAGAGGACGCGCCCTCCAAGGATGTTAGCTTGTCGAGGTAGACGCGCCTCTTACAGAGGTAGCTCCCTTAAAGAACGATTTCCCTTGTCGAGGTGGATGCGTCTCTGACAGAGGACGCGCCCTCCAAGGATGATTTCCCTTGTCGAGGTGGATGCGTCTCTGACAGAGGACGCGCCCTCCAAGGATGAATACCCTTGTCGAGGAGGATGCGTCTCTGACATAGGACGCGCCCTCCAAGGATGAAGACCTTGTCGAGATAAGCCGCTCCTCTTAGAGAGGACGCGCCCTCCAAAGATGAAGACCTTGTCGAGATAAGCCGCTCCTCTTAGAGAGGACGCGCCCTCCAAGGATGTTAGCTTGTCGAAGTAGACGCTCCTCTTAGAGAAGACGCGCCTTCCAAGGGTGATTCCCCTTGTGGAGGTGGACGCTCCTCTCATAGAGGACGCGCCCTCCAAGAATGATACCCTTGTCGACGTGGATGCTCCTCTCATCGAGCAAGACGCTCCTCGTAAAGAGGACGCGCCCTCTAATGATGTTAATTATTTGAGGAAGACGTCGCCTCTTTAAAGGGCGCACCTTCTATAAATAGATGATTGAAGAAGATTGTAAAAGTTTTGACTTTGATTTGAATAAATGAATCACGCTATTTGTGGAAAAGATGAGATCAGCGGTTTGGAGTCATGATTTGGAAAGAAGCAGGAAATCAAATATAGAATGGTATTGTGTCATCGGTGGAAGGATCACTATCACCAACAAGGCACGTCCTCCTTGCGTCGAAGATTATTTATTACTTGAAGATCAGAGAGCTAGTGTTTTATTCTGGTCGCGCTTTCCTTAGAGTGCGCCCTCATATGATGACCCTTTCAGTTTAAGGCGCGCTCATAGGAGACCAATATTGGGATGAAAAAGTTAGAGAATCCTCAAATCTTTGTTAATGGATTGTGCTTTTCCAAGGTATGTGAGGTGCACACTTTTGTACAAATTCTCTTGTTTCTTACGCAGAGTTAGCTCATGTAAGTTTAGATATATAGTACATAAGTGGTAAACCTGTCTAGACAAACCAAGGTTAAGGTTATCAAGAAGAGAAGGGGTATTCATAGGTGAAGGCAGGAAGAAATGTGAATGACAATTGTGAACGCGACAAAGAGTGAGAGCGCGCCGTCATGGTCAATAAGGAGGATAAGATTCCGAAGACGCGGCCTTAATTGAGAATGCGCCTTCATAGAGGAAGATGCAGAAGACGCATACTCATACGAGTGGAGGATGACACAAATTTTTGCTTGGATGTAGATATTAGAATTCCAATTTTGTTTCCAACTTCATATGGAATTCGGGGGGTAGTTGTTATAGCCAAAATTTGGTATTGGATCATCTCGGGTCAAATACGGGTCAATTGGAATTGAATTGGGGCAAGAAGATGAATAATTAGGTTTTGGTCTACATTGTATGAAGCGAAGACCGCGCCCTGTATATGTAGGATGCGTCCATGATTGTGTAGGCTGTATTTTGGGTTGTCATGTAAAGAGATGAGGAGGAAGATATTGAAAGGAGGAGGACGCGCCCAAGGTGCAGGACGCGCCCTGATAAGTATAAATAACGGGATGAGCTGTACAGGTAATAAGGTTGTCATGCAAGGAGAATATGTGTATTTTACAAGGGGAGGACGCGTCCTGCCTCCTGGAGATGCACACTTTGGGATGGTTGAGCTTGTTCTCATTCAAGATAAAGCAAATAGAGATACTTGGAAGATATAACAATATGTGGAGTTCGTAGCGTCAGGACGCGCCCAATCGTTCAGGACGCGTCCTATGTGTGAAGAATGCATGATCAAGAGTAAGTTTAAAGCAAGACAAGCGTGGAAGGAGCAATGGAGGATTATTTTCACTAACATATTTGTTGCAGGTACTCTTTGAAGAATTCCCTCCTTGAGACGGTCAAGGAGGGGGATGTCCGTGAAAAGCTTGAAGGCCTCCAGGGGTATGCTGATGATTGAAGGCCTCCTCCTGTATTCAACGGGTGTCCTCGTTGGGGATGCGGGGTTAACTTTGGTGTGTGCTTTGGGAACTCTGTTCTTGTATTCAACGGGTGTCCTCGTTGGAGAACTTTGGAGTCATCCTGCACTTTGCACCCAAGAGCTTGGGATCACCTGTCCTGCTATCTGGTGGGTTATCCTCATTCGGGGGACAGGGACGCGTCTGGCATTTGGGGTGAACCGTGGCTATACCTGCGTTCGTAATTCAAGGGAGATAGCTGTAGCGGAATGTTATCCTTGCGCAGGGAGATGCATTATCCGTGAAGTCCTGCGATTACAAACGAGCCTTGGGCCTTCGCGGTTGGGCCTCATAGTTGGACATTCCTAAAGCTAGCGGAAGATGGATTCTGGACCGGGCCTGAGAATAAGAAGTCTAAGCCCATTAGATTTCTTGTTCCCCAAGAACTACGTGGGCTTGATTCCCTATAAATAGGGATACGTAGGCAAATTGTAAGGGGTCGGAAGCGAGAGCCATAAGGAGCCACCACCAACCCTAAGCAATCTCAGCCCCCAATTTATCACAACCACCACACTCTGCTCACTTTTCAGGCGAAGAACCACCATCGTAGATCTTGATTCCGGCGACGAACCTCAAACTTTGTTGATACCAAATTCCTCCGTCAACAAAGATATTGGCCAACTGCAGAATTACAAAAGGCGCTAATGAGAGGAGCATGATTCCCGCTGTGTGTTTAGTTTCTTGTCCATTGTAACAGCTGAATCTGTGATCATTAACTAAAACGTTGCAGGAGCTCTTATGTTTTAAAATAAATTTGTTCAAGAGAATATAATAAGATGAAAACCTGTCAAAAAGGAGAATTTCCCTCTTTCGGAAATGGTTTTGAAGTTGAAGCTTCGGTGCCTTGAACTTTACTTGAATATTTTTCATGAGATACTGTTCTGCCAAAAATTACACACATTCCCCACAACAAAGTAAGATACAAGACTGTAGTTCCCGTATAAACTGCAACTCCAAGAGAGACTTGTTGCTCTGCATTCCCAGAATCAGCAAAAACCCCAGATACTACAAAGTAGAACACAGAGGAAATCAATTTTTGGCTCTTCAAGTCTATCACATAGTGGCGAAAACACAAAAACAAAGTGGAGTACAATTAAATATGACGAGGATAGTTCTTGCGAATGACAAAATAGAAAATTTCATCTATTGTAATTTCATGCAAACATGATCCCTATATGCTAACTCTTACATCATGTAGTATCAATTAAAATCACTCTACAGTTGTATGGAATTATTGGGCTTTGCTAGTATCTTTGAGTATGTGGAGGGAAGATAAAAAGATAAATGCAAAAGTGAAATAAGTACCAATGACCATAACAAGTCCAGGTAAAACCATAAGAACCCGAAACAGACTTGCTCCAAATATACCAGTGCCAAGAATGTTAAAAATATTGTTACTTCCTCGGGTTAAAAGTTTTTCTCCTAACATCAGCATGTATTGGTAGACTATCATTTGAAAGATATAGCCTCCAATGTTGTCTGCACATGGAAAGAATCCGTAAACGTGCAAGCAAGCATCTGACGATGATCGTAACGATGAGGAAGATGGCAACGACAAGTTATGGAGTGTGAGAAATGAAGTTGACGACTGCATTTCATGGTCATGTCCGTCTGATATTAACTGATTAGAAACCAAAGCTCGACTTTCGACTCCTACAAGCATAAGGGTGAAGAAGAACAAGCATGGTAGACTAGCCATTAAACAAAATCTTTTAGATGATGCATAATCGCTTATAGCATATAATTATATACTCCCTCCTTACTAATTTATCGGTTTTGTTTGACTTTTTACAACCAAATTTTGACTGAAAATTTCATATAGTATATAATTGAAAAAAATTATAAAAATTATATCATTATAAAGTACGTAATCTAATTTAATACGTATTATTCATTTTTTCAAAATAACGAAAGATTGATATTTAATTTACGGTTAAAGTTGAGTCAATTTGACCACAAAAAGTCAAAAAAAGAGAGATAAATTGGGACGAAGGGAGTATCTATACTCTTTATTAATAAGGGAAATAATGTATAATTTGGTGTTAAAAGTACCAAAGTACCAAATTTGGTAGTACCTGATATAAGTTACTTCTATTCTCAATAAACTTTGTTTTTAACACAAATTGACATGATATAAGTTGACTTCTATTTTCAATAAACTTTATTTTTAACACAAATCGACTTATATTTTTTGTAAACTTTATTTTCAAAGATTGAAAAGGCTAATTATAACATAATTATCAGATTATATTAATTAATATTATATTAAATTATCTAAAGAACAGATACTTGGTTCATAAGATACAGATACAATTCATTTCACAAATATAAAACTAATATGTTACAATTCTATATTAAGTAAAACAATGCAAAACTAGAATTATAGTGAAAAATTTCATAACTGATTCGATTTTTTTTAACCTCATAATTATTTTTGCAAGTACCAATTTAATATTGATATTAATATATTAATTTTAATTCTTGTTTTGCACGGATTATGAATAATTCTCTATAAATATTAATTCGATATTTTTAGTGTCGGACCCATGTGTCGCGCGGGTTATAATTATCTATACTCTTTATTAATAAGCGAAACCATATATAATTTGGTGCTAAAAGTACCAAAATACCAAATTTTGGTTCATCCAATTGTCTATTTACTTCATAAAATAAAAATATTTTTTAAACGATTGTAAATTATATTAAAAATTTATTAAGTTACGTTAAATTAAATACGGTAACTTATATTTATTTTTAATTTTAGAAAAACTACAAACTACTAAGTAAACAACTAACACGAATTGATTTATATTCTTTGTAAACTTTATTTATTTATAAATTGTATTAAAAATTTATTAAGTTACGTTAAATTAAGTAAAATAACATATATTTACTTTTATTTTGAAAAACTATGAAGTACAAATTAAAATATGAACACGAATTGACTTCTATTCTTGGTTTTATTTTCTATAGTATAATTTTAAAAATAATTAAGTAATAGCAAATGACTTTAGTAACATTTATTAACTTTTAAAACTGAAAATTATTGATTTAACGATTGTATTTGTTATCGTCCATCACAACGTTTATTTACTTTGAATTAAAAAACATATTTTAACAATAACATATTTATGGGCTGTATTTTGATTATATTAAGTAATATAAAATTAAGTTTAATAACATCTATATACTTTTAATTTGTAAATTAATTTTTATCGATAATTAAGTAATATTAAATAAATTATATTGAAGAGGCTAATTATAAGATAATTATCAAATTATATTAATTAATATTAAATTATCTAAAGAACAGATATTTGGTTCATAAGATAAAGATACAATTTGTTTCACAAAATAAAACTAATATGTTAGATTTCTATATCAAGTAAAACAATACAAAATTAGAATTATAGTGGAAAATTTCATAACTGATTCGATTTTTTTAACCACATAACTATTTTTTGCAAATACCAATTTAATATTGATATTAATATATTAATTTTAATTCGTGTTTCGTACGTATTATGAATAATTCTATACAAATATTAATTCAATATTTTTAATCTCGGGTCCGTGTTTATCACGGGTTATTAACTATATATACTAATAAAGAAACCATGTTTAGGTCCTAAATATTGGTACTCACTAAAAAATTGTACAACTATTTTTAAATTTTTTATTTAATAAAATCTCAACCGACAAAAATTAACTTCTACTCTCTGTAAATTTTATTTTTCTTCAATTTTTATTTATTGCTGAACATCCAAGTGTCGGTTTATTTTAAAATAACCGTATTAGTAAGTTAACATGTCAGATTTATATAAGTAAATAATTAGGTGCATGCATAACGATAATTATACGGTGAAATTTTAGAATTACACTTAACTTCAATTTTTTAACTACTCCCTCCGTTCCTCCCAACTATTATCATTTCTCAGAGAGTGTTCGACACACATTTAAAAATTTTCTTTTTCTGAATAAAAATAAAATGTTTAAACTTTTATTTAGAAAAAATAAATTTTTTTAAAAAAGTTAAACAACTATATTTTTTCTTCATCTTAAAATGCGTGATGAACACTATAGAATTGTGTACAATTTAGTGCTAGCTATATAGAATTGTGTACAAAAAATTGTACACAATAACATGTTAATTGATGTAAGATATTTTAATGGGGCTTATTGATGTGAATATAGGGTTTCATTCCCATTAAAACCCATTGCATGTCATTCCCTACAAAATTTTGTACATAATTCTCTACACCAAACATTTTCCTCGACAAAAATGTGTATGACATACTTTTTTTTAATAATATGTATTGCACTTTCACATCGAGTCGAAATAAGAAGCTCTGTGTTAAAGGTGAGACTTATTAACTTATAAACCCGCAATAATTTATTGACGGGTGTTTGTCGACCCAACTTATAAGTCGAATTTATAACTTATAAGATAAGTTGAATGTTATTTTTCATTTGTTTTATCAAATTTAGTTTTGAAATATATTTCTTAAATGTTAATCTAACTTAAAATATAAAAATTCAGATAATTATATTTAAAATATATTTAATTTAGTTCATTTAAATTAAAAAAAATCTGACTTAAAAGATAAATTATCCAAACACTTGTTTAATTTATAAACATTTATCAACTTATCACTTATGGAGTCCCGTGTTCATTGGAGTCCTTGAAGTCCACATATGTTCTGCAAGTAAAATATAGCTTAAATTGCTGCAAAACGTATTATTTTATGATATTCTACAAATATCACAATTTTATTGAAATTTTGCAGATGACATAGATTTTACAAGTGGAACCGTTTCAAAATATATTATTCTACAAAATATGCTTAATTTGCAGAACATAAATTTTCATGTTGCAGAACATACATATTGTACTTGTAAATATATGAGATTTGCAAGATTTTATTGAAATAATGATATTTGTGAACATGTTTTGCAAGATAACACGTTTTAGAAGATATATTTTATTTGCAGAACAAATATGGACTCCGAGAACTCCAATTAAAAGGTGGATTTCATGGCACTTTACTCCACTTCATCAGTCATTTATTCAATTTAAGACATAATTTACTTATTTTTAAAATTTCCGAAACCGGCAAAATGTTTTTCTTCTACATTGCTTTTCTGTCATAATTTTTAACTAAACAGCTTCTGTCATTTTCACCAGGCCCTTATACAGATCATTCATCATCTTCAAAAGACTTGTATGATCTGTATAATTTTCACCATAGAATAGGTACCTTTAAGGGCCACTAGGAAAAAAATTTAAAGAACAAACCATCTGGCATATTTGTGTCTGGTATTAATCCCCACTGTTTTATTCCTAAACAAGAACACCAGAATACTATAAAGAACTATATTCCCTAAGCATTATAGTTAAAATGAATGGAACAAGTATGAAATATATTAGACCGAGTATAAAAGTGAGAAATATATGTGGGCTGAGTGTAAAAAGTAAGAGATTGATGGAATAAGATATGAAATATATGTTGAACCAGCGGAAGAAGTTAGAAATCCGTCGAGAATATGTTAAAAAAATATTATCAGGTTAATTTTTTTATTCTTCCCAACAAACAGACCGGACCTGAGTCAACTGCCGTGAAAGTGTAAATTTTCCAGCATCCAGTTTCGTTTCCTAGTGAGTTTTGCCCCAGAAGATATGAAAGATTTATACTTGATCTTTATAAACTACAAATACAAGCATTACACACTTCCTTCTTCCCTAGAAGTGGTTCTTAAAGTTGAAATGTTTAAAGTAATATCAGAATAAGAATAAATTAATTTGGGAATCAAATATTAAATGGGTTCAAACATTTTGTTGGATTTTTTCTACTCTTGAATATAATTTAGTTCTTATTCTACTGCACAAACGTGAACTCATATTTGTCAGCATAATTTGGTTCTAATTTCAAAGAACAGTATTCACCTATAAATGAAATCATATGCGTGCACGTGTCAATTTCCATAAATTAATCGAATGTTATGATTATAATGGTTTATGATATTAATCCTCTGCCCCTCCCTATTGATTTACAATACCCTATATATATAGGGATGATACAACCAGGAAATCAGGAAATGATATCCCAAATATTTACAATAAATGAGTGAATATAAATTGTTCCTAAATTATAGGCATAAGGTATAATCTGCTGCTAATCTATTCCTAATTATAGCCATCGGTTAAGACTCCCCCGCAGTTTGAGCGAGCGGAGGACAGACGCTCAAGCTGGAGCGAAAGGACTGGAACAACTGCCGAGCTAGGCCTTTAGTGAAAATGTCTGCGTACTGAAAAGCAGATGGCACATGTAGAACCCGAATCTGTCCGACTTTAACTTTCTCTCGAACGAAGTGTATGTCAATCTCTATGTGTTTGGTTTCGCTGATGTTGAACCGGATTGTCTGACATGTATACTGCAGAAACATTATCACAAAATATCACAGAGGCCTGCCGTAGAGGAACATGTAGCTCAAGAAGTAAATTACGAAGCCAAGTGGCTTCTGCAGCAGCATTGGCCACCCCCCGGTACTCTGCCTTCGCACTGGATCGAGAAATCGTAGGTTGCCGTTTAGAGGACCAAGAAATCAAATTATCACCAAGAAAGACACAGTATCCACTGGTGAGCGACGGGAGTCTGGGCAACCTCCCCAATCGGCGTCTGAGTAGGCAACCAGAGAATGTGTATTGGTCTTGCCAATACGTATGCCATAATCAATTGTGCCCTGTAAATACCGTATGATGCGTTTCAGGAAAGCAAGTGAGGATCCCGTGGTTCATGCATGAAGAGGCAAATTTGTTGAACAGCATAGGAAATATCCGGGGCGGGTAAAATAAACCTGCACACTGCTTCATTCTCACACAAAAGAAAAGCATTTCTTCTGAGGATTTGGGCTGATAGATGGTATTCTTTACTCCGTGTAGAATCATTTGTCTTGCTTTCCACTAAGATACCATTGATTCTTTCTTAGTGTTCGCCTGTTCGTCAGCTGCCCCATAAGACAATCTTCGAGGCTTCGTAGTTACTTTCCCATTTGGTGAAAAGGACTTCACTGAAGTGATTGATTTTATTGTTGGTGATTTTGTATTTTAGCTGTCTTGCTTGCTTGTTTACTGCTAGTTACTTTCTTCGGACTTGATTGTATAAGGGCTCGGCTTTCCCATGGCCGAGCAGCAACCCAGCGTTCCATCCAACTCCAACCCCAGATAGCTTTGCCAAGTTCATAACTACCCAGAGCAGAGTTTGAATTAGCTCTCCACTACAAAAAAATGATGTTTCCAAAATAAAGTACCTTTACAAAAAAAAATGATAAATTTGCAATGCAATCACACTATATACCTGATGAGAAAATGCATAAGCCATAGCTCGCTCATCGCTTCCCTGCTGCTTCTTCGCGAAGATGAATCCTTGCAAGAACTTCCTCCATTGTTTCAGGACCATTGCTCCATTCCACCTGCAAGTAACCAGTCCAGGTGTATGAGAAAGAGCTAACACATATATAGCAATAGTTAGAGAGATTTATCTAGCTTCATGATAAGCACATAGGACAAGTAGTGCAGGTGCAATAGTGTATACAGACTACAACTTACTACTAAAAGAATTCATGTGGTAATGACGGAATGGGGATGCCTGTCGCAATCGTAGTTATATATTAGAAACTTCACATAAATAAATAAAATAGAACAATATAATATTTTGCTTCCAAGCAAATTATTTTTCTTAAATTAACGAAGTAGGTATGGGTAACTTGGTAAGCTGTCGCTGCCATACAGCGAAGGATTTAGGAATATTTTTTTTGTAAATTATACACTAAAAAGAAAAATTAAGTCTAAAGCATTATAATGCTGTGTGTGTATCCGTAAGCTCTTAGCATCAAGAAAAAAGTTGCAAGCTGCATGCATTTGGATTCAGAGGGCTATCTCAGCCAGGTCTCGACCAACTGGCCCTCTAAGGTTCACCCAACAATTTTCTATACTGTTAGATCAGCCTCCTTATTTGGATTAGCTGTACCAGGAAAGCTCCTTGTGGAAAAGGTACTTTCTAAGTTTCTAGAACTAGCTCAAACTAAATCACAAAAATAAAACTGGCAGTTTGTGTGCACGCACATGCAACAGACCGCATACATGTCTCAGTGTTGCTCAAAACTGGATTACTTTTAACCCTAAAGGGAAAAGGTAGGTTGTTATGTTGAGGCCACCACGGCTTTACAAAGGAAACTAATCTTGCCTGATCATATTTTGTCACTACATTATCGTCACGCAAACCCGGATGCTACATGAGACAGAGGTATTTCAGGATACATGTGCTTTCACCTATTCGGAAAAATATGTGCAGGATATTCAGAAATGAATTTATTAACTAAATACGATAATAACATCTTCTTTAAAATATCTGTCAATAAAGTTTAGAAACCACAGTGTGTGACTAGTAAATGATTATACTTGCATGCATGAGAGACTTTACCTCGAGGTCATGAAGCTTTGTTTCAAGTTTTAATTGATCTCTAGCTTCCTTTGTTTGATTCGGGCTTCCAATGCCATACTATTTCTCCGTGTTCTGATTCAGTTTGTAAACTGCTCCATGTGTGGAGGTATTTCAGAGTTACGGATGCTTGCTTTCTGGAAGAAGAACCTAGAGCCACTTGCCCGTAATTTGACAGTCCCTTTCAACTGGCGTCGAGTTTTTCTTGCCTGAGAAATTATAGAATTATGTTAACATTGATGCATATGATGACATAATGTAGGACAGTCACACAACCTAAATCACACAATATCCTTGAAAACAAACTAGGCAATCCTTAATCTTATTGTTTCTATATATTTCCTGAGTTGTAAGATTATTTTTACAAAGCTTAGAGTAAATCATGTCTAGCCATCTTGTTTATTTCGACACCATAAAATTATGCATGTTTACATTATTTCTAGAAGAGTCATAGATGCTTGATAACACAGTCGGCACCAAACTGCTAATGTAGTTAAGTTTTAGATCAAAATCAAGAAATGCTTCAGGGCTTAAATAAGTAAAAAGCTATCGATTACATCAGAAATATGAAACCTATACCGAAGGAATACTCCTTAATTTCCGGGTTGTTTTTTTTCAAAATGTACCAGAATATCTTCTCAGCAAGCATAGAATTTAGGTGAGCATATATGATGTATTCATCCAATGTACCGGTAGACCAAGTACAACCATGTTTGCCGCTAATCCACGGAAGAATAGGAACTTGCATTGATGGTATATAGCCTAAACAGATGTTTCCTACAGTCTAAAACATCCCTGTCTACCAAGTGTTTGCAAATGGCTAACTGGGGAGGAGTAACAGGACTTACATCTCCTGTTTACTTAACATGATTTTAGATCATACTTTGTAGGACTACTAGGATGTGTATAATCTTTTATCCATCATAAAGACACTGTACAAATACTTAAATAACTTTAAACAATTGTTGTTCAGAAGCTGCTAATTGAAACAGATACCCTCCTTGCTTTCGTGTATAATTTTATCTACCAAATTTAATAATCTTCCATGTCTTCGATAATTTCTTTACAGTTTGTCATTTGCAGCTTCAACGATGGCCACATTGTTGCATTGTAGATGAACGCAAAGAAGTAACTCATCTATCAGGATTCATCTCAGCTTGTCTAAACACAAACTTGGACCCTTAAAAAATCAAGGAGGGCGCGAGCTGCAGCAAGGATGCTTCTAGTGCTATAAGAGACCTAGAGTTCGATTCTAACCTCCCCAATACTTAACAACGTAACAACTATTTTAAAGAATATATATGCCAAAACTGTTCTAAAGACAGGGAACATCTATTCTATACATTAATAAGAATAATTGAAATTAACCACAATTTCATATTACAAAATATGCAAGTCTGATAACTAGGCCCAGAAATATTGGCTGACAGATACTCATTATAGCCTTGCTTTATCTGGCGATAGATTATTAATAAGGGAATAAAGGTTTTGCTTTTATCTAACTGATGCATAAACTGAAGTCAAAACATGATGAAACTAGAATGTGTAATAGCATTTTATGTAACCTCCACTTAGACTTACCCTATATGCTCGAAATGCAGTTTGAATCTTTGTAGCTGCTAGATCCTGAATCCCAGGATTCCCATTAGGGACATGATGTGAAAGATTGGTAGAATTCATCTGAAATTTTTTTTTTTGGTTTAACCCGTTTGCATATTGAAGCCCTGAAGATCCCTGTGGTTGAACAGATAGAGTATCCACAGAAACATGCACACACTTTAGATGGTAACTCCGTGATTTGAAACAATTACTTAACTAATCTAAATTTTCAATCTCTACAATCAAAATTAAAAAGAAAAGTGTTTTCTTAAGAATTTTAGAATGACAAGAGGATTTAATATTGGATGTGGGTTAACACCAATGCTTTTGCACATAATTTATGCTATAGGATGCTTTTGGCAAAAAAAATCAACAGGGTAATATGTAAGTATTACCTTAAGATATTTTGGCTTTCCATTCTTTAGTTTCTTAAAGCTGACTATCTTTTTGAGCCAATCTCCAGACCCCATTTTCAAAATTAAATATCTCCTGAAGGCTGCACTGATAAGTGATAAGAAATGAAAGTTATAAATGTATATGGCACTAAACGAATTTGTATCAGAGAGTAAGTCCTTATGAGGAGAGTTGAAATGAAGTTGTAAGAAAATATAACCACGACGGGTGATGCTTCACAGATTGCTTCACAGATAACAAATGTAGCATAAACAATTTGGCATTTTTCTGCAAGTACTTAGTTGGAATTGCCTTATAAACTAATAATCAGTGATATAACTCAAATTTTTATGTACTAACACCCCCTGTTCTCGACTTCTATTGTCTTCAAATGGATTAATTAAAAAAAAATATAAGAATTAAGTTTTCTAAACTGGAGTAATAAGTTGAAGACCTATTTTTTGTGTTAAATTGGGAGTTGTTTTTCCACAGATAACTAGCTACATACTAATCATGGAAGACTAAACAATGATGGGGAAGGATAATTATAATAGAGAGGGTAATGCAGCGGTCTGTAGAATAATTAGAAAGAGTAAAAATTACAGTTTCGTTTATTGAAAATGTCCCATAAGTTTGATAATTGCAGATGACATACAAAATAGGATGATTGAGGTTTCAGTACATATTCAAGAATTTTACAAACCAAATTCTATTGCCAAATTATTACTTCTTTCGGTGTGTTAAATCATCTATGCCTTCAGAATAACATGTTAATAGTTCCCACTTTGTTTCAGCTAATTCATGAATGCCTGAACTTACAAGGAAATGCTTCTTGTTAATATGAAAGTTTATCGATTGAGTTAGATGCTAAATTGTCAAAAACTAAAACAGCTCTTCTGAACTCGAAACACTATTCACTTTTCAAAATCATTTGGCTCTATCTTGTATTTCGAAATGGATAAAACTGATATGAGTTTTCAGTATTAAATTAAAAAATTACGATCCAAAAATGATATGCATACATGATACACTTAAATGTTTTGACACATTTAATAACTTAACATGGTATGAGAGGAGCAGTCCTCTTTGAATGAGGAATGTACAACATACAAACACAATAAACATAAGATAAGAAGCTCTCTTCCTAAATTTATAGTTCCAATAAATAGATGGAATATAGGTAGCTAAAGAAAGAATATCAAACCAACATCCTTAAGCATCACCTCACCTCATTGAAACAATTATGAAAATTACAGAGCACAAGTAAAAAGAATGAGTAAATGTATAGCAAAAAGAAGAGGGCAAAAAACAGATAATATTTAGCAAAGCCTGACATACCGGAGGAGGAGAAATGTTGAGTTGAATTTTGATGAACAAGAAGAAGAAGAATGGTGGGGGTGGGTGGTGGCAAAAGAGTAGAATAAAAGGTAGGTGTGCAGGGGCAGGGGATTGATATTTCATACAGACCATGGCCCATCTCTTCCCACCTGCAGTTTTATTTTCGTTATAATATTATATATCTATTTTACACAGACAGAAGGCCATGTTTGGTTTGCTTAGTATGGGTTATTAAGTAGTGAGCCTTTTTTTTCTTTTATCCTAGATTGGGGGAATAACTCGTGCGAGTCACGGGTCATACATCCATATATTATATTTTTACAGCAACTTCAACCACTATACTTATATAGGCTCTTAAGGTAAATTTTGAATAAATTGAGATAAAATTTCTCTCCAAAAAATTCTTTGTCTCTCTTTATAATATTAGGAGTTTCAGATGCTTCCTCATTATTATATCATATTTTATTACCCGTCTATTTAACATAAATTACTTTAATGAGTAAAAAGATAGATAGAAAGTGAGTTTAAGGAGAATTGTTAGAGAAATTGTTTGATTTTGGCTTCTAAATAATTAGGAGCTCATTTATTTATATTATTTGTAGTGAAATTGCAAGGAGTTTGTTGGAGTTGCTCTCAGTTGTTTTCTTATTTGTAAATGTTGTACAACGTCTAACGTATATCAAATACAAATTGATTGTTTATCTATTATTTTCGTACAAGACATTACCAAATTATACAATGTTTCTAATATAGCTCATTAAGCAAAATATATATATTCTTGTTTGTGTTATATAATTTGTATTTAATGAATGAATATAAACATGGTAGTAAATATACGTTTATAAATGGTAGCCCGCAAGAGTTGACTCAGTTGGTTAAGAGGGGATAACTATCCTTTTCGTCACATGTTCGAATCCCACGGGAGACGAATTTATGATTATGCCTCCTGAGCTAAAACTTGTCGCTTAATGCGGTTTACCTTGGTTCACGTAATTTGTAGGCGGCTGCGGGTTACCTACGATAAAAAAACGAAACGATTAAACTTAATTTGTAAAATGCCGTTAGTATGTTTATAAAGGAAAAAATAAAAATTAACATATATGTTGAACACATAGTTGACCAAATTTTTTGAATTTTATTTAAATAAACTATATGTACGTGTCTATATTATTATTGAGTTCACTATTAACTTGCAATTAACTTACTCAATTTAAAAAGATAAAAAATGCATAACTTGAGTCAAAATGACTTGCAGTCATAATATATACAATAATGTAAAATTTACATTACTGTTAATATAAAATTTGATTTTAATAAAAAAATGTTACTTTTTGAAATTCAACGTATGCATGTATGGAAAAATGTTAGTTTTTTATTTACACTATTATTAACAAAGTAAGATTAAGTTATATGTGTGTGTTAGCATGTAAATTATCGTATGTTATATTTTCAAGTAAATTATGACGGTTTCAATTATGTATATGCTAAATATCTAATTTATGTACATGTATAATCATTATTAAATCTAGTGAAGCAATTGATTACTTAAATAACATGCATTTATAATTATTCATAAATTAAAATTATGTAATAAGTAAATTTTTATAATTTATATATGGTATTCACATTATCACTGACAAACAATCCATATCTATTTTTTACGCAACCGATATCAATCATGGTTGTAATATAAAAATAAATTATATATTTTTAAGACTTATTATTAATATTCATGATTTTTTTTTCAAGAATTCGAAGGAAAAATTGTATTTATATTGTTGTTTAAACCGTTTTTAAGTTTGTTTCATTTTGACTCTAACATTTCTTCATATTATAATTTGATAACATTGTATACTATTCTCCTAAAATTAAATATTTTTTAATTCGATAAATTTTTATAAATATCAGTTGAACTGGTTAATTCTTTCAAATTATTGAACAATACATATTTTTCCTTAAATAATATAAAATGCATTGAATCAAATTCTACAATATATAGTATACATATATAACTTTTATTCGAATAATTCAAAATATTTGACAATATTGTCTTGATCAATGAATATTGTTTATCTAAAAGATTTTTTTTAAAAAGCTAATTTTTTTAAAGTGGAAAATAAAAATAAATCGATTTAATTTATTATATTTTTAATTAAGAAAAATTAAAAAAAACTCAAAATTGTAATATCTTTTGTAATTTTCCAAGGATTAAATAAATGTAGTACTTTATAGCTTATTATTTTAATTTATTAAAGTAACAGATATTTTATAAATAAAATATATTTTAACTAAAGTCCTTATTCAGCTAGGCGGAAAATTTTCATGAATAAATTTAAAAAAATAATACAAAATTCATGTTAAATTACGCGGAAACACCTTTTAACTTCTTTTTTTTGACAAAATGCTTTTATAAATTGCATCAACCAAAATTACAACTTTTTTTTTGACAAATGCAGAAAATTTTCATTAAATTGAATATAATCTAGCCGGGACAAACCACCAATTGTCGATACAATCAGGTGATAAAACAAATAACATACTAAAATCAATTAGATGATTTGTTTTCTGATCGTTTAACACATAATATTTAAAAAATTCTTGAAGTTAAAAACGAAATCAAAGACATTCCAAGCGATCCAAATTGCACCGGCATCTCTGAAAATAGCAACAATCGCAATTGACCATATCACGTAAAAATTATGGTTAGCCCAATGTTCAGAAACAACAATCGCATAAAATGAGATTGGAGAAGCGGCACCCCAGCTATCTACATGTCGGACACCAGCTATAGACATGCCGAAGGCACCCCAACTATCTACATGCCGGATACCAGCTATAGACATTCCGAAAGTGTAAAGCCATAAAAATGAACAATCTTTGGTTGTGAAAGGTGAGCTCTTGCAATAATCACCACCATCCCAGATTCGATACAGGTTTTGCAGATCACCAAAAATATTAGCAACTTCGTCCTTAACAGATCCAATACCAGATTAACCCAAGCATGACTAAGCAAAAACATAACAAACACTCCAAAAGGAGAGACAAACACACACTACAAGAGGAGAGACACAAAAATACCCAAAAAAATTGGGTTTTATTGAAAAGAGATCAACGAGAATAAAAGAAAATGAAGGGATTGGGGCTTTCCACTAGAGAAAACCAGTGGAAACCCCTCGATTTACTTGAAAATGGACAAACCCTAGGAGAGGGAAGAGAGGAGGGAGGCGGCGGCTAAAACTATTACCAAAATTACAACTTAATTTCAATAGGAACAAAACTCCCATCGAAAAAAATACAGCCAGGATTAAACAAATAAACGAGCTAAGCAAATAGTCGCTTATGTTTTCAGACTGTTTAACATCATGAATCTCAAGATTCTTTGAATGAAAAAAGATTAAAATGGCTTCCTGATCGATCATACCTGCACCAATCCTGGAACCAGTAATATCACAAATGACCTTCACATACGCACCACCTGTAGCCCAATGTTCAGAAGCACCCAAGCTATCTACATGCCAAAAATCAGCTATAGACAAGCCGAAGGTGAAAGATCTCAAAAGATGAACACATTTTAGTTGTGAAAAGTAAACTCTTGTAATATTCGACACCAGCCCAAATTCAATGCACGAAAAACAGATCTCCCACAAAACCATATAAATCATTTTCAAAGTAGCCAGGAACAAAACAAAAACAAGCATCCAAAAAACATGCTTCAACATTCCAACAAAAAGGGGACAATCCAGACACACGTCAATAGACGAGACTTAAACCAAAATATTCAAATACCTTGGAATGACACCAAATTTTGGTATGATGTCAAGGAGGGGGATTTGAATCTAGAGGTAATTTTTATTGGGTTAAATATCAAAGTGGTCACTCAACTGAAGGTCATACATCAATTTAATCATCAAACTTAACGGGATATCATTTGGATCACTAAAGTCATAATAAATATCAAACAGATACCTCAAAATATGTGCTCGAGAATTAAAAATTATTTTATGAAGTTCTAAATATTTTTTTAATGTCATTACAATAAATGAAAAATTATGAATTCATAGTATTTTAGTAGATATAGTGAGATTTTTAAAAATTTATCTACTAATTATTTTTATTTTAATAAAGAAAATGATTATAAAATTACAAATAAATAGTAGATAAATTTTTAAAAATCTTACTATATTATATAAAATACTAGAATTCATACATTTGCATTTGGTTGTAACAGAATTTAAGAAAAATATATAGAATTCCATAAAATAATTTTTAATTCTCGAACACATATTTTAAGGTATCTGTTTGATATTTATTATGAATTTAGTGATTCAAATGATACCCCATTAAGTTTAATGATTAAATTGATATGTGGCATTCAGTTGAGTGACCACTTTGATATTTAACCCAATTTTTATTTGCAGAATCGGACTCAAAATCAAGATAGATCTGAGAAATAAATTCTAGATATTTGGTTTTGGTTCGATTTTTATTGAAAGGAAGAAGGAAAATCAAAGAAAAGGAAAGTTTTGGGGCTTACCACCAGTGAATTTCCGGCGGAAGCCCCCAGCAGAAACGGAAGAAACAGAGGGGGTCTCACTTTATGGTTTATTATTCACGTCTTTTTAGCTCAACTTTATTATACTAAAATAACACCTTTTAACTTTAAATCATAAGACAAGGAGAATTGAACACATACATTCTGCCAAACATGCCGTAATTTTGACTTCTGCTAAAAGTAGAACCCTTAATTAAAGAAGCCTTAATATATCATCCAACTCACAGAAAGTGATTTATTAATTAAATAAGGAGAGAGGATGCACTCCAGCGATTGAATAACAAACTATGACAAGAATGTGATAAGGATAGCTTTCCTCACCTCACACACACACTTTATTAATAATTGCAGACTATTATACTGTTAAACAATAATTATCTAGTTTGAGAATAGAATGAGCGAATCTGCATTATTACATAATGGTAGCTGTTTAAGTTTAAAATTGTGATTATCATTCTCTTTTACACTTGTGTATGTACTAATAATTGTACATAAGAAATCATTGTAATGTAAAAGAAAACATATAATGCGTGTAGTTTAAGGTTCCATATGGTTGAAGAAATGAGTTGAGAGAAGAATTTATAAATTTGACTTGTATGAATGATTTAGGAAGAGAAGATCAATCATCATTTAGGGCTATAAGAAGAGCAGGAGGGAGAGGGTGTGCAACTGCTCTAGCTCTTCTGACATCCGGTTCGATCATTTATTATTTCCAACCCCAGACGGACTGAAGAACATAAAACAACACTAGAGAGAATGGATAGAGAGAAAATGCTAGCAAGCAAGTCCAAAGGGGATATTTTGAGCTTAGAAATGCTACTAAGCCAATAACAGCACAAACCACCAACATTATTAGCACTTCAGCTGAATAATCCCATCTCAGGTCTTTTACGTATACGATTGCCAACAATGTTGTCATCCCCATTATGTTGTTCATCACCACATTACCGTAAAGCTACATAATAACCACATTAATTAAAACTGTTTAAGAGTTCATTAAATTAACGGAGTTGAAAAAAGTTTCAATCTCCAAAAAGCATGTAGATTATAGAATAAACAAAAAGATAGTTAATGTAGCAACCTCGGAAAATGTTAAGGAAGCAGTTCTTTTGTTCTTTTGAGCTGCAGGAAATATTGCTGCAATTGCCTTTCTAGCTTGCATGGCTACAGGGATAATTACGAAGGAGATGAAGAATGAAGGTATGCCTACTGCATTTGAAAACTGTCGAGTACTTCGGCTCAGTGGACTTGCGAGATATGTCAGCATCATGAAGCCTAAGATGACTTGAAGAAGGGCTTTGTTGAAACCCCATGTTAGCATTAACTTATAGGTCTTTTGTCCAACTTGTTCCTCATTAACCATTGAATCTACTTCCTTCCACAAAATCTGCAATTTAGTTAGCAAAAATTTAAACAAAGAATAGGCGAAACGAACATGACAAAAACTTAATATGCTGTTTTATCTAGTCAAGTAGCTTTATTTTGAATACATCATTTGAAATTTTGAATACATTTACACAAATCCTAATCAACTAGCATCACATGGATCTTCTTGAATATTCGGGGTGAAATTTTATATTAAGTTGTTTTATTCAAGTTAATTATAAGAAATATGTGATTATTAATAAACTTACTTTGTCGTACTCCTCCACAGAACGCTTTGCATCAGTGCATTTAGTTTCATGGGTAGCCTTTTTAAGCCATCTGGTGACGCCTCTGACAAATTCTTCAGAAGTGATCAGCTGGTCACCATCATCATCAAAATCTTTCATCACCTTATCTACCACCATGTCATGATTCGTGATCCATTTGTCTCCAAATTTCACCGTCTGAATGAGACTTCTTAACTCCAGTTGTGATATAACTTTGTTCTTATCTGAGTCATACTTGTCAAAGAGACTGACAAACAATGAAATTAGTAAGGTGAGTATCAACCCGGGACTGCAGGTTTCTGTTAACTAAACTTGAATTTTTTAATACCTATTTATTCGATCAAGATCAGGCTTCCCATCATCATTGAGAAGGCATCCTGCATCAATAGCTTCACTTTGGATTTTCTTCAAAATTCTTGCCATGAAATGCTCAATTTTTGCTAGCTCCTCTTTTTCTTGTTTATCAATGGCTGAACAACTTGTAAGGAATTTTTCCTCTATTTCCACATAAAGCCATTGTATCAATTCAGTGCTTACATTACAAAATACCAAGTATGACTAGCATCTTTCATAAAGATTAAGAAAAGGGTTCAAATTCAAATGCATATAAGGCTCAAGCTTTTGCATGAATTTTAATGACTTGCCTTGTTTAATGATTTCCCCCATTTGCAATCATCCTTTTGGGCCAGCTCTTTTGACTCATCTATCCATTTCATGCATCCCTCAACAAACTCATGCTCACTTATTTTTCCATCTTTATTCCGATCAAAAACCTCCAGTATCACATTAACTGCATACGCATTGTCTACCTCCAGATTTACGGATTCCATCTGTCTTATTAGAGCTTCTAATTCATCAGTGGTTAAGTGCTGGCTTCTGTCTTTATCACTTTCAGCGAATAATCTGCATCCCATTCATGGTACTAAAATGTAGCAGTCGGACCGTCTATATCTTATTATAATATATATGGGGGCATATAAATAGAAAAGGCTGAAAACATGTTGATTTGTACCGTTTTATTAGTGAAATATTTGGTTCTCCATTCTCATTAATGAGCTTCGCTTTTCCACACTTCTCTGCATGATTGAGAAACTCTGTTAGAAGATTCTGGTACTTGAAATACTCCAAACTTCTTTCCTGAATCCATGGATCCAAAACCTGGCAAGCAACACAGAGACATTATAAGTTGTGCAGCTAGTTCCTCACATGTAAATCTGTGATCACGATTATTCTTATACATAAGCCCGTTTTTTTCTTTTTATATTTCAAAACGTAAAACATGAACTTTAAGAATGCAATCAAATCCACCATTGACCTGGTAGATGAAGTAAGAGAGCAGTGATAAGGCGGAGACAATGAAGGCAATCAAAATAACAACTCGACTCCCATATAAAGTATTGAAGATATTGGCCAACTGCAGAATTACAAAAGGCGCTAATGAGAGGAGCATGATTCCCGCTGTGTGTTTAGTTTTCTTGTCCATTGTAACAGCTGAATCTGTGATCATTAACTAAAACGTTGCAGGAGCTCTTATGTTTTAAAATAAATTTGTTCAAGAGAATATAATAAGATGAAAACCTGTCAAAAAGGAGAATTTCCCTCTTTTCGGAAATGGTTTTGAAGTTGAAGCTTCGGTGCCTTGAACTTTACTTGAATATTTTTCATGAGATACTGTTCTGCCAAAAATTACACACATTCCCCACAACAAAGTAAGATACAAGACTGTAGTTCCCGTATAAACTGCAACTCCAAGAGAGACTTGTTGCTCTGCATTCCCAGAATCAGCAAAAACCCCAGATACTACAAAGTAGAACACAGAGGAAATCAATTTTTGGCTCTTCAAGTCTATCACATAGTGGCGAAAACACAAAAACAAAGTGGAGTACAATTAAATATGACGAGGATAGTTCTTGCGAATGACAAAATAGAAAATTTCATCTATTGTAATTTCATGCAAACATGATCCCTATATGCTAACTCTTACATCATGTAGTATCAATTAAAATCACTCTACAGTTGTATGGAATTATTGGGCTTTGCTAGTATCTTTGAGTATGTGGAGGGAAGATAAAAAGATAAATGCAAAAGTGAAATAAGTACCAATGACCATAACAAGTCCAGGTAAAACCATAAGAACCCGAAACAGACTTGCTCCAAATATACCAGTGCCAAGAATGTTAAAAATATTGTTACTTCCTCGGGTTAAAAGTTTTTCTCCTAACATCAGCATGTATTGGTAGACTATCATTTGAAAGATATAGCCTCCAATGTTGTCTGCACATGGAAAGAATCCGTAAACGTGCAAGCAAGCATCTGACGATGATCGTAACGATGAGGAAGATGGCAACGACAAGTTATGGAGTGTGAGAAATGAAGTTGACGACTGCATTTCATGGTCATGTCCGTCTGATATTAACTGATTAGAAACCAAAGCTCGACTTTCGACTCCTACAAGCATAAGGGTGAAGAAGAACAAGCATGGTAGACTAGCCATTAAACAAAATCTTTTAGATGATGCATAATCGCTTATAGCATATAATTATATACTCCCTCCTTACTAATTTATCGGTTTTGTTTGACTTTTTACAACCAAATTTTGACTGAAAATTTCATATAGTATATAATTGAAAAAAATTATAAAAATTATATCATTAGAAAGTACGTAATCTAATTTAATACGTATTATTCATTTTTTCAAAATAACGAAAGATTGATATTTAATTTACGGTTAAAGTTGAGTCAATTTGACCACAAAAAGTCAAAAAAGAGAGATAAATTGGGACGAAGGGAGTATCTATACTCTTTATTAATAAAGGGAAATAATGTATAATTTGGTGTTAAAAGTACCAAAGTACCAAATTTGGTAGTAACCTGATATAAGTTACTTCTATTCTCAATAAACTTTGTTTTTAACACAAATTGACATGATATAAGTTGACTTCTATTTTCAATAAACTTTATTTTTAACACAAATCGACTTATATTTTTTGTAAACTTTATTTTCAAAGATTGAAAAGGCTAATTATAACATAATTATCAGATTATATTAATTAATATTATATTAAATTATCTAAAGAACAGATACTTGGTTCATAAGATACAGATACAATTCGTTTCACAAATATAAAACTAATATGTTACAATTCTATATTAAGTAAAACAATGCAAAACTAGAATTATAGTGAAAAATTTCATAACTGATTCGATTTTTTTTAACCTCATAATTATTTTTTGCAAGTACCAATTTAATATTGATATTAATATATTAATTTTAATTCTTGTTTTGCACGGATTATGAATAATTCTCTATAAATATTAATTCGATATTTTTAGTGTCGGACCCATGTGTCGCGCGGGTTATAATTATCTATACTCTTTATTAATAAGCGAAACCATATATAATTTGGTGCTAAAAGTACCAAAATACCAAATTTTGGTTCATCCAATTGTCTATTTACTTCATAAAATAAAAATATTTTTTAAACGATTTGTAAATTATATTAAAAATTTATTAAGTTACGTTAAATTAAATACGGTAACTTATATTTATTTTTAATTTTAGAAAAACTACAAACTACTAAGTAAACAACTAACACGAATTGATTTATATTCTTTGTAAACTTTATTTATTTATAAATTGTATTAAAAATTTATTAAGTTACGTTAAATTAAGTAAAATAACATATATTTACTTTTATTTTGAAAAACTATGAAGTACAAATTAAAATATGAACACGAATTGACTTCTATTCTTGGTTTTATTTTCTATAGTATAATTTTAAAAATAATTAAGTAATAGCAAATGACTTTAGTAACATTTATTAACTTTTAAACTGAAAATTATTGATTTAACGATTGTATTTGTTATCGTCCATCACAACGTTTATTTACTTTGAATTAAAAAACATATTTTAACAATAACATATTTATGGGCTGTATTTTGATTATATTAAGTAATATAAAATTAAGTTTAATAACATCTATATACTTTTAATTTGTAAATTAATTTTTATCGATAATTAAGTAATATTAAATAAATTATATTGAAGAGGCTAATTATAAGATAATTATCAAATTATATTAATTAATATTAAATTATCTAAAGAACAGATATTTGGTTCATAAGATAAAGATACAATTTGTTTCACAAAATAAAACTAATATGTTAGATTTCTATATCAAGTAAAACAATGCAAAATTAGAATTATAGTGGAAAATTTCATAACTGATTCGATTTTTTTTAACCACATAACTATTTTTTGCAAATACCAATTTAATATTGATATTAATATATTAATTTTAATTCGTGTTTCGTACGTATTATGAATAATTCTATACAAATATTAATTCAATATTTTTAATCTCGGGTCCGTGTTTATCACGGGTTATTAACTATATATACTAATAAAGAAACCATGTTTAGGTCCTAAATATTGGTACTCACTAAAAAATTGTACAACTATTTTTAAATTTTTTATTTAATAAAATCTCAACCGACAAAAATTAACTTCTACTCTCTGTAAATTTTATTTTTCTTCAATTTTTATTTATTGCTGAACATCCAAGTGTCGGTTTATTTTAAAATAACCGTATTAGTAAGTTAACATGTCAGATTTATATAAGTAAATAATTAGGTGCATGCATAACGATAATTATACGGTGAAATTTTAGAATTACACTTAACTTCAATTTTTTTAACTACTCCCTCCGTTCCTCCCAACTATTATCATTTCTCAGAGAGTGTTCGACACACATTTTAAAAATTTTCTTTTTCTGAATAAAAATAAAATGTTTAAACTTTTATTTAGAAAAAATAAATTTTTTTAAAAAAGTTAAACAACTATATTTTTTCTTCATCTTAAAATGTGTGATGAACACTATAGAATTGTGTACAATTTAGTGCTAGCTATATAGAATTGTGTACAAAAAATTGTACACAATAACATGTTAATTGATGTAAGATATTTTAATGGGGCTTATTGATGTGAATATAGGGTTTCATTCCCATTAAAACCCATTGCATGTCATTCCCTACAAAATTTTGTACATAATTCTCTACACCAAACATTTTCCTCGACAAAAATGTGTATGACATACTTTTTTTTAATAATATGTATTGCACTTTCACATCGAGTCGAAATAAGAAGCTCTGTGTTAAAGGTGAGACTTATTAACTTATAAACCCGCAATAATTTATTGACGGGTGTTTGTCGACCCAACTTATAAGTCGAATTTATAACTTATAAGATAAGTTGAATGTTATTTTTCATTTGTTTTATCAAATTTAGTTTTGAAATATATTTTCTTAAATGTTAATCTAACTTAAAATATAAAAATTCAGATAATTATATTTAAAATATATTTATTTTAGTTCATTTAAATTAAAAAAAATCTGACTTAAAAGATAAATTATCCAAACACTTGTTTAATTTATAAACATTTATCAACTTATCACTTATGGAGTCCCGTGTTTCATTGGAGTCCTTGAAGTCCACATATGTTCTGCAAGTAAAATATAGCTTAAATTGCTGCAAAACGTATTATTTTATGATATTCTACAAATATCACAATTTTATTGAAAATTTTGCAGATGACATAGATTTTACAAGTGGAACGTTTCAAAATATATTATTCTACAAAATATGCTTAATTTGCAGAACATAAATTTTCATGTTGCAGAACATACATATTGTACTTGTAAATATATGAGATTTGCAAGATTTTATTGAAATAATGATATTTGTGAAACATGTTTTGCAAGATAACACGTTTTAGAAGATATATTTTATTTGCAGAACAAATATGGACTCCGAGAACTCCAATTAAAAGGTGGATTTCATGGCACTTTACTCCACTTCATCAGTCATTTATTCAATTTAAGACATAATTTACTTATTTTTAAAATTTCCGAAACCGGCAAAATGTTTTTCTTCTACATTGCTTTCTGTCATAATTTTTAACTAAACAGCTTCTGTCATTTTCACCAGGCCCTTATACAGATCATTCATCATCTTCAAAAGACTTGTATGATCTGTATAATTTTCACCATAGAATAGGTACCTTTAAGGGCCACTAGGAAAAAAATTTAAAGAACAAACCATCTGGCATATTTGTGTCTGGTATTAATCCCCACTGTTTTATTCCTAAACAAGAACACCAGAATACTATAAAGAACTATATTCCCTAAGCATTTAATAGTTAAAATGAATGGAACAAAGTATGAAATATATTAGACCGAGTATAAAAAGTGAGAAATATATGTGGGCTGAGTGTAAAAAGTAAGAGATTGATGGAATAAGATATGAAATATATGTTGAACCAGCGGAAGAAGTTAGAAATCCGTCGAGAATATGTTTAAAAAAATATTATCAGTTAATTTTTTTATTCTTCCCAACAAACAGACCGGACCTAAGATATCTGAGTCAACTGCCGTGAAAGTGTAAATTTTCCAGCATCCAGTTTCGTTTCCTAGTGAGTTTTATCATACGATATTTTAACTCCACTAACGGTTACAGAATGACACAAGGGAAACATGTGGGAAATGTACTTTAAATATGAACCCTAAATTACGATATTCGTAAGTTGACATCAACCGAGATCAATCAAAGCAAGACACTGGATTAAATCAATCATGGACCCTAAATTCTGTTAATATATTTAAATTTACAAAATTAAACAACACCAGTACTGTGTGCAGTCTGCATTAGAAGGTTGGGTTTCTAATCTAATAAAACAGTAAACATAGAAAATAAGACATCATGAACACTACACTTGATCAGCAAAAAGAATTTGGACAAATTTATATAGCATACAGAATAATTCAAGAAAATTATATACACTGAGGCATCATCGCGAAAAAAATGATTTGGCTATATACATTGCAATAATAATTAATAAATTTGAAAATAAACCTGCACACTGCTTCATTCTCACACAAAAGAAAAGCATTTCTTCTGAGGATTTGGCTGATAGATGGTATTCTTTACTCCGTGTAGAATCATTTGTCTTGCTTTCCACTAAGATACCATTGATTCTTTCTTAGTGTTCGCCTGTTCGTCAGCTGCCCCATAAGACAATCTTCGAGGCTTCGTAGTTACTTTCCCATTTGGTGAAAAGGACTTCACTGAAGTGATTGATTTTATTGTTGGTGATTTTGTATTTTTAGCTGTCTTGCTTGCTTGTTTACTGCTAGTTACTTTCTTCGGACTTGATTGTATAAGGGCTCGGCTTTCCCATGGCCGAGCAGCAACCCAGCGTTCCATCCAACTCCAACCCCAGATAGCTTTGCCAAGTTCATAACTACCCAGAGCAGAGTTTGAATTAGCTCTCCACTACAAAAAAATGATGTTTCCAAAATAAAGTACCTTTACAAAAAAAAATGATAAATTTGCAATGCAATCACACTATATACCTGATGAGAAAATGCATAAGCCATAGCTCGCTCTCGCTTCCCTGCTGCTTCTTCGCGAAGATGAATCCTTGCAAGAACTTCCTCCATTGTTTCAGGACCATTGCTCCATTCCACCTGCAAGTAACCAGTCCAGGTGTATGAGAAAGAGCTAACACATATATAGCAATAGTTAGAGAGATTTATCTAGCTTCATGATAAGCACATAGGACAAGTAGTGCAGGTGCAATAGTGTATACAGACTACAACTTACTACTAAAAGAATTCATGTGGTAATGACGGAATGGGGATGCCTGTCGCAATCGTAGTTATATATTAGAAACTTCACATAAATAAATAAAATAGAACAATATAATATTTTGCTTCCAAGCAAATTATTTTTCTTAAATTAACGAAGTAGGTATGGGTAACTTGGTAAGCTGTCGCTGCCATACAGCGAAGGATTTAGGAATATTTTTTTTTGTAAATTATACACTAAAAAGAAAAATTAAGTCTAAAGAATTATAATGCTGTGTGTGTATCCGTAAGCTCTTAGCATCAAGAAAAAGTTGCAAGCTGCATGCATTTGGATTCAGAGGGCTATCTCAGCCAGGTCTCGACCAACTGGCCCTCTAAGGTTCACCCAACAATTTTCTATACTGTTAGATCAGCCTCCTTATTTGGATTAGCTGTACCAGGAAAGCTCCTTGTGGAAAAGGTACTTTCTAAGTTTCTAGAACTAGCTCAAACTAAATCACAAAAATAAAACTGGCAGTTTGTGTGCACGCACATGCAACAGACCGCATACATGTCTCAGTGTTGCTCAAAACTGGATTACTTTTAACCCTAAAGGGAAAAGGTAGGTTTGTTATGTTGAGGCCACCACGGCTTTACAAAGGAAACTAATCTTGCCTGATCATATTTTGTCACTACATTATCGTCACGCAAACCCGGATGCTACATGAGACAGAGGTATTTCAGATACATGTGCTTTCACTATTCGGAAAAATATGTCAAGGATATTCAGAAATGAATTATTAAACTAAATACGATAATAACATCTTCTTTAAAATATCTGTCAATAAAGTTTAGAAACCACAGTGTGTGACTAGTAAATGATTATACTTGCATGCATGAGAGACTTTTACCTCGAGGTCATGAAGCTTTGTTTCAAGTTTTAATTGATTCTCTAGCTTCCTTTGTTTGATTCGGGCTTCCAATGCCATACTATTTCTCCGTGTTCTGATTTCAGTTTGTAAACTGCTCCATGTGTGGAGGTATTTCAGAGTTACGGATGCTTGCTTTCTGGAAGAAGAACCTAGAGCCACTGCCCGTAATTTGACAGTCCCTTTCAACTGGCGTCGAGTTTTTCTTGCCTGAGAAATTATAGAATTATGTTAACATTGATGCATATGATGACATAATGTAGGACAGTCACACAACCTAAATCACACAATATCTTGAAAACAAACTAGGCAATCCTTAATCTTATTGTTTCTATATATTTCCTGAAGTTGTAAGATTATTTTTACAAAGCTTTAGAGTAAATCATGTCTAGCCATCTTAGTTTATTTCGACACCATAAAAATTATGCATGTTTACACTTATTTTCTAGAAGAGTCATAGATGCTTGATAACACAGTCGGCACCAAAACTGCTAATGTAGTTAAGTTTTAGATCAAAATCAAGAAATGCTTCAGGGCTTAAATAAGTAAAAAGCTATCGATTACATCAGAAAATATGAAACCTATACCGAAGGAATACTCATTAATTTCCGGGTTGTTTTTTTCAAAATGTACCAGAATATCTTCTCAGCAAGCATAGAATTTAGGTGAGCATATATGATGTATTCATCCAAGTACCGGTAGACCAAGTACAACCATGTTTGCCGCTAATCACGGAAGAATAGGAACTTGCATTGATGGTATATAGCCTAAACAGATGTTTCCTACAGTCTAAAACATCCCTGTCTACCAAGTGTTTGCAAATGGCTAACTGGGGAGGAGTAACAGGACTTACATCTCCTGTTTACTTAACATGATTTTAGATCATTACTTTGTAGGACTACTAGGATGTGTATAATCTTTTATCCATCATAAAGACACTGTACAAATACTTAAATAACTTTAAACAATTGTTGTTCAGAAGCTGCTAATTGAAACAGATACCCTCCTTGCTTTCGTGTATAATTTTATCTACCAAATTTAATAATCTTCCATGTCTTCGATAATTTCTTTACAGTTTGTCATTTGCAGCTTCAACGATGGCCACATTGTTGCATTGTAGATGAACGCAAAGAAGTAACTCATCTATCAGGATTCATCTCAGCTTGTCTAAACACAAACTTGGACCCTTAAAAAATCAAGGAGGGCGCGAGCTGCAGCAAGGATGCTTCTAGTGCTATAAGAGACCTAGAGTTCGATTCTAACCTCCCCAATACTTAACAACGTAACAACTATTTTAAAGAATATATATGCCAAAACTGTTCTAAAGACAGGGAACATCTATTCTATACATTTAATAAGAATAATTGAAATTAACCACAATTTCATATTACAAAATATGCAAGTCTGATAACTAGGCCCAGAAATAATTGGCTGACAGATACTCATTATAGCCTTGCTTTATCTGGCGATAGATTATTAATAAGGGAATAAAGGTTTTGCTTTTATCTAACTGATGCATAAACTGAAGTCAAAACATGATGAAACTAGAATGTGTAATAGCATTTTATGTAACCTCCACTTAGACTTACCCTATATGCTCGAAATGCAGTTTGAATCTTTGTAGCTGCTAGATCCTGAATCCCAGGATTCCCATTAGGGACATGATGTGAAAGATTGGTAGAATTCATCTGAAATTTTTTTTTTTGGTTTAACCCGTTTGCATATTGAAGCCCTGAAGATCCCTGTGGTTGAACAGATAGAGTATCCACAGAAACATGCACACACTTTAGATGGTAACTCCGTGATTTGAAACAATTACTTAACTAATCTAAATTTTCAATCTCTACAATCAAAATTAAAAAGAAAAGTGTTTTCTTAAGAATTTTAGAATGACAAGAGGATTTAATATTGGATGTGGGTTAACACCAATGCTTTTGCACATAATTTATGCTATAGGATGCTTTTGGCAAAAAAAAATCAACAGGGTAATATGTAAAGTATTACCTTAAGATATTTTGGCTTTCCATTCTTTAGTTTCTTAAAGCTGACTATCTTTTTGAGCCAATCTCCAGACCCCATTTTCAAAATTAAATATCTCCTGAAGGCTGCACTGATAAGTGATAAGAAATGAAAGTTATAAATGTATATGGCACTAAACGAATTTGTATCAGAGAGTAAGTCCTTATGAGGAGAGTTGAAATGAAGTTGTAAGAAAATATAACCACGACGGGTGATGCTTCACAGATTGCTTCACAGATAACAAATGTAGCATAAACAATTTGGCATTTTTCTGCAAGTACTTAGTTGGAATTGCCTTATAAACTAATAATCAGTGATATAACTCAAATTTTTATGTACTAACACCCCCTGTTCTCGACTTCTATTGTCTTCAAATGGATTAATTAAAAAAAAATATAAGAATTAAGTTTTCTAAACTGGAGTAATAAGTTGAAGACCTATTTTTTGTGTTAAATTGGGAGTTGTTTTTCCACAGATAACTAGCTACATACTAATCATGGAAGACTAAACAATGATGGGGAAGGATAATTATAATAGAGAGGGTAATGCAGCGGTCTGTAGAATAATTAGAAAGAGTAAAAATTACAGTTTCGTTTATTGAAAATGTCCCATAAGTTTGATAATTGCAGATGACATACAAAATAGGATGATTGAGGTTTTCAGTACATATTCAAGAATTTTACAAACCAAATTCTATTGCCAAATTATTACTTCTTTCGGTGTGTTAAATCATCTATGCCTTCAGAATAACATGTTAATAGTTCCCACTTTGTTTCAGCTAATTCATGAATGCCTGAACTTACAAGGAAATGCTTCTTGTTTAATATGAAAGTTTATCGATTGAGTTAGATGCTAAATTGTCAAAAACTAAAACAGCTCTTCTGAACTCGAAACACTATTCACTTTCAAAATCATTTGGCTCTATCTTGTATTTCGAAATGGATAAAACTGATATGAGTTTTCAGTATTAAATTAAAAAATTACGATCCAAAAATGATATGCATACATGATACACTTAAATGTTTTGACACATTTAATAACTTAACATGGTATGAGAGGAGCAGTCTCTTTGAATGAGGAATGTACAACATACAAACACAATAAACATAAGATAAGAAGCTCTCTTCCTAAATTTATAGTTCCAATAAATAGATGGAATATAGGTAGCTAAAGAAAGAATATCAAACCAACATCCTTAAGCATCACCTCACCTCATTGAAACAATTATGAAAATTACAGAGCACAAGTAAAAAGAATGAGTAAATGTATAGCAAAAAGAAGAGGGCAAAAAACAGATAATATTTAGCAAAGCCTGACATACCGGAGGAGGAGAAATGTTGAGTTGAATTTTGATGAACAAGAAGAAGAAAGAATGGTGGGGGTGGGTGGTGGCAAAAGAGTAGAATAAAAGGTAGGTGTGCAGGGGCAGGGGATTGATATTTCATACAGACCATGGCCCCATCTCTTCCCACCTGCAGTTTTATTTTCGTTATAATATTATATATCTATTTTACACAGACAGAAGGCCATGTTTGGTTTGCTTAGTATGGGTTATTAAGTTAGTGAGCCTTTTTTTTCTTTTATCCTAGATTGGGGGAATAACTCGTGCGAGTCACGGGTCATACATCCATATATTATATTTTTACAGCAACTTCAACCACTATACTTATATAGGCTCTTAAGGTAAATTTTGAATAAATTGAGATAAAATTTCTCTCCAAAAAATTCTTTGTCTCTCTTTATAATATTAGGAGTTTCAGATGCTTCCTCATTATTATATCATATTTTATTACCCGTCTATTTAACATAAATTACTTTAATGAGTAAAAAGATAGATAGAAAGTGAGTTTAAGGAGAATTGTTAGAGAAATTGTTTGATTTTGGCTTCTAAATAATTAGGAGCTCATTTATTTATATTATTTGTAGTGAAATTGCAAGGAGTTTGTTGGAGTTGCTCTCAGTTGTTTTCTTATTTGTAAATGTTGTACAACGTCTAACGTATATCAAATACAAATTGATTGTTTATCTATTATTTTCGTACAAGACATTACCAAATTATACAATGTTTCTAATATAGCTCATTAAGCAAAATATATATATTCTTGTTTGTGTTATATAATTTGTATTTAATGAATGAATATAAACATGGTAGTAAATATACGTTTATAAATGGTAGCCCGCAAGAGTTGACTCAGTTGGTTAAGAGGGGATAACTATCCTTTTCGTCACATGTTCGAATCCCACGGGAGACGAATTTATGATTATGCCTCCTGAGCTAAAACTTGTCGCTTAATGCGGTTTACCTTGGTTCACGTAATTTGTAGGCGGCTGCGGGTTACCTACGATAAAAAAACGAAACGATTAAACTTAATTTGTAAAATGCCGTTAGTATGTTTATAAAGGAAAAAATAAAAATTAACATATATGTTGAACACATAGTTGACCAAATTTTTTGAATTTTATTTAAATAAACTATATGTACGTGTCTATATTATTATTGAGTTCACTATTAACTTGCAATTAACTTACTCAATTTAAAAAGATAAAAAATGCATAACTTGAGTCAAAATGACTTGCAGTCATAATATATACAATAATGTAAAATTTACATTACTGTTAATATAAAATTTGATTTTAATAAAAAAATGTTACTTTTTGAAATTCAACGTATGCATGTATGGAAAAATGTTAGTTTTTTATTTACACTATTATTAACAAAGTAAGATTAAGTTATATGTGTGTGTTAGCATGTAAATTATCGTATGTTATATTTTCAAGTAAATTATGACGGTTTCAATTATGTATATGCTAAATATCTAATTTATGTACATGTATAATCATTATTAAATCTAGTGAAGCAATTGATTACTTAAATAACATGCATTTATAATTATTCATAAATTAAAATTATGTAATAAGTAAATTTTTATAATTTATATATGGTATTCACATTATCACTGACAAACAATCCATATCTATTTTTTACGCAACCGATATCAATCATGGTTGTAATATAAAAATAAATTATATATTTTTAAGACTTATTATTAATATTCATGATTTTTTTTTCAAGAATTCGAAGGAAAAATTGTATTTATATCGTTGTTTAAACCGTTTTTAAGTTTGTTTCATTTTGACTCTAACATTTCTTCATATTATAATTTGATAACATTGTATACTATTCTCCTAAAATTAAATATTTTTTAATTCGATAAATTTTTATAAATATCAGTTGAACTGGTTAATTCTTTCAAATTATTGAACAATACATATTTTTCCTTAAATAATATAAAATGCATTGAATCAAATTCTACAATATATAGTATACATATATAACTTTTATTCGAATAATTCAAAATATTTGACAATATTGTCTTGATCAATGAATATTGTTTATCTAAAAGATTTTTTTTAAAAAGCTAATTTTTTTTAAGTGGAAAATAAAAATAAATCGATTTAATTTATTATATTTTTAATTAAGAAAAATTAAAAAAAACTCAAAATTGTAATATCTTTTGTAATTTTCCAAGGATTAAATAAATGTAGTACTTTATAGCTTATTATTTTAATTTATTAAAGTAACAGATATTTTATAAATAAAAATATATTTTAACTAAAGTCCTTATTCAGCTAGGCGGAAAATTTTCATGAATAAATTTAAAAAATAATACAAAATTCATGTTAAATTACGCGGAAACACCTTTTAACTTCTTTTTTTTTGACAAAATGCTTTTTATAAATTGCATCAACCAAAATTACAACTTTTTTTTTGACAAATGCAGAAAATTTTCATTAAATTGAATATAATCTAGCCGGGACAAACCACCAATTGTCGATACAATCAGGTGATAAAACAAATAACATACTAAAATCAATTAGATGATTTGTTTTCTGATCGTTTAACACATAATATTTAAAAATTTTTGAAGTTAAAAACGAAATCAAAGACATTCCAAGCGATCCAAATTGCACCGGCATCTCTGAAAATAGCAACATCGCAATTGACCATATCACGTAAAAATTATGGTTAGCCCAATGTTCAGAAACAACAATCGCATAAAATGAGATTGGAGAAGCGGCACCCCAGCTATCTACATGTCGGACACCAGCTATAGACATGCCGAAGGCACCCCAACTATCTACATGCCGGATACCAGCTATAGACATTCCGAAAGTGTAAAGCCATAAAAATGAACAATCTTTGGTTGTGAAAGGTGAGCTCTTGCAATAATCACCACCATCCCAGATTCGATACAGGTTTTGCAGATCACCAAAAATATTAGCAACTTCGTCCTTAACAGATCCAATACCAGATTAACCCAAGCATGACTAAGCAAAAACATAACAAACACTCCAAAAGGAGAGACAAACACACACTACAAGAGGAGAGACACAAAAATACCCAAAAAAATTGGGTTTTATTGAAAAGAGATCAACGAGAATAAAAGAAAATGAAGGGATTGGGGCTTTCCACTAGAGAAAACCAGTGGAAGCCCCTCGATTTACTTGAAAATGGACAAACCCTAGGAGAGGGGAGAGAGGAGGGAGGCGGCGGCTAAAACTATTACCAAAATTACAACTTAATTTCAATAGGAACAAAACTCCCATCGAAAAAAATACAGCCAGGATTAAACAAATAAACGAGCTAAGCAAATAGTCGCTTATGTTTTCAGACTGTTTAACATCATGAATCTCAAGATTCTTTGAATGAAAAAAGATTAAAATGGCTTCCTGATCGATCATACCTGCTCCAATCCTGGAACCAGTAATATCACAAATGACCTTCACATACGCACCAACTGTAGCCCAATGTTCAGAAGCACCCAAGCTATCTACATGCCAAAAATCAGCTATAGACAAGCCGAAGGTGAAAGATCTCAAAAGATGAACACATTTTATTTGTGAAAAGTAAACTCTTGTAATATTCGACACCAGCCCAAATTCAATGCACGAAAAACAGATCTCCCACAAAACCATATAAATCATTTTCAAAGTAGCCAGGAACAAAACAAAAACAAGCATCCAAAAAACATGCTTCAACATTCCAACAAAAAGGGGACAATCCAGACACACGTCAATAGACGAGACTTAAACCAAAATATTCAAATACCTTTGAATGACACCAAATTTTGGTATGATGTCAAGGAGGAGGATTTGAATCTAGAGGTAATTTTTATTGGGTTAAATATCAAAGTGGTCACTCAACTGAAGGTCATACATCAATTTAATCATCAAACTTAACGGGATATCATTTGGATCACTAAAGTCATAATAAATATCAAACAGATACCTCAAAATATGTGCTCGAGAATTAAAAATTATTTTATGAAGTTCTAAATATTTTTTTTAATGTCATTACAATAAATGAAAAATTATGAATTCATAGTATTTTAGTAGATATAGTGAGATTTTTAAAAATTTATCTACTAATTATTTTTATTTTAATAAAGAAAATGATTATAAAATTACAAATAAATAGTAGATAAATTTTTAAAAATCTTACTATATTATATAAAATACTAGAATTCATACATTTGCATTTGGTTGTAACAGAATTTAAGAAAAATATATAGAACTCCATAAAATAATTTTTAATTCTCGAACACATATTTTAAGGTATCTGTTTGATATTTATTATGAATTTAGTGATTCAAATGATACCCCATTAAGTTTAATGATTAAATTGATATGTGGCATTCAGTTGAGTGACCACTTTGATATTTAACCCAATTTTTATTTGCAGAATCGGACTCAAAATCAAGATAGATCTGAGAAATAAATTCTAGATATTTGGTTTTGGTTCGATTTTTATTGAAAGGAAGAAGGAAAATCAAAGAAAAGGAAAGTTTTGGGGCTTACCACCAGTGAATTTCCGGCGGAAGCCCCCAGCAGAAACGGAAGAAACAGAGGGGGTCTCACTTTATGGTTTATTATTCACGTCTTTTTAGCTCAACTTTATTATACTAAAATAACACCTTTTAACTTTAAATCATAAGACAAGGAGAATTGAACACATACATTCTGCCAAACATGCCGTAATTTTGACTTCTGCTAAAAGTAGAACCCTTAATTAAAGAAGCCTTAATATATCATCCAACTCACAGAAAGTGATTTATTAATTAAATAAGGAGAGAGGATGCACTCCAGCGATTGAATAACAAACTATGACAAGAATGTGATAAGGATAGCTTTCCTCACCTCACACACACACTTTATTAATAATTGCAGACTATTATACTGTTAAACAATAATTATCTAGTTTGAGAATAGAATGAGCGAATCTGCATTATTACATAATGGTAGCTGTTTAAGTTTAAAATTGTGATTATCATTCTCTTTTACACTTGTGTATGTACTAATAATTGTACATAAGAAATCATTGTAATGTAAAAGAAAACATATAATGCGTGTAGTTTAAGGTTCCATATGGTTGAAGAAATGAGTTGAGAGAAGAATTTATAAATTTGACTTGTATGAATGATTTAGGAAGAGAAGATCAATCATCATTTAGGGCTATAAGAAGAGCAGGAGGGAGAGGGTGTGCAACTGCTCTAGCTCTTCTGACATCCGGTTCGATCATTTATTATTTCCAACCCCAGACGGACTGAAGAACATAAAACAACACTAGAGAGAATGGATAGAGAGAAAATGCTAGCAAGCAAGTCCAAAGGGGATATTTTGAGCTTAGAAATGCTACTAAGCCAATAACAGCACAAACCACCAACATTATTAGCACTTCAGCTGAATAATCCCATCTCAGGTCTTTTACGTATACGATTGCCAACAATGTTGTCATCCCCATTATGTTGTTCATCACCACATTACCGTAAAGCTACATAATAACCACATTAATTAAAACTGTTTAAGAGTTCATTAAATTAACGGAGTTGAAAAAAGTTTCAATCTCCAAAAAGCATGTAGATTATAGAATAAACAAAAAGATAGTTAATGTAGCAACCTCGGAAAATGTTAAGGAAGCAGTTCTTTTGTTCTTTTGAGCTGCAGGAAATATTGCTGCAATTGCCTTTCTAGCTTGCATGGCTACAGGGATAATTACGAAGGAGATGAAGAATGAAGGTATGCCTACTGCATTTGAAAACTGTCGAGTACTTCGGCTCAGTGGACTTGCGAGATATGTCAGCATCATGAAGCCTAAGATGACTTGAAGAAGGGCTTTGTTGAAACCCCATGTTAGCATTAACTTATAGGTCTTTTGTCCAACTTGTTCCTCATTAACCATTGAATCTACTTCCTTCCACAAAATCTGCAATTTAGTTAGCAAAAATTTAAACAAAGAATAGGCGAAACGAACATGACAAAAACTTAATATGCTGTTTTATCTAGTCAAGTAGCTTTATTTTGAATACATCATTTGAAATTTTGAATACATTTACACAAATCCTAATCAACTAGCATCACATGGATCTTCTTGAATATTCGGGGTGAAATTTTATATTAAGTTGTTTTATTCAAGTTAATTATAAGAAATATGTGATTATTAATAAACTTACTTTGTCGTACTCCTCCACAGAACGCTTTGCATCAGTGCATTTAGTTTCATGGGTAGCCTTTTTAAGCCATCTGGTGACGCCTCTGACAAATTCTTCAGAAGTGATCAGCTGGTCACCATCATCATCAAAATCTTTCATCACCTTATCTACCACCATGTCATGATTCGTGATCCATTTGTCTCCAAATTTCACCGTCTGAATGAGACTTCTTAACTCCAGTTGTGATATAACTTTGTTCTTATCTGAGTCATACTTGTCAAAGAGACTGACAAACAATGAAATTAGTAAGGTGAGTATCAACCCGGGACTGCAGGTTTCTGTTAACTAAACTTGAATTTTTTAATACCTATTTATTCGATCAAGATCAGGCTTCCCATCATCATTGAGAAGGCATCCTGCATCAATAGCTTCACTTTGGATTTTCTTCAAAATTCTTGCCATGAAATGCTCAATTTTTGCTAGCTCCTCTTTTTTCTTGTTTATCAATGGCTGAACAACTTGTAAGGAATTTTTCCTCTATTTCCACATAAAGCCATTGTATCAATTCAGTGCTTACATTACAAAATACCAAGTATGACTAGCATCTTTCATAAAGATTAAGAAAAGGGTTCAAATTCAAATGCATATAAGGCTCAAGCTTTTGCATGAATTTTAATGACTTGCCTTGTTTAATGATTTCCCCCATTTGCAATCATCCTTTTGGGCCAGCTCTTTTGACTCATCTATCCATTTCATGCATCCCTCAACAAACTCATGCTCACTTATTTTTCCATCTTTATTCCGATCAAAAACCTCCAGTATCACATTAACTGCATACGCATTGTCTACCTCCAGATTTACGGATTCCATCTGTCTTATTAGAGCTTCTAATTCATCAGTGGTTAAGTGCTGGCTTCTGTCTTTATCACTTTCAGCGAATAATCTGCATCCCATTCATGGTACTAAAATGTAGCAGTCGGACCGTCTATATCTTATTATAATATATATGGGGGCATATAAATAGAAAAGGCTGAAAACATGTTGATTTGTACCGTTTTATTAGTGAAATATTTGGTTCTCCATTCTCATTAATGAGCTTCGCTTTTCCACACTTCTCTGCATGATTGAGAAACTCTGTTAGAAGATTCTGGTACTTGAAATACTCCAAACTTCTTTCCTGAATCCATGGATCCAAAACCTGGCAAGCAACACAGAGACATTATAAGTTGTGCAGCTAGTTCCTCACATGTAAATCTGTGATCACGATTATTCTTATACATAAGCCCGTTTTTTTCTTTTTATATTTCAAAACGTAAAACATGAACTTTAAGAATGCAATCAAATCCACCATTGACCTGGTAGATGAAGTAAGAGAGCAGTGATAAGGCGGAGACAATGAAGGCAATCAAAATAACAACTCGACTCCCATATAAAGTATTGAAGATATTGGCCAACTGCAGAATTACAAAAGGCGCTAATGAGAGGAGCATGATTCCCGCTGTGTGTTTAGTTTTCTTGTCCATTGTAACAGCTGAATCTGTGATCATTAACTAAAACGTTGCAGGAGCTCTTATGTTTTAAAATAAATTTGTTCAAGAGAATATAATAAGATGAAAACCTGTCAAAAAGGAGAATTTCCCTCTTTTCGGAAATGGTTTTGAAGTTGAAGCTTCGGTGCCTTGAACTTTACTTGAATATTTTTCATGAGATACTGTTCTGCCAAAAATTACACACATTCCCCACAACAAAGTAAGATACAAGACTGTAGTTCCCGTATAAACTGCAACTCCAAGAGAGACTTGTTGCTCTGCATTCCCAGAATCAGCAAAAACCCCAGATACTACAAAGTAGAACACAGAGGAAATCAATTTTTGGCTCTTCAAGTCTATCACATAGTGGCGAAAACACAAAAACAAAGTGGAGTACAATTAAATATGACGAGGATAGTTCTTGCGAATGACAAAATAGAAAATTTCATCTATTGTAATTTCATGCAAACATGATCCCTATATGCTAACTCTTACATCATGTAGTATCAATTAAAATCACTCTACAGTTGTATGGAATTATTGGGCTTTGCTAGTATCTTTGAGTATGTGGAGGGAAGATAAAAAGATAAATGCAAAAGTGAAATAAGTACCAATGACCATAACAAGTCCAGGTAAAACCATAAGAACCCGAAACAGACTTGCTCCAAATATACCAGTGCCAAGAATGTTAAAAATATTGTTACTTCCTCGGGTTAAAAGTTTTTCTCCTAACATCAGCATGTATTGGTAGACTATCATTTGAAAGATATAGCCTCCAATGTTGTCTGCACATGGAAAGAATCCGTAAACGTGCAAGCAAGCATCTGACGATGATCGTAACGATGAGGAAGATGGCAACGACAAGTTATGGAGTGTGAGAAATGAAGTTGACGACTGCATTTCATGGTCATGTCCGTCTGATATTAACTGATTAGAAACCAAAGCTCGACTTTCGACTCCTACAAGCATAAGGGTGAAGAAGAACAAGCATGGTAGACTAGCCATTAAACAAAATCTTTTAGATGATGCATAATCGCTTATAGCATATAATTATATACTCCCTCCTTACTAATTTATCGGTTTTGTTTGACTTTTTACAACCAAATTTTGACTGAAAATTTCATATAGTATATAATTGAAAAAAATTATAAAAATTATATCATTAGAAAGTACGTAATCTAATTTAATACGTATTATTCATTTTTTCAAAATAACGAAAGATTGATATTTAATTTACGGTTAAAGTTGAGTCAATTTGACCACAAAAAGTCAAAAAAGAGAGATAAATTGGGACGAAGGGAGTATCTATACTCTTTATTAATAAGGGAAATAATGTATAATTTGGTGTTAAAAGTACCAAAGTACCAAATTTGGTAGTAACCTGATATAAGTTACTTCTATTCTCAATAAACTTTGTTTTTAACACAAATTGACATGATATAAGTTGACTTCTATTTTCAATAAACTTTATTTTTAACACAAATCGACTTATATTTTTTGTAAACTTTATTTTCAAAGATTGAAAAGGCTAATTATAACATAATTATCAGATTATATTAATTAATATTATATTAAATTATCTAAAGAACAGATACTTGGTTCATAAGATACAGATACAATTCGTTTCACAAATATAAAACTAATATGTTACAATTCTATATTAAGTAAAACAATGCAAAACTAGAATTATAGTGAAAAATTTCATAACTGATTCGATTTTTTTTAACCTCATAATTATTTTTTGCAAGTACCAATTTAATATTGATATTAATATATTAATTTTAATTCTTGTTTTGCACGGATTATGAATAATTCTCTATAAATATTAATTCGATATTTTTAGTGTCGGACCCATGTGTCGCGCGGGTTATAATTATCTATACTCTTTATTAATAAGCGAAACCATATATAATTTGGTGCTAAAAGTACCAAAATACCAAATTTTGGTTCATCCAATTGTCTATTTACTTCATAAAATAAAAATATTTTTTAAACGATTTGTAAATTATATTAAAAATTTATTAAGTTACGTTAAATTAAATACGGTAACTTATATTTATTTTTAATTTTAGAAAAACTACAAACTACTAAGTAAACAACTAACACGAATTGATTTATATTCTTTGTAAACTTTATTTATTTATAAATTGTATTAAAAATTTATTAAGTTACGTTAAATTAAGTAAAATAACATATATTTACTTTTATTTTGAAAAACTATGAAGTACAAATTAAAATATGAACACGAATTGACTTCTATTCTTGGTTTTATTTTCTATAGTATAATTTTAAAAATAATTAAGTAATAGCAAATGACTTTAGTAACATTTATTAACTTTTAAACTGAAAATTATTGATTTAACGATTGTATTTGTTATCGTCCATCACAACGTTTATTTACTTTGAATTAAAAAACATATTTTAACAATAACATATTTATGGGCTGTATTTTGATTATATTAAGTAATATTAAATTAAGTTTAATAACATCTATATACTTTTAATTTGTAAATTAATTTTTATCGATAATTAAGTAATATTAAATAAATTATATTGAAGAGGCTAATTATAAGATAATTATCAAATTATATTAATTAATATTAAATTATCTAAAGAACAGATATTTGGTTCATAAGATAAAGATACAATTTGTTTCACAAAATAAAACTAATATGTTAGATTTCTATATCAAGTAAAACAATGCAAAATTAGAATTATAGTGGAAAATTTCATAACTGATTCGATTTTTTTTAACCACATAACTATTTTTTGCAAATACCAATTTAATATTGATATTAATATATTAATTTTAATTCGTGTTTCGTACGTATTATGAATAATTCTATACAAATATTAATTCAATATTTTTAATCTCGGGTCCGTGTTTATCACGGGTTATTAACTATATATACTAATAAAGAAACCATGTTTAGGTCCTAAATATTGGTACTCACTAAAAAATTGTACAACTATTTTTAAATTTTTTATTTAATAAAATCTCAACCGACAAAAATTAACTTCTACTCTCTGTAAATTTTATTTTTCTTCAATTTTTATTTATTGCTGAACATCCAAGTGTCGGTTTATTTTAAAATAACCGTATTAGTAAGTTAACATGTCAGATTTATATAAGTAAATAATTAGGTGCATGCATAACGATAATTATACGGTGAAATTTTAGAATTACACTTAACTTCAATTTTTTTAACTACTCCCTCCGTTCCTCCCAACTATTATCATTTCTCAGAGAGTGTTCGACACACATTTTAAAAATTTTCTTTTTCTGAATAAAAATAAAATGTTTAAACTTTTATTTAGAAAAAATAAATTTTTTTAAAAAAGTTAAACAACTATATTTTTTCTTCATCTTAAAATGCGTGATGAACACTATAGAATTGTGTACAATTTAGTGCTAGCTATATAGAATTGTGTACAAAAAATTGTACACAATAACATGTTAATTGATGTAAGATATTTTAATGGGGCTTATTGATGTGAATATAGGGTTTCATTCCCATTAAAACCCATTGCATCTCATTCCCTACAAAATTTTGTACATAATTCTCTACACCAAACATTTTCCTCGACAAAAATGTGTATGACATACTTTTTTTTAATAATATGTATTGCACTTTCACATCGAGTCGAAATAAGAAGCTCTGTGTTAAAGGTGAGACTTATTAACTTATAAACCCGCAATAATTTATTGACGGGTGTTTGTCGACCCAACTTATAAGTCGAATTTATAACTTATAAGATAAGTTGAATGTTATTTTTCATTTGTTTTATCAAATTTAGTTTTGAAATATATTTTCTTAAATGTTAATCTAACTTAAAATATAAAAATTCAGATAATTATATTTAAAATATATTTATTTTAGTTCATTTAAATTAAAAAAAATCTGACTTAAAAGATAAATTATCCAAACACTTGTTTAATTTATAAACATTTATCAACTTATCACTTATGGAGTCCCGTGTTTCATTGGAGTCCTTGAAGTCCACATATGTTCTGCAAGTAAAATATAGCTTAAATTGCTGCAAAACGTATTATTTTATGATATTCTACAAATATCACAATTTTATTGAAAATTTTGCAGATGACATAGATTTTACAAGTGGAACGTTTCAAAATATATTATTCTACAAAATATGCTTAATTTGCAGAACATAAATTTTCATGTTGCAGAACATACATATTGTACTTGTAAATATATGAGATTTGCAAGATTTTATTGAAATAATGATATTTGTGAAACATGTTTTGCAAGATAACACGTTTTAGAAGATATATTTTATTTGCAGAACAAATATGGACTCCGAGAACTCCAATTAAAAGGTGGATTTCATGGCACTTTACTCCACTTCATCAGTCATTTATTCAATTTAAGACATAATTTACTTATTTTTAAAATTTCCGAAACCGGCAAAATGTTTTTCTTCTACATTGCTTTCTGTCATAATTTTTAACTAAACAGCTTCTGTCATTTTCACCAGGCCCTTATACAGATCATTCATCATCTTCAAAAGACTTGTATGATCTGTATAATTTTCACCATAGAATAGGTACCTTTAAGGGCCACTAGGAAAAAAATTTAAAGAACAAACCATCTGGCATATTTGTGTCTGGTATTAATCCCCACTGTTTTATTCCTAAACAAGAACACCAGAATACTATAAAGAACTATATTCCCTAAGCATTTAATAGTTAAAATGAATGGAACAAAGTATGAAATATATTAGACCGAGTATAAAAAGTGAGAAATATATGTGGGCCGAGTGTAAAAAGTAAGAGATTGATGGAATAAGATATGAAATATATGTTGAACCAGCGGAAGAAGTTAGAAATCCGTCGAGAATATGTTTAAAAAAATATTATCAGTTAATTTTTTTATTCTTCCCAACAAACAGACCGGACCTAAGATATCTGAGTCAACTGCCGTGAAAGTGTAAATTTTCCAGCATCCAGTTTCGTTTCCTAGTGAGTTTTGCCCCAGAAGATATGAAAGATTTATACTTGATCTTTATAAACTACAAATACAAGCATTACACACTTCCTTCTTCCCTAGAAGTGGTTCTTAAAGTTGAAATGTTTAAAGTAATATCAGAATAAGAATAAATTAATTTGGGAATCAAATATTATAATGGGTTCAAACATTTTGTTGGATTTTTCTACTCTTGAATATAATTTTAGTTCTTATTCTACTGCACAAACGTGAACTCATATTTGTCAGCATAATTTGGTTCTAATTTCAAAGAACAGTATTCACCTATAAATGAAATCATATGCGTGCACGTGTCAATTCCATAAATTAATCGAATGTTATGATTAATAATGGTTTATGATATTAATCCTCTGCCCCTCCCTATTGATTTACAATACCCTATATATATAGGGATGATACAACCAGGAAATCAGGAAATGATATCCCAAATATTTACAATAAATGAGTGAATATAAATTGTTCCTAAATTATAGGCATAAGGTATAATCTGCTGCTAATCTATTCCTAAATTATAGCCATCGGTTAAGACTCCCCCGCAGTTTGAGCGAGCGGAGGACAGACGCTCAAGCTGGAGCGAAAGGACTGGAACAACTGCCGAGCTAGGCCTTTAGTGAAAATGTCTGCGTACTGAAAAGCAGATGGCACATGTAGAACCCGAATCTGTCCGACTTTAACTTTCTCTCGAACGAAGTGTATGTCAATCTCTATGTGTTTGGTTCGCTGATGTTGAACCGGATTGTCTGACATGTATACTGCAGAAACATTATCACAAAATATCACAGAGGCCTGCCGTAGAGGAACATGTAGCTCAAGAAGTAAATTACGAAGCCAAGTGGCTTCTGCAGCAGCATTGGCCACCCCCCGGTACTCTGCCTTCGCACTGGATCGAGAAATCGTAGGTTGCCGTTTAGAGGACCAAGAAATCAAATTATCACCGACGGGAGTCTGGGCAACCTCCCCAATCGGCGTCTGAGTAGGCAACCAGAGAATGTGTATTGGTCTTGCCAATACGTATGCCATAATCAATTGTGCCCTGTAAATACCGTATGATGCGTTTCAGGAAAGCAAAGTGAGGATCCCGTGGTTCATGCATGAAGAGGCAAATTTGTTGAACAGCATAGGAAATATCCGGGCGGGTAAAATAAACCTGCACACTGCTTCATTCTCACACAAAAGAAAAGCATTTCTTCTGAGGATTTGGCTGATAGATGGTATTCTTTACTCCGTGTAGAATCATTTGTCTTGCTTTCCACTAAGATACCATTGATTCTTTCTTAGTGTTCGCCTGTTCGTCAGCTGCCCCATAAGACAATCTTCGAGGCTTCGTAGTTACTTTCCCATTTGGTGAAAAGGACTTCACTGAAGTGATTGATTTTATTGTTGGTGATTTTGTATTTTTAGCTGTCTTGCTTGCTTGTTTACTGCTAGTTACTTTCTTCGGACTTGATTGTATAAGGGCTCGGCTTTCCCATGGCCGAGCAGCAACCCAGCGTTCCATCCAACTCCAACCCCAGATAGCTTTGCCAAGTTCATAACTACCCAGAGCAGAGTTTGAATTAGCTCTCCACTACAAAAAAATGATGTTTCCAAAATAAAGTACCTTTACAAAAAAAAATGATAAATTTGCAATGCAATCACACTATATACCTGATGAGAAAATGCATAAGCCATAGCTCGCTCTCGCTTCCCTGCTGCTTCTTCGCGAAGATGAATCCTTGCAAGAACTTCCTCCATTGTTTCAGGACCATTGCTCCATTCCACCTGCAAGTAACCAGTCCAGGTGTATGAGAAAGAGCTAACACATATATAGCAATAGTTAGAGAGATTTATCTAGCTTCATGATAAGCACATAGGACAAGTAGTGCAGGTGCAATAGTGTATACAGACTACAACTTACTACTAAAAGAATTCATGTGGTAATGACGGAATGGGGATGCCTGTCGCAATCGTAGTTATATATTAGAAACTTCACATAAATAAATAAAATAGAACAATATAATATTTTGCTTCCAAGCAAATTATTTTTCTTAAATTAACGAAGTAGGTATGGGTAACTTGGTAAGCTGTCGCTGCCATACAGCGAAGGATTTAGGAATATTTTTTTTTGTAAATTATACACTAAAAAGAAAAATTAAGTCTAAAGAATTATAATGCTGTGTGTGTATCCGTAAGCTCTTAGCATCAAGAAAAAGTTGCAAGCTGCATGCATTTGGATTCAGAGGGCTATCTCAGCCAGGTCTCGACCAACTGGCCCTCTAAGGTTCACCCAACAATTTTCTATACTGTTAGATCAGCCTCCTTATTTGGATTAGCTGTACCAGGAAAGCTCCTTGTGGAAAAGGTACTTTCTAAGTTTCTAGAACTAGCTCAAACTAAATCACAAAAATAAAACTGGCAGTTTGTGTGCACGCACATGCAACAGACCGCATACATGTCTCAGTGTTGCTCAAAACTGGATTACTTTTAACCCTAAAGGGAAAAGGTAGGTTTGTTATGTTGAGGCCACCACGGCTTTACAAAGGAAACTAATCTTGCCTGATCATATTTTGTCACTACATTATCGTCACGCAAACCCGGATGCTACATGAGACAGAGGTATTTCAGATACATGTGCTTTCACTATTCGGAAAAATATGTCAAGGATATTCAGAAATGAATTATTAAACTAAATACGATAATAACATCTTCTTTAAAATATCTGTCAATAAAGTTTAGAAACCACAGTGTGTGACTAGTAAATGATTATACTTGCATGCATGAGAGACTTTTACCTCGAGGTCATGAAGCTTTGTTTCAAGTTTTAATTGATTCTCTAGCTTCCTTTGTTTGATTCGGGCTTCCAATGCCATACTATTTCTCCGTGTTCTGATTTCAGTTTGTAAACTGCTCCATGTGTGGAGGTATTTCAGAGTTACGGATGCTTGCTTTCTGGAAGAAGAACCTAGAGCCACTGCCCGTAATTTGACAGTCCCTTTCAACTGGCGTCGAGTTTTTCTTGCCTGAGAAATTATAGAATTATGTTAACATTGATGCATATGATGACATAATGTAGGACAGTCACACAACCTAAATCACACAATATCTTGAAAACAAACTAGGCAATCCTTAATCTTATTGTTTCTATATATTTCCTGAAGTTGTAAGATTATTTTTACAAAGCTTTAGAGTAAATCATGTCTAGCCATCTTAGTTTATTTCGACACCATAAAAATTATGCATGTTTACACTTATTTTCTAGAAGAGTCATAGATGCTTGATAACACAGTCGGCACCAAAACTGCTAATGTAGTTAAGTTTTAGATCAAAATCAAGAAATGCTTCAGGGCTTAAATAAGTAAAAAGCTATCGATTACATCAGAAAATATGAAACCTATACCGAAGGAATACTCATTAATTTCCGGGTTGTTTTTTTCAAAATGTACCAGAATATCTTCTCAGTAAGCATAGAATTTAGGTGAGCATATATGATGTATTCATCCAAGTACCGGTAGACCAAGTACAACCATGTTTGCCGCTAATCACGGAAGAATAGGAACTTGCATTGATGGTATATAGCCTAAACAGATGTTTCCTACAGTCTAAAACATCCCTGTCTACCAAGTGTTTGCAAATGGCTAACTGGGGAGGAGTAACAGGACTTACATCTCCTGTTTACTTAACATGATTTTAGATCATTACTTTGTAGGACTACTAGGATGTGTATAATCTTTTATCCATCATAAAGACACTGTACAAATACTTAAATAACTTTAAACAATTGTTGTTCAGAAGCTGCTAATTGAAACAGATACCCTCCTTGCTTTCGTGTATAATTTTATCTACCAAATTTAATAATCTTCCATGTCTTCGATAATTTCTTTACAGTTTGTCATTTGCAGCTTCAACGATGGCCACATTGTTGCATTGTAGATGAACGCAAAGAAGTAACTCATCTATCAGGATTCATCTCAGCTTGTCTAAACACAAACTTGGACCCTTAAAAAATCAAGGAGGGCGCGAGCTGCAGCAAGGATGCTTCTAGTGCTATAAGAGACCTAGAGTTCGATTCTAACCTCCCCAATACTTAACAACGTAACAACTATTTTAAAGAATATATATGCCAAAACTGTTCTAAAGACAGGGAACATCTATTCTATACATTTAATAAGAATAATTGAAATTAACCACAATTTCATATTACAAAATATGCAAGTCTGATAACTAGGCCCAGAAATAATTGGCTGACAGATACTCATTATAGCCTTGCTTTATCTGGCGATAGATTATTAATAAGGGAATAAAGGTTTTGCTTTTATCTAACTGATGCATAAACTGAAGTCAAAACATGATGAAACTAGAATGTGTAATAGCATTTTATGTAACCTCCACTTAGACTTACCCTATATGCTCGAAATGCAGTTTGAATCTTTGTAGCTGCTAGATCCTGAATCCCAGGATTCCCATTAGGGACATGATGTGAAAGATTGGTAGAATTCATCTGAAATTTTTTTTTTTGGTTTAACCCGTTTGCATATTGAAGCCCTGAAGATCCCTGTGGTTGAACAGATAGAGTATCCACAGAAACATGCACACACTTTAGATGGTAACTCCGTGATTTGAAACAATTACTTAACTAATCTAAATTTTCAATCTCTACAATCAAAATTAAAAAGAAAAGTGTTTTCTTAAGAATTTTAGAATGACAAGAGGATTTAATATTGGATGTGGGTTAACACCAATGCTTTTGCACATAATTTATGCTATAGGATGCTTTTGGCAAAAAAAATCAACAGGGTAATATGTAAAGTATTACCTTAAGATATTTTGGCTTTCCATTCTTTAGTTTCTTAAAGCTGACTATCTTTTTGAGCCAATCTCCAGACCCCATTTTCAAAATTAAATATCTCCTGAAGGCTGCACTGATAAGTGATAAGAAATGAAAGTTATAAATGTATATGGCACTAAACGAATTTGTATCAGAGAGTAAGTCCTTATGAGGAGAGTTGAAATGAAGTTGTAAGAAAATATAACCACGACGGGTGATGCTTCACAGATTGCTTCACAGATAACAAATGTAGCATAAACAATTTGGCATTTTTCTGCAAGTACTTAGTTGGAATTGCCTTATAAACTAATAATCAGTGATATAACTCAAATTTTTATGTACTAACACCCCCTGTTCTCGACTTCTATTGTCTTCAAATGGATTAATTAAAAAAAATATAAGAATTAAGTTTTCTAAACTGGAGTAATAAGTTGAAGACCTATTTTTTGTGTTAAATTGGGAGTTGTTTTTCCACAGATAACTAGCTACATACTAATCATGGAAGACTAAACAATGATGGGGAAGGATAATTATAATAGAGAGGGTAATGCAGCGGTCTGTAGAATAATTAGAAAGAGTAAAAATTACAGTTTCGTTTATTGAAAATGTCCCATAAGTTTGATAATTGCAGATGACATACAAAATAGGATGATTGAGGTTTTCAGTACATATTCAAGAATTTTACAAACCAAATTCTATTGCCAAATTATTACTTCTTTCGGTGTGTTAAATCATCTATGCCTTCAGAATAACATGTTAATAGTTCCCACTTTGTTTCAGCTAATTCATGAATGCCTGAACTTACAAGGAAATGCTTCTTGTTTAATATGAAAGTTTATCGATTGAGTTAGATGCTAAATTGTCAAAAACTAAAACAGCTCTTCTGAACTCGAAACACTATTCACTTTCAAAATCATTTGGCTCTATCTTGTATTTCGAAATGGATAAAACTGATATGAGTTTTCAGTATTAAATTAAAAAATTACGATCCAAAAATGATATGCATACATGATACACTTAAATGTTTTGACACATTTAATAACTTAACATGGTATGAGAGGAGCAGTCTCTTTGAATGAGGAATGTACAACATACAAACACAATAAACATAAGATAAGAAGCTCTCTTCCTAAATTTATAGTTCCAATAAATAGATGGAATATAGGTAGCTAAAGAAAGAATATCAAACCAACATCCTTAAGCATCACCTCACCTCATTGAAACAATTATGAAAATTACAGAGCACAAGTAAAAAGAATGAGTAAATGTATAGCAAAAAGAAGAGGGCAAAAAACAGATAATATTTAGCAAAGCCTGACATACCGGAGGAGGAGAAATGTTGAGTTGAATTTTGATGAACAAGAAGAAGAAAGAATGGTGGGGGTGGGTGGTGGCAAAAGAGTAGAATAAAAGGTAGGTGTGCAGGGGCAGGGGATTGATATTTCATACAGACCATGGCCCCATCTCTTCCCACCTGCAGTTTTATTTTCGTTATAATATTATATATCTATTTTACACAGACAGAAGGCCATGTTTGGTTTGCTTAGTATGGGTTATTAAGTTAGTGAGCCTTTTTTTTCTTTTATCCTAGATTGGGGGAATAACTCGTGCGAGTCACGGGTCATACATCCATATATTATATTTTTACAGCAACTTCAACCACTATACTTATATATAGGCTCTTAAGGTAAATTTTGAATAAATTGAGATAAAATTTCTCTCCAAAAAATTCTTTGTCTCTCTTTATAATATTAGGAGTTTCAGATGCTTCCTCATTATTATATCATATTTTATTACCCGTCTATTTAACATAAATTACTTTAATGAGTAAAAAGATAGATAGAAAGTGAGTTTAAGGAGAATTGTTAGAGAAATTGTTTGATTTTGGCTTCTAAATAATTAGGAGCTCATTTATTTATATTATTTGTAGTGGAATTGCAAGGAGTTTGTTGGAGTTGCTCTCAGTTGTTTTCTTATTTGTAAATGTTGTACAACGTCTAACGTATATCAAATACAAATTGATTGTTTATCTATTATTTTCGTACAAGACATTACCAAATTATACAATGTTTCTAATATAGCTCATTAAGCAAAATATATATATTCTTGTTTGTGTTATATAATTTGTATTTAATGAATGAATATAAACATGGTAGTAAATATACGTTTATAAATGGTAGCCCGCAAGAGTTGACTCAGTTGGTTAAGAGGGGATAACTATCCTTTTCGTCACATGTTCGAATCCCACGGGAGACGAATTTATGATTATGCCTCCTGAGCTAAAACTTGTCGCTTAATGCGGTTTACCTTGGTTCACGTAATTTGTAGGCGGCTGCGGGTTACCTACGATAAAAAAACGAAACGATTAAACTTAATTTGTAAAATGCCGTTAGTATGTTTATAAAGGAAAAAATAAAAATTAACATATATGTTGAACACATAGTTGACCAAATTTTTTGAATTTTATTTAAATAAACTATATGTACGTGTCTATATTATTATTGAGTTCACTACTAACTTGCAATTAACTTACTCAATTTAAAAAGATAAAAAATGCATAACTTGAGTCAAAATGACTTGCAGTCATAATATATACAATAATGTAAAATTTACATTACTGTTAATATAAAATTTGATTTTAATAAAAAAATGTTACTTTTTGAAATTCAACGTATGCATGTATGGAAAAATGTTAGTTTTTTATTTACACTATTATTAACAAAGTAAGATTAAGTTATATGTGTGTGTTAGCATGTAAATTATCGTATGTTATATTTTCAAGTAAATTATGACGGTTTCAATTATGTATATGCTAAATATCTAATTTATGTACATGTATAATCATTATTAAATCTAGTGAAGCAATTGATTACTTAAATAACATGCATTTATAATTATTCATAAATTAAAATTATGTAATAAGTAAATTTTTATAATTTATATATGGTATTCACATTATCACTGACAAACAATCCATATCTATTTTTTACGCAACCGATATCAATCATGGTTGTAATATAAAAATAAATTATATATTTTTAAGACTTATTATTAATATTCATGATTTTTTTTTCAAGAATTCGAAGGAAAAATTGTATTTATATCGTTGTTTAAACCGTTTTTAAGTTTGTTTCATTTTGACTCTAACATTTCTTCATATTATAATTTGATAACATTGTATACTATTCTCCTAAAATTAAATATTTTTTAATTCGATAAATTTTTATAAATATCAGTTGAACTGGTTAATTCTTTCAAATTATTGAACAATACATATTTTTCCTTAAATAATATAAAATGCATTGAATCAAATTCTACAATATATAGTATACATATATAACTTTTATTCGAATAATTCAAAATATTTGACAATATTGTCTTGATCAATGAATATTGTTTATCTAAAAGATTTTTTTTAAAAAGCTAATTTTTTTAAGTGGAAAATAAAAACAAATCGATTTAATTTATTATATTTTTAATTAAGAAAAATTAAAAAAAACTCAAAATTGTAATATCTTTTGTAATTTTCCAAGGATTAAATAAATGTAGTACTTTATAGCTTATTATTTTAATTTATTAAAGTAACAGATATTTTATAAATAAAAATATATTTTAACTAAAGTCCTTATTCAGCTAGGCGGAAAATTTTCATGAATAAATTTAAAAAATAATACAAAATTCATGTTAAATTACGCGGAAACACCTTTTAACTTCTTTTTTTTTGACAAAATGCTTTTTATAAATTGCATCAACCAAAATTACAACTTTTTTTTTGACAAATGCAGAAAATTTTCATTAAATTGAATATAATCTAGCCGGGACAAACCACCAATTGTCGATACAATCAGGTGATAAAACAAATAACATACTAAAATCAATTAGATGATTTGTTTTCTGATCGTTTAACACATAATATTTAAAAATTTTTGAAGTTAAAAACGAAATCAAAGACATTTCAAGCGATCCAAATTGCACCGGCATCTCTGAAAATAGCAACATCGCAATTGACCATATCACGTAAAAATTATGGTTAGCCCAATGTTCAGAAACAACAATCGCATAAAATGAGATTGGAGAAGCGGCACCCCAGCTATCTACATGTCGGACACCAGCTATAGACATGCCGAAGGCACCCCAACTATCTACATGCCGGATACCAGCTATAGACATTCCGAAAGTGTAAAGCCATAAAAATGAACAATCTTTGGTTGTGAAAGGTGAGCTCTTGCAATAATCACCACCATCCCAGATTCGATACAGGTTTTGCAGATCACCAAAAATATTAGCAACTTCGTCCTTAACAGATCCAATACCAGATTAACCCAAGCATGACTAAGCAAAAACATAACAAACACTCCAAAAGGAGAGACAAACACACACTACAAGAGGAGAGACACAAAAATACCCAAAAAAATTGGGTTTTATTGAAAAGAGATCAACGAGAATAAAAGAAAATGAAGGGATTGGGGCTTTCCACTAGAGAAAACCAGTGGAAAGCCCCTCGATTTACTTGAAAATGGACAAACCCTAGGAGAGGGGAGAGAGGAGGGAGGCGGCGGCTAAAACTATTACCAAAATTACAACTTAATTTCAATAGGAACAAAACTCCCATCGAAAAAAATACAGCCAGGATTAAACAAATAAACGAGCTAAGCAAATAGTCGCTTATGTTTTCAGACTGTTTAACATCATGAATCTCAAGATTCTTTGAATGAAAAAAGATTAAAATGGCTTCCTGATCGATCATACCTGCACCAATCCTGGAACCAGTAATATCACAAATGACCTTCACATACGCACCAACTGTAGCCCAATGTTCAGAAGCACCCAAGCTATCTACATGCCAAAAATCAGCTATAGACAAGCCGAAGGTGAAAGATCTCAAAAGATGAACACATTTTATTTGTGAAAAGTAAACTCTTGTAATATTCGACACCAGCCCAAATTCAATGCACGAAAAACAGATCTCCCACAAAACCATATAAATCATTTTCAAAGTAGCCAGGAACAAAACAAAAACAAGCATCCAAAAAACATGCTTCAACATTCCAACAAAAAGGGGACAATCCAGACACACGTCAATAGACGAGACTTAAACCAAAATATTCAAATACCTTTGAATGACACCAAATTTTGGTATGATGTCAAGGAGGAGGATTTGAATCTAGAGGTAATTTTTATTGGGTTAAATATCAAAGTGGTCACTCAACTGAAGGTCATACATCAATTTAATCATCAAACTTAACGGGATATCATTTGGATCACTAAAGTCATAATAAATATCAAACAGATACCTCAAAATATGTGCTCGAGAATTAAAAATTATTTTATGAAGTTCTAAATATTTTTTTTAATGTCATTACAATAAATGAAAAATTATGAATTCATAGTATTTTAGTAGATATAGTGAGATTTTTAAAAATTTATCTACTAATTATTTTTATTTTAATAAAGAAAATGATTATAAAATTACAAATAAATAGTAGATAAATTTTTAAAAATCTTACTATATTATATAAAATACTAGAATTCATACATTTGCATTTGGTTGTAACAGAATTTAAGAAAAATATATAGAACTCCATAAAATAATTTTTAATTCTCGAACACATATTTTAAGGTATCTGTTTGATATTTATTATGAATTTAGTGATTCAAATGATACCCCATTAAGTTTAATGATTAAATTGATATGTGACATTCAGTTGAGTGACCACTTTGATATTTAACCCAATTTTTATTTGCAGAATCGGACTCAAAATCAAGATAGATCTGAGAAATAAATTCTAGATATTTGGTTTTGGTTCGATTTTTATTGAAAGGAAGAAGGAAAATCAAAGAAAAGGAAAGTTTTGGGGCTTACCACCAGTGAATTTCCGGCGGAAGCCCCCAGCAGAAACGGAAGAAACAGAGGGGGTCTCACTTTATGGTTTATTATTCACGTCTTTTTAGCTCAACTTTATTATACTAAAATAACACCTTTTAACTTTAAATCATAAGACAAGGAGAATTGAACACATACATTCTGCCAAACATGCCGTAATTTTGACTTCTGCTAAAAGTAGAACCCTTAATTAAAGAAGCCTTAATATATCATCCAACTCACAGAAAGTGATTTATTAATTAAATAAGGAGAGAGGATGCACTCCAGCGATTGAATAACAAACTATGACAAGAATGTGATAAGGATAGCTTTCCTCACCTCACACACACACTTTATTAATAATTGCAGACTATTATACTGTTAAACAATAATTATCTAGTTTGAGAATAGAATGAGCGAATCTGCATTATTACATAATGGTAGCTGTTTAAGTTTAAAATTGTGATTATCATTCTCTTTTACACTTGTGTATGTACTAATAATTGTACATAAGAAATCATTGTAATGTAAAAGAAAACATATAATGCGTGTAGTTTAAGGTTCCATATGGTTGAAGAAATGAGTTGAGAGAAGAATTTATAAATTTGACTTGTATGAATGATTTAGGAAGAGAAGATCAATCATCATTTAGGGCTATAAGAAGAGCAGGAGGGAGAGGGTGTGCAACTGCTCTAGCTCTTCTGACATCCGGTTCGATCATTTATTATTTCCAACCCCAGACGGACTGAAGAACATAAAACAACACTAGAGAGAATGGATAGAGAGAAAATGCTAGCAAGCAAGTCCAAAGGGGATATTTTGAGCTTAGAAATGCTACTAAGCCAATAACAGCACAAACCACCAACATTATTAGCACTTCAGCTGAATAATCCCATCTCAGGTCTTTTACGTATACGATTGCCAACAATGTTGTCATCCCCATTATGTTGTTCATCACCACATTACCGTAAAGCTACATAATAACCACATTAATTAAAACTGTTTAAGAGTTCATTAAATTAACGGAGTTGAAAAAAGTTTCAATCTCCAAAAAGCATGTAGATTATAGAATAAACAAAAAGATAGTTAATGTAGCAACCTCGGAAAATGTTAAGGAAGCAGTTCTTTTGTTCTTTTGAGCTGCAGGAAATATTGCTGCAATTGCCTTTCTAGCTTGCATGGCTACAGGGATAATTACGAAGGAGATGAAGAATGAAGGTATGCCTACTGCATTTGAAAACTGTCGAGTACTTCGGCTCAGTGGACTTGCGAGATATGTCAGCATCATGAAGCCTAAGATGACTTGAAGAAGGGCTTTGTTGAAACCCCATGTTAGCATTAACTTATAGGTCTTTTGTCCAACTTGTTCCTCATTAACCATTGAATCTACTTCCTTCCACAAAATCTGCAATTTAGTTAGCAAAAATTTAAACAAAGAATAGGCGAAACGAACATGACAAAAACTTAATATGCTGTTTTATCTAGTCAAGTAGCTTTATTTTGAATACATCATTTGAAATTTTGAATACATTTACACAAATCCTAATCAACTAGCATCACATGGATCTTCTTGAATATTCGGGGTGAAATTTTATATTAAGTTGTTTTATTCAAGTTAATTATAAGAAATATGTGATTATTAATAAACTTACTTTGTCGTACTCCTCCACAGAACGCTTTGCATCAGTGCATTTAGTTTCATGGGTAGCCTTTTTAAGCCATCTGGTGACGCCTCTGACAAATTCTTCAGAAGTGATCAGCTGGTCACCATCATCATCAAAATCTTTCATCACCTTATCTACCACCATGTCATGATTCGTGATCCATTTGTCTCCAAATTTCACCGTCTGAATGAGACTTCTTAACTCCAGTTGTGATATAACTTTGTTCTTATCTGAGTCATACTTGTCAAAGAGACTGACAAACAATGAAATTAGTAAGGTGAGTATCAACCCGGGACTGCAGGTTTCTGTTAACTAAACTTGAATTTTTAATACCTATTTATTCGATCAAGATCAGGCTTCCCATCATCATTGAGAAGGCATCCTGCATCAATAGCTTCACTTTGGATTTTCTTCAAAATTCTTGCCATGAAATGCTCAATTTTTGCTAGCTCCTCTTTTTTCTTGTTTATCAATGGCTGAACAACTTGTAAGGAATTTTTCCTCTATTTCCACATAAAGCCATTGTATCAATTCAGTGCTTACATTACAAAATACCAAGTATGACTAGCATCTTTCATAAAGATTAAGAAAAGGGTTCAAATTCAAATGCATATAAGGCTCAAGCTTTTGCATGAATTTTAATGACTTGCCTTGTTTAATGATTTCCCCCATTTGCAATCATCCTTTTGGGCCAGCTCTTTTGACTCATCTATCCATTTCATGCATCCCTCAACAAACTCATGCTCACTTATTTTTCCATCTTTATTCCGATCAAAAACCTCCAGTATCACATTAACTGCATACGCATTGTCTACCTCCAGATTTACGGATTCCATCTGTCTTATTAGAGCTTCTAATTCATCAGTGGTTAAGTGCTGGCTTCTGTCTTTATCACTTTCAGCGAATAATCTGCATCCCATTCATGGTACTAAAATGTAGCAGTCGGACCGTCTATATCTTATTATAATATATATGGGGGCATATAAATAGAAAAGGCTGAAAACATGTTGATTTGTACCGTTTTATTAGTGAAATATTTGGTTCTCCATTCTCATTAATGAGCTTCGCTTTTCCACACTTCTCTGCATGATTGAGAAACTCTGTTAGAAGATTCTGGTACTTGAAATACTCCAAACTTCTTTCCTGAATCCATGGATCCAAAACCTGGCAAGCAACACAGAGACATTATAAGTTGTGCAGCTAGTTCCTCACATGTAAATCTGTGATCACGATTATTCTTATACATAAGCCCGTTTTTTTCTTTTTATATTTCAAAACGTAAAACATGAACTTTAAGAATGCAATCAAATCCACCATTGACCTGGTAGATGAAGTAAGAGAGCAGTGATAAGGCGGAGACAATGAAGGCAATCAAAATAACAACTCGACTCCCATATAAAGTATTGAAGATTGTTATAGCCAAAATTTGGTATTGGATCATCTCGGGTCAAATACGGGTCAATTGGAATTGAATTGGGGCAAGAAGATGAATAATTAGGTTTTGGTCTACATTGTATGAAGCGAAGACGCGCCCTGTATATGTAGGATGCGTCCATGATTGTGTAGGCTGTATTTTGGGTTGTCATGTAAAGAGATGAGGAGGAAGATATTGAAAGGAGGAGGACGCGCCCAAGGTGCAGGACGCGCCCTGATAAGTATAAATAACGGGATGAGCTGTACAGGTAATAAGGTTGTCATGCAAGGAGAATATGTGTATTTTACAAGGGGAGGACGCGTCCTGCCTCCTGGAGATGCACACTTTGGGATGGTTGAGCTTGTTCTCATTCAAGATAAAGCAAATAGAGATACTTGGAAGATATAACAATATGTGGAGTTCGTAGCGTCAGGACGCGCCCAATCGTTCAGGACGCGTCCTATGTGTGAAGAATGCATGATCAAGAGTAAGTTTAAAGCAAGACAAGCGTGGAAGGAGCAATGGAGGATTATTTTCACTAACATATTTGTTGCAGGTACTCTTTGAAGAATTCCCTCCTTGAGACGGTCAAGGAGGGGGATGTCCGTGAAAAGCTTGAAGGCCTCCAGGGGTATGCCTGATGATTGAAGGCCTCCTCCTGTATTCAACGGGTGTCCTCGTTGGGGATGCGGGGTTAACTTTGGTGTGTGCTTTGGGAACTCTGTTCTTGTATTCAACGGGTGTCCTCGTTGGAGAACTTTGGAGTCATCCTGCACTTTGCACCCAAGAGCTTGGGATCACCTGTCCTGCTATCTGGTGGGTTATCCTCATTCGGGGGACAGGGACGCGTCTGGCATTTGGGGTGAACCGTGGCTATACCTGCGTTCGTAATTCAAGGGAGATAGCTGTAGCGGAATGTTATCCTTGCGCAGGGAGATGCATTATCCGTGAAGTCCTGCGATTACAAACGAGCCTTGGGCCTTCGCGGTTGGGCCTCATAGTTGGACATTCCTAAAGCTAGCGGAAGATGGATTCTGGACCGGGCCTGAGAATAAGAAGTCTAAGCCCATTAGATTTCTTGTTCCCCAAGAACTACGTGGGCTTGATTCCCTATAAATAGGGATACGTAGGCAAATTGTAAGGGGTCGGAAGCGAGAGCCATAAGGAGCCACCACCAACCCTAAGCAATCTCAGCCCCCAATTTATCACAACCACCACACTCTGCTCACTTTTCAGGCGAAGAACCACCATCGTAGATCTTGATTCCGGCGACGAACCTCAAACTTTGTTGATACCAAATTCCTCCGTCAACAAATTGGCGCTAGAAGGAGGGGTGCTGATCAAGATCATAATCTCAGGAGGAAGAGATGTCTCGTCACGATGAAGGTTCTTTGACGCAAGAATTGAAGGATAGCCACGGAGGAGTTGCATACAACGACCACGAAGGAGATCCGTAAAAATAAATATTTTTGGCCGGGGGGTCAAAGGAGATTTGAATGTAGTATCCACGGCCACGAGGGAGATCCATGGATGATGATTTCCAGCCATGAGGGTTGAAGTTTACAACCATGTCCACAAAGGAGCAAAGTTGGATGAAAAATTCGGATTTGGTGGGTTATGCGATTTTCTTACACTGTTTGGGCCGTATCTCGAGTTCCGTAATTCAGATTTGAATGATCTTACAGCCTACGCGAAGCTTATTGAATTCTCTTTAATTCAGAGATGATATGGATAGGACAATCCAAGTTGAGCAGCCCGGAAACAGAGGAAAACAGCAGCTACGAATTTTTACCAAAAAATCCTATTTGGCTTAGAAGATTGCAAGAAACCCATTCCATTAAGAAGATTGGGAGAAACCTATTTGGTATAGAAGATTGAAGAATCCTATTCTAATTAGAAGATTGAAGAATTCTATTCTATCTAGAAGATGGGAGAATCATGTTCTAATTAGAAGATTGGAGAATCCTATTCCATTTAGAAGATTGGAGAATCCTATTCCAACGAGAAGACTGAACAATTCTATTTGATTTAGAAGATTTGAGAACACTATTCAGTTCAGAAGACTTAATCAGGCGCAAATCTGAGGACGATCGGGAGGAGAACACTCCAAGAAGAAGGCATTACTATCATGAGCTAGTCATCGCCTTTAACAAGATCCCTCAAGGTAACACTCAACTAGTTTCGTTGTATTTTCCATTACTTGTTTTTGGGACTTGTGCAGGAAGAGGACTGGGAAAGAGATTTGGCATGGAGAAAATCCCCACAAACTCTTAGGACGCGCCTTGATTTTTGGGGCCCAGATGACTTTCAGCAAATTCCAGGAAAATTCACCGACTGGACACGTCCGTCCCTCTAGGACGCGTCCTCCAGGTAACATTCCAAGCTCCATATTAATTGTGTTTATTGTAGGAAGGAAATCTTATCAGGGAAAAATCTCATGAGTTACCAAGTGTCGCGTCACAATATATTAAGGCGCACCCTCTGCATGTGAAACATTCAGTGGAGAATTGCCCTCCCAGGGCGCGCCCTCAGAAGAAAAAGTCTATGGAAGTTTTCAATGAAGATGTCATGATAATCAGATGAGTTATAGTCACTACTTGAAGAATGACTCGACTGGAACTAATTCCTCATCTTTCAAGACGCGCCCTTACTTTAAGGCGCGCCCTCGAAAAAAAAAAAAATATTGATGGTGAGGTGAACTTTATTGACCACAAGGAGAATCTTAATATTGGAACTTCAAGAGAAAAGAATCTATCAGATTAGAGGTACCATGAATCCTAGGACGCGCCCCTTGATTGTCAAGGTGAGGCCCCAGGACATGAATGAGCTCCTCCATCTAAGGATATAATGTTATATCCTCCACAGTTATAAGTAAACTCTCCAAGGCTATCTCTCTCAAGGCGCGCCTTCATTGAAATACCCATGTGATCTTCCTCGACATTACATACATAATTTATAAAGAAGCGAATGAAGTACAATGATCTTCCTAGTATGTCGAGAGTTTAGTTTCAGCGAACGCGCCCTCACATCCTCAATAATCTGAGTGAGTTTTCAGGACGCGCCCTGAGCATATCTGGCTCATATGTTAAGGCTTCTTCTTTCGATATGATTACCAAGGTCATCTAGTTGTCTTTAGCAAAAAGGGAATGTGGGAGTTGTATTAGTTTAGATGAGGAAGATGAGGCTACAAAGTACTTTTGACAAGGTGCACGCTCGGGGGGTAGGTTACCTCTCATTAGTTCTGTGGTGTTACATATTGCCACATGAGTAAGGTACATGGCTTTTCCTAAAAATAAGAGAGATGCGTAAGGTCGAAAAAATACTCATGTTTAAGGAAACGCTCAACTTCAAGAAAATGTCTCTGAGAGTGAGATGCCCTTTATCAGATGCCACTTCGTGAGATGCCTCATTGGGAGATGTTTCAACAAGAGATAGTTTTTGCATCGCTTGAGCTTTGTTGAAGATAAAAGCCTTCTAAAAATATTGATCTTTGATTTAGTTTTGTTACATGAAGATTTTGTAGAAGACCCTTGTCGAGGTAGATGCTCCTCTTATAGAGGACGCGCCCTCCAAGGATGTTAGCTTGTCGAGGTAGACGCGTCACTTACAGAGGTAGCTCCCTCAAAGAATGATTTCCCTTGACGAGGTGGATGCGTCTCTGACAGAGGACGCGCCCTACAAGGATGAATACCCTTGTCGAGATAAGACGCTCCTCTTAGAGAGGACGCGCCCTCCAAGGATGAAGACCTTGTCGAGATAAGACGTTCCTCTAAGAGAGGACGCGCCCTCCAAGGATGAAGACCTTGTCGAGATAAGCCGCTCCTCTTAGAGAGGACGCGCCCTCCAAGGATGTTAGCTTGTCGAGGTAGACGCGCCTCTTACAGAGGTAGCTCCCTTAAAGAACGATTTCCCTTGTCGAGGTGGATGCGTCTCTGACAGAGGACGCGCCCTCCAAGGATGATTTCCCTTGTCGAGGTGGATGCGTCTCTGACAGAGGACGCGCCCTCCAAGGATGAATACCCTTGTCGAGGAGGATGCGTCTCTGACATAGGACGCGCCCTCCAAGGATGAAGACCTTGTCGAGATAAGCCGCTCCTCTTAGAGAGGACGCGCCCTCCAAAGATGAAGACCTTGTCGAGATAAGCCGCTCCTCTTAGAGAGGACGCGCCCTCCAAGGATGTTAGCTTGTCGAAGTAGACGCTCCTCTTAGAGAAGACGCGCCTTCCAAGGGTGATTCCCCTTGTGGAGGTGGACGCTCCTCTCATAGAGGACGCGCCCTCCAAGAATGATACCCTTGTCGACGTGGATGCTCCTCTCATCGAGCAAGACGCTCCTCGTAAAGAGGACGCGCCCTCTAATGATGTTAATTATTTGAGGAAGACGTCGCCTCTTTAAAGGGCGCACCTTCTATAAATAGATGATTGAAGAAGATTGTAAAAGTTTTGACTTTGATTTGAATAAATGAATCACGCTATTTGTGGAAAAGATGAGATCAGCGGTTTGGAGTCATGATTTGGAAAGAAGCAGGAAATCAAATATAGAATGGTATTGTGTCATCGGTGGAAGGATCACTATCACCAACAAGGCACGTCCTCCTTGCGTCGAAGATTATTTATTACTTGAAGATCAGAGAGCTAGTGTTTTATTCTGGTCGCGCTTTCCTTAGAGTGCGCCCTCATATGATGACCCTTTCAGTTTAAGGCGCGCTCATAGGAGACCAATATTGGGATGAAAAAGTTAGAGAATCCTCAAATCTTTGTTAATGGATTGTGCTTTTCCAAGGTATGTGAGGTGCACACTTTTGTACAAATTCTCTTGTTTCTTACGCAGAGTTAGCTCATGTAAGTTTAGATATATAGTACATAAGTGGTAAACCTGTCTAGACAAACCAAGGTTAAGGTTATCAAGAAGAGAAGGGGTATTCATAGGTGAAGGCAGGAAGAAATGTGAATGACAATTGTGAACGCGACAAAGAGTGAGAGCGCGCCGTCATGGTCAATAAGGAGGATAAGATTCCGAAGACGCGGCCTTAATTGAGAATGCGCCTTCATAGAGGAAGATGCAGAAGACGCATACTCATACGAGTGGAGGATGACACAAATTTTTGCTTGGATGTAGATATTAGAATTCCAATTTTGTTTCCAACTTCATATGGAATTCGGGGGGTAGTTGTTATAGCCAAAATTTGGTATTGGATCATCTCGGGTCAAATACGGGTCAATTGGAATTGAATTGGGGCAAGAAGATGAATAATTAGGTTTTGGTCTACATTGTATGAAGCGAAGACGCGCCCTGTATATGTAGGATGCGTCCATGATTGTGTAGGCTGTATTTTGGGTTGTCATGTAAAGAGATGAGGAGGAAGATATTGAAAGGAGGAGGACGCGCCCAAGGTGCAGGACGCGCCCTGATAAGTATAAATAACGGGATGAGCTGTACAGGTAATAAGGTTGTCATGCAAGGAGAATATGTGTATTTTACAAGGGGAGGACGCGTCCTGCCTCCTGGAGATGCACACTTTGGGATGGTTGAGCTTGTTCTCATTCAAGATAAAGCAAATAGAGATACTTGGAAGATATAACAATATGTGGAGTTCGTAGCGTCAGGACGCGCCCAATCGTTCAGGACGCGTCCTATGTGTGAAGAATGCATGATCAAGAGTAAGTTTAAAGCAAGACAAGCGTGGAAGGAGCAATGGAGGATTATTTTCACTAACATATTTGTTGCAGGTACTCTTTGAAGAATTCCCTCCTTGAGACGGTCAAGGAGGGGGATGTCCGTGAAAAGCTTGAAGGCCTCCAGGGGTATGCCTGATGATTGAAGGCCTCCTCCTGTATTCAACGGGTGTCCTCGTTGGGGATGCGGGGTTAACTTTGGTGTGTGCTTTGGGAACTCTGTTCTTGTATTCAACGGGTGTCCTCGTTGGAGAACTTTGGAGTCATCCTGCACTTTGCACCCAAGAGCTTGGGATCACCTGTCCTGCTATCTGGTGGGTTATCCTCATTCGGGGGACAGGGACGCGTCTGGCATTTGGGGTGAACCGTGGCTATACCTGCGTTCGTAATTCAAGGGAGATAGCTGTAGCGGAATGTTATCCTTGCGCAGGGAGATGCATTATCCGTGAAGTCCTGCGATTACAAACGAGCCTTGGGCCTTCGCGGTTGGGCCTCATAGTTGGACATTCCTAAAGCTAGCGGAAGATGGATTCTGGACCGGGCCTGAGAATAAGAAGTCTAAGCCCATTAGATTTCTTGTTCCCCAAGAACTACGTGGGCTTGATTCCCTATAAATAGGGATACGTAGGCAAATTGTAAGGGGTCGGAAGCGAGAGCCATAAGGAGCCACCACCAACCCTAAGCAATCTCAGCCCCCAATTTATCACAACCACCACACTCTGCTCACTTTTCAGGCGAAGAACCACCATCGTAGATCTTGATTCCGGCGACGAACCTCAAACTTTGTTGATACCAAATTCCTCCGTCAACAAAGATATTGGCCAACTGCAGAATTACAAAAGGCGCTAATGAGAGGAGCATGATTCCCGCTGTGTGTTTAGTTTTCTTGTCCATTGTAACAGCTGAATCTGTGATCATTAACTAAAACGTTGCAGGAGCTCTTATGTTTTAAAATAAATTTGTTCAAGAGAATATAATAAGATGAAAACCTGTCAAAAAGGAGAATTTCCCTCTTTTCGGAAATGGTTTTGAAGTTGAAGCTTCGGTGCCTTGAACTTTACTTGAATATTTTTCATGAGATACTGTTCTGCCAAAAATTACACACATTCCCCACAACAAAGTAAGATACAAGACTGTAGTTCCCGTATAAACTGCAACTCCAAGAGAGACTTGTTGCTCTGCATTCCCAGAATCAGCAAAAACCCCAGATACTACAAAGTAGAACACAGAGGAAATCAATTTTTGGCTCTTCAAGTCTATCACATAGTGGCGAAAACACAAAAACAAAGTGGAGTACAATTAAATATGACGAGGATAGTTCTTGCGAATGACAAAATAGAAAATTTCATCTATTGTAATTTCATGCAAACATGATCCCTATATGCTAACTCTTACATCATGTAGTATCAATTAAAATCACTCTACAGTTGTATGGAATTATTGGGCTTTGCTAGTATCTTTGAGTATGTGGAGGGAAGATAAAAAGATAAATGCAAAAGTGAAATAAGTACCAATGACCATAACAAGTCCAGGTAAAACCATAAGAACCCGAAACAGACTTGCTCCAAATATACCAGTGCCAAGAATGTTAAAAATATTGTTACTTCCTCGGGTTAAAAGTTTTTCTCCTAACATCAGCATGTATTGGTAGACTATCATTTGAAAGATATAGCCTCCAATGTTGTCTGCACATGGAAAGAATCCGTAAACGTGCAAGCAAGCATCTGACGATGATCGTAACGATGAGGAAGATGGCAACGACAAGTTATGGAGTGTGAGAAATGAAGTTGACGACTGCATTTCATGGTCATGTCCGTCTGATATTAACTGATTAGAAACCAAAGCTCGACTTTCGACTCCTACAAGCATAAGGGTGAAGAAGAACAAGCATGGTAGACTAGCCATTAAACAAAATCTTTTAGATGATGCATAATCGCTTATAGCATATAATTATATACTCCCTCCTTACTAATTTATCGGTTTTGTTTGACTTTTTACAACCAAATTTTGACTGAAAATTTCATATAGTATATAATTGAAAAAAATTATAAAAATTATATCATTATAAAGTACGTAATCTAATTTAATACGTATTATTCATTTTTTCAAAATAACGAAAGATTGATATTTAATTTACGGTTAAAGTTGAGTCAATTTGACCACAAAAAGTCAAAAAAGAGAGATAAATTGGGACGAAGGGAGTATCTATACTCTTTATTAATAAGGGAAATAATGTATAATTTGGTGTTAAAAGTACCAAAGTACCAAATTTGGTAGTAACCTGATATAAGTTACTTCTATTCTCAATAAACTTTGTTTTTAACACAAATTGACATGATATAAGTTGACTTCTATTTTCAATAAACTTTATTTTTAACACAAATCGACTTATATTTTTTGTAAACTTTATTTTCAAAGATTGAAAAGGCTAATTATAACATAATTATCAGATTATATTAATTAATATTATATTAAATTATCTAAAGAACAGATACTTGGTTCATAAGATACAGATACAATTCATTTCACAAATATAAAACTAATATGTTACAATTCTATATTAAGTAAAACAATGCAAAACTAGAATTATAGTGAAAAATTTCATAACTGATTCGATTTTTTTTAACCTCATAATTATTTTTTGCAAGTACCAATTTAATATTGATATTAATATATTAATTTTAATTCTTGTTTTGCACGGATTATGAATAATTCTCTATAAATATTAATTCGATATTTTTAGTGTCGGACCCATGTGTCGCGCGGGTTATAATTATCTATACTCTTTATTAATAAGCGAAACCATATATAATTTGGTGCTAAAAGTACCAAAATACCAAATTTTGGTTCATCCAATTGTCTATTTACTTCATAAAATAAAAATATTTTTTAAACGATTTGTAAATTATATTAAAAATTTATTAAGTTACGTTAAATTAAATACGGTAACTTATATTTATTTTTAATTTTAGAAAAACTACAAACTACTAAGTAAACAACTAACACGAATTGATTTATATTCTTTGTAAACTTTATTTATTTATAAATTGTATTAAAAATTTATTAAGTTACGTTAAATTAAGTAAAATAACATATATTTACTTTTATTTTGAAAAACTATGAAGTACAAATTAAAATATGAACACGAATTGACTTCTATTCTTGGTTTTATTTTCTATAGTATAATTTTAAAAATAATTAAGTAATAGCAAATGACTTTAGTAACATTTATTAACTTTTAAACTGAAAATTATTGATTTAACGATTGTATTTGTTATCGTCCATCACAACGTTTATTTACTTTGAATTAAAAAACATATTTTAACAATAACATATTTATGGGCTGTATTTTGATTATATTAAGTAATATAAAATTAAGTTTAATAACATCTATATACTTTTAATTTGTAAATTAATTTTTATCGATAATTAAGTAATATTAAATAAATTATATTGAAGAGGCTAATTATAAGATAATTATCAAATTATATTAATTAATATTAAATTATCTAAAGAACAGATATTTGGTTCATAAGATAAAGATACAATTTGTTTCACAAAATAAAACTAATATGTTAGATTTCTATATCAAGTAAAACAATGCAAAATTAGAATTATAGTGGAAAATTTCATAACTGATTCGATTTTTTTTAACCACATAACTATTTTTTGCAAATACCAATTTAATATTGATATTAATATATTAATTTTAATTCGTGTTTCGTACGTATTATGAATAATTCTATACAAATATTAATTCAATATTTTTAATCTCGGGTCCGTGTTTATCACGGGTTATTAACTATATATACTAATAAAGAAACCATGTTTAGGTCCTAAATATTGGTACTCACTAAAAAATTGTACAACTATTTTTAAATTTTTTATTTAATAAAATCTCAACCGACAAAAATTAACTTCTACTCTCTGTAAATTTTATTTTTCTTCAATTTTTATTTATTGCTGAACATCCAAGTGTCGGTTTATTTTAAAATAACCGTATTAGTAAGTTAACATGTCAGATTTATATAAGTAAATAATTAGGTGCATGCATAACGATAATTATACGGTGAAATTTTAGAATTACACTTAACTTCAATTTTTTTAACTACTCCCTCCGTTCCTCCCAACTATTATCATTTCTCAGAGAGTGTTCGACACACATTTTAAAAATTTTCTTTTTCTGAATAAAAATAAAATGTTTAAACTTTTATTTAGAAAAAATAAATTTTTTTAAAAAAGTTAAACAACTATATTTTTTCTTCATCTTAAAATGCGTGATGAACACTATAGAATTGTGTACAATTTAGTGCTAGCTATATAGAATTGTGTACAAAAAATTGTACACAATAACATGTTAATTGATGTAAGATATTTTAATGGGGCTTATTGATGTGAATATAGGGTTTCATTCCCATTAAAACCCATTGCATGTCATTCCCTACAAAATTTTGTACATAATTCTCTACACCAAACATTTTCCTCGACAAAAATGTGTATGACATACTTTTTTTTAATAATATGTATTGCACTTTCACATCGAGTCGAAATAAGAAGCTCTGTGTTAAAGGTGAGACTTATTAACTTATAAACCCGCAATAATTTATTGACGGGTGTTTGTCGACCCAACTTATAAGTCGAATTTATAACTTATAAGATAAGTTGAATGTTATTTTTCATTTGTTTTATCAAATTTAGTTTTGAAATATATTTTCTTAAATGTTAATCTAACTTAAAATATAAAAATTCAGATAATTATATTTAAAATATATTTATTTTAGTTCATTTAAATTAAAAAAAATCTGACTTAAAAGATAAATTATCCAAACACTTGTTTAATTTATAAACATTTATCAACTTATCACTTATGGAGTCCCGTGTTTCATTGGAGTCCTTGAAGTCCACATATGTTCTGCAAGTAAAATATAGCTTAAATTGCTGCAAAACGTATTATTTTATGATATTCTACAAATATCACAATTTTATTGAAAATTTTGCAGATGACATAGATTTTACAAGTGGAACGTTTCAAAATATATTATTCTACAAAATATGCTTAATTTGCAGAACATAAATTTTCATGTTGCAGAACATACATATTGTACTTGTAAATATATGAGATTTGCAAGATTTTATTGAAATAATGATATTTGTGAAACATGTTTTGCAAGATAACACGTTTTAGAAGATATATTTTATTTGCAGAACAAATATGGACTCCGAGAACTCCAATTAAAAGGTGGATTTCATGGCACTTTACTCCACTTCATCAGTCATTTATTCAATTTAAGACATAATTTACTTATTTTTAAAATTTCCGAAACCGGCAAAATGTTTTTCTTCTACATTGCTTTCTGTCATAATTTTTAACTAAACAGCTTCTGTCATTTTCACCAGGCCCTTATACAGATCATTCATCATCTTCAAAAGACTTGTATGATCTGTATAATTTTCACCATAGAATAGGTACCTTTAAGGGCCACTAGGAAAAAAATTTAAAGAACAAACCATCTGGCATATTTGTGTCTGGTATTAATCCCCACTGTTTTATTCCTAAACAAGAACACCAGAATACTATAAAGAACTATATTCCCTAAGCATTTAATAGTTAAAATGAATGGAACAAAGTATGAAATATATTAGACCGAGTATAAAAAGTGAGAAATATATGTGGGCTGAGTGTAAAAAGTAAGAGATTGATGGAATAAGATATGAAATATATGTTGAACCAGCGGAAGAAGTTAGAAATCCGTCGAGAATATGTTTAAAAAAATATTATCAGTTAATTTTTTTATTCTTCCCAACAAACAGACCGGACCTGAGTCAACTGCCGTGAAAGTGTAAATTTTCCAGCATCCAGTTTCGTTTCCTAGTGAGTTTTGCCCCAGAAGATATGAAAGATTTATACTTGATCTTTATAAACTACAAATACAAGCATTACACACTTCCTTCTTCCCTAGAAGTGGTTCTTAAAGTTGAAATGTTTAAAGTAATATCAGAATAAGAATAAATTAATTTGGGAATCAAATATTATAATGGGTTCAAACATTTTGTTGGATTTTTCTACTCTTGAATATAATTTTAGTTCTTATTCTACTGCACAAACGTGAACTCATATTTGTCAGCATAATTTGGTTCTAATTTCAAAGAACAGTATTCACCTATAAATGAAATCATATGCGTGCACGTGTCAATTCCATAAATTAATCGAATGTTATGATTAATAATGGTTTATGATATTAATCCTCTGCCCCTCCCTATTGATTTACAATACCCTATATATATAGGGATGATACAACCAGGAAATCAGGAAATGATATCCCAAATATTTACAATAAATGAGTGAATATAAATTGTTCCTAAATTATAGGCATAAGGTATAATCTGCTGCTAATCTATTCCTAAATTATAGCCATCGGTTAAGACTCCCCCGCAGTTTGAGCGAGCGGAGGACAGACGCTCAAGCTGGAGCGAAAGGACTGGAACAACTGCCGAGCTAGGCCTTTAGTGAAAATGTCTGCGTACTGAAAAGCAGATGGCACATGTAGAACCCGAATCTGTCCGACTTTAACTTTCTCTCGAACGAAGTGTATGTCAATCTCTATGTGTTTGGTTCGCTGATGTTGAACCGGATTGTCTGACATGTATACTGCAGAAACATTATCACAAAATATCACAGAGGCCTGCCGTAGAGGAACATGTAGCTCAAGAAGTAAATTACGAAGCCAAGTGGCTTCTGCAGCAGCATTGGCCACCCCCCGGTACTCTGCCTTCGCACTGGATCGAGAAATCGTAGGTTGCCGTTTAGAGGACCAAGAAATCAAATTATCACCAAGAAAGACACAGTATCCACTGGTGGAGCGACGGGAGTCTGGGCAACCTCCCCAATCGGCGTCTGAGTAGGCAACCAGAGAATGTGTATTGGTCTTGCCAATACGTATGCCATAATCAATTGTGCCCTGTAAATACCGTATGATGCGTTTCAGGAAAGCAAAGTGAGGATCCCGTGGTTCATGCATGAAGAGGCAAATTTGTTGAACAGCATAGGAAATATCCGGGCGGGTAAAATAAACCTGCACACTGCTTCATTCTCACACAAAAGAAAAGCATTTCTTCTGAGGATTTGGCTGATAGATGGTATTCTTTACTCCGTGTAGAATCATTTGTCTTGCTTTCCACTAAGATACCATTGATTCTTTCTTAGTGTTCGCCTGTTCGTCAGCTGCCCCATAAGACAATCTTCGAGGCTTCGTAGTTACTTTCCCATTTGGTGAAAAGGACTTCACTGAAGTGATTGATTTTATTGTTGGTGATTTTGTATTTTTAGCTGTCTTGCTTGCTTGTTTACTGCTAGTTACTTTCTTCGGACTTGATTGTATAAGGGCTCGGCTTTCCCATGGCCGAGCAGCAACCCAGCGTTCCATCCAACTCCAACCCCAGATAGCTTTGCCAAGTTCATAACTACCCAGAGCAGAGTTTGAATTAGCTCTCCACTACAAAAAAATGATGTTTCCAAAATAAAGTACCTTTACAAAAAAAAATGATAAATTTGCAATGCAATCACACTATATACCTGATGAGAAAATGCATAAGCCATAGCTCGCTCTCGCTTCCCTGCTGCTTCTTCGCGAAGATGAATCCTTGCAAGAACTTCCTCCATTGTTTCAGGACCATTGCTCCATTCCACCTGCAAGTAACCAGTCCAGGTGTATGAGAAAGAGCTAACACATATATAGCAATAGTTAGAGAGATTTATCTAGCTTCATGATAAGCACATAGGACAAGTAGTGCAGGTGCAATAGTGTATACAGACTACAACTTACTACTAAAAGAATTCATGTGGTAATGACGGAATGGGGATGCCTGTCGCAATCGTAGTTATATATTAGAAACTTCACATAAATAAATAAAATAGAACAATATAATATTTTGCTTCCAAGCAAATTATTTTTCTTAAATTAACGAAGTAGGTATGGGTAACTTGGTAAGCTGTCGCTGCCATACAGCGAAGGATTTAGGAATATTTTTTTTTGTAAATTATACACTAAAAAGAAAAATTAAGTCTAAAGAATTATAATGCTGTGTGTGTATCCGTAAGCTCTTAGCATCAAGAAAAAGTTGCAAGCTGCATGCATTTGGATTCAGAGGGCTATCTCAGCCAGGTCTCGACCAACTGGCCCTCTAAGGTTCACCCAACAATTTTCTATACTGTTAGATCAGCCTCCTTATTTGGATTAGCTGTACCAGGAAAGCTCCTTGTGGAAAAGGTACTTTCTAAGTTTCTAGAACTAGCTCAAACTAAATCACAAAAATAAAACTGGCAGTTTGTGTGCACGCACATGCAACAGACCGCATACATGTCTCAGTGTTGCTCAAAACTGGATTACTTTTAACCCTAAAGGGAAAAGGTAGGTTTGTTATGTTGAGGCCACCACGGCTTTACAAAGGAAACTAATCTTGCCTGATCATATTTTGTCACTACATTATCGTCACGCAAACCCGGATGCTACATGAGACAGAGGTATTTCAGATACATGTGCTTTCACTATTCGGAAAAATATGTCAAGGATATTCAGAAATGAATTATTAAACTAAATACGATAATAACATCTTCTTTAAAATATCTGTCAATAAAGTTTAGAAACCACAGTGTGTGACTAGTAAATGATTATACTTGCATGCATGAGAGACTTTTACCTCGAGGTCATGAAGCTTTGTTTCAAGTTTTAATTGATTCTCTAGCTTCCTTTGTTTGATTCGGGCTTCCAATGCCATACTATTTCTCCGTGTTCTGATTTCAGTTTGTAAACTGCTCCATGTGTGGAGGTATTTCAGAGTTACGGATGCTTGCTTTCTGGAAGAAGAACCTAGAGCCACTGCCCGTAATTTGACAGTCCCTTTCAACTGGCGTCGAGTTTTTCTTGCCTGAGAAATTATAGAATTATGTTAACATTGATGCATATGATGACATAATGTAGGACAGTCACACAACCTAAATCACACAATATCTTGAAAACAAACTAGGCAATCCTTAATCTTATTGTTTCTATATATTTCCTGAAGTTGTAAGATTATTTTTACAAAGCTTTAGAGTAAATCATGTCTAGCCATCTTAGTTTATTTCGACACCATAAAAATTATGCATGTTTACACTTATTTTCTAGAAGAGTCATAGATGCTTGATAACACAGTCGGCACCAAAACTGCTAATGTAGTTAAGTTTTAGATCAAAATCAAGAAATGCTTCAGGGCTTAAATAAGTAAAAAGCTATCGATTACATCAGAAAATATGAAACCTATACCGAAGGAATACTCATTAATTTCCGGGTTGTTTTTTTCAAAATGTACCAGAATATCTTCTCAGCAAGCATAGAATTTAGGTGAGCATATATGATGTATTCATCCAAGTACCGGTAGACCAAGTACAACCATGTTTGCCGCTAATCACGGAAGAATAGGAACTTGCATTGATGGTATATAGCCTAAACAGATGTTTCCTACAGTCTAAAACATCCCTGTCTACCAAGTGTTTGCAAATGGCTAACTGGGGAGGAGTAACAGGACTTACATCTCCTGTTTACTTAACATGATTTTAGATCATTACTTTGTAGGACTACTAGGATGTGTATAATCTTTTATCCATCATAAAGACACTGTACAAATACTTAAATAACTTTAAACAATTGTTGTTCAGAAGCTGCTAATTGAAACAGATACCCTCCTTGCTTTCGTGTATAATTTTATCTACCAAATTTAATAATCTTCCATGTCTTCGATAATTTCTTTACAGTTTGTCATTTGCAGCTTCAACGATGGCCACATTGTTGCATTGTAGATGAACGCAAAGAAGTAACTCATCTATCAGGATTCATCTCAGCTTGTCTAAACACAAACTTGGACCCTTAAAAAATCAAGGAGGGCGCGAGCTGCAGCAAGGATGCTTCTAGTGCTATAAGAGACCTAGAGTTCGATTCTAACCTCCCCAATACTTAACAACGTAACAACTATTTTAAAGAATATATATGCCAAAACTGTTCTAAAGACAGGGAACATCTATTCTATACATTTAATAAGAATAATTGAAATTAACCACAATTTCATATTACAAAATATGCAAGTCTGATAACTAGGCCCAGAAATAATTGGCTGACAGATACTCATTATAGCCTTGCTTTATCTGGCGATAGATTATTAATAAGGGAATAAAGGTTTTGCTTTTATCTAACTGATGCATAAACTGAAGTCAAAACATGATGAAACTAGAATGTGTAATAGCATTTTATGTAACCTCCACTTAGACTTACCCTATATGCTCGAAATGCAGTTTGAATCTTTGTAGCTGCTAGATCCTGAATCCCAGGATTCCCATTAGGGACATGATGTGAAAGATTGGTAGAATTCATCTGAAATTTTTTTTTTTGGTTTAACCCGTTTGCATATTGAAGCCCTGAAGATCCCTGTGGTTGAACAGATAGAGTATCCACAGAAACATGCACACACTTTAGATGGTAACTCCGTGATTTGAAACAATTACTTAACTAATCTAAATTTTCAATCTCTACAATCAAAATTAAAAAGAAAAGTGTTTTCTTAAGAATTTTAGAATGACAAGAGGATTTAATATTGGATGTGGGTTAACACCAATGCTTTTGCACATAATTTATGCTATAGGATGCTTTTGGCAAAAAAAATCAACAGGGTAATATGTAAAGTATTACCTTAAGATATTTTGGCTTTCCATTCTTTAGTTTCTTAAAGCTGACTATCTTTTTGAGCCAATCTCCAGACCCCATTTTCAAAATTAAATATCTCCTGAAGGCTGCACTGATAAGTGATAAGAAATGAAAGTTATAAATGTATATGGCACTAAACGAATTTGTATCAGAGAGTAAGTCCTTATGAGGAGAGTTGAAATGAAGTTGTAAGAAAATATAACCACGACGGGTGATGCTTCACAGATTGCTTCACAGATAACAAATGTAGCATAAACAATTTGGCATTTTTCTGCAAGTACTTAGTTGGAATTGCCTTATAAACTAATAATCAGTGATATAACTCAAATTTTTATGTACTAACACCCCCTGTTCTCGACTTCTATTGTCTTCAAATGGATTAATTAAAAAAAAATATAAGAATTAAGTTTTCTAAACTGGAGTAATAAGTTGAAGACCTATTTTTTGTGTTAAATTGGGAGTTGTTTTTCCACAGATAACTAGCTACATACTAATCATGGAAGACTAAACAATGATGGGGAAGGATAATTATAATAGAGAGGGTAATGCAGCGGTCTGTAGAATAATTAGAAAGAGTAAAAATTACAGTTTCGTTTATTGAAAATGTCCCATAAGTTTGATAATTGCAGATGACATACAAAATAGGATGATTGAGGTTTTCAGTACATATTCAAGAATTTTACAAACCAAATTCTATTGCCAAATTATTACTTCTTTCGGTGTGTTAAATCATCTATGCCTTCAGAATAACATGTTAATAGTTCCCACTTTGTTTCAGCTAATTCATGAATGCCTGAACTTACAAGGAAATGCTTCTTGTTTAATATGAAAGTTTATCGATTGAGTTAGATGCTAAATTGTCAAAAACTAAAACAGCTCTTCTGAACTCGAAACACTATTCACTTTCAAAATCATTTGGCTCTATCTTGTATTTCGAAATGGATAAAACTGATATGAGTTTTCAGTATTAAATTAAAAAATTACGATCCAAAAATGATATGCATACATGATACACTTAAATGTTTTGACACATTTAATAACTTAACATGGTATGAGAGGAGCAGTCTCTTTGAATGAGGAATGTACAACATACAAACACAATAAACATAAGATAAGAAGCTCTCTTCCTAAATTTATAGTTCCAATAAATAGATGGAATATAGGTAGCTAAAGAAAGAATATCAAACCAACATCCTTAAGCATCACCTCACCTCATTGAAACAATTATGAAAATTACAGAGCACAAGTAAAAAGAATGAGTAAATGTATAGCAAAAAGAAGAGGGCAAAAAACAGATAATATTTAGCAAAGCCTGACATACCGGAGGAGGAGAAATGTTGAGTTGAATTTTGATGAACAAGAAGAAGAAAGAATGGTGGGGGTGGGTGGTGGCAAAAGAGTAGAATAAAAGGTAGGTGTGCAGGGGCAGGGGATTGATATTTCATACAGACCATGGCCCCATCTCTTCCCACCTGCAGTTTTATTTTCGTTATAATATTATATATCTATTTTACACAGACAGAAGGCCATGTTTGGTTTGCTTAGTATGGGTTATTAAGTTAGTGAGCCTTTTTTTTCTTTTATCCTAGATTGGGGGAATAACTCGTGCGAGTCACGGGTCATACATCCATATATTATATTTTTACAGCAACTTCAACCACTATACTTATATAGGCTCTTAAGGTAAATTTTGAATAAATTGAGATAAAATTTCTCTCCAAAAAATTCTTTGTCTCTCTTTATAATATTAGGAGTTTCAGATGCTTCCTCATTATTATATCATATTTTATTACCCGTCTATTTAACATAAATTACTTTAATGAGTAAAAAGATAGATAGAAAGTGAGTTTAAGGAGAATTGTTAGAGAAATTGTTTGATTTTGGCTTCTAAATAATTAGGAGCTCATTTATTTATATTATTTGTAGTGAAATTGCAAGGAGTTTGTTGGAGTTGCTCTCAGTTGTTTTCTTATTTGTAAATGTTGTACAACGTCTAACGTATATCAAATACAAATTGATTGTTTATCTATTATTTTCGTACAAGACATTACCAAATTATACAATGTTTCTAATATAGCTCATTAAGCAAAATATATATATTCTTGTTTGTGTTATATAATTTGTATTTAATGAATGAATATAAACATGGTAGTAAATATACGTTTATAAATGGTAGCCCGCAAGAGTTGACTCAGTTGGTTAAGAGGGGATAACTATCCTTTTCGTCACATGTTCGAATCCCACGGGAGACGAATTTATGATTATGCCTCCTGAGCTAAAACTTGTCGCTTAATGCGGTTTACCTTGGTTCACGTAATTTGTAGGCGGCTGCGGGTTACCTACGATAAAAAAACGAAACGATTAAACTTAATTTGTAAAATGCCGTTAGTATGTTTATAAAGGAAAAAATAAAAATTAACATATATGTTGAACACATAGTTGACCAAATTTTTTGAATTTTATTTAAATAAACTATATGTACGTGTCTATATTATTATTGAGTTCACTACTAACTTGCAATTAACTTACTCAATTTAAAAAGATAAAAAATGCATAACTTGAGTCAAAATGACTTGCAGTCATAATATATACAATAATGTAAAATTTACATTACTGTTAATATAAAATTTGATTTTAATAAAAAAATGTTACTTTTTGAAATTCAACGTATGCATGTATGGAAAAATGTTAGTTTTTTATTTACACTATTATTAACAAAGTAAGATTAAGTTATATGTGTGTGTTAGCATGTAAATTATCGTATGTTATATTTTCAAGTAAATTATGACGGTTTCAATTATGTATATGCTAAATATCTAATTTATGTACATGTATAATCATTATTAAATCTAGTGAAGCAATTGATTACTTAAATAACATGCATTTATAATTATTCATAAATTAAAATTATGTAATAAGTAAATTTTTATAATTTATATATGGTATTCACATTATCACTGACAAACAATCCATATCTATTTTTTACGCAACCGATATCAATCATGGTTGTAATATAAAAATAAATTATATATTTTTAAGACTTATTATTAATATTCATGATTTTTTTTTCAAGAATTCGAAGGAAAAATTGTATTTATATCGTTGTTTAAACCGTTTTTAAGTTTGTTTCATTTTGACTCTAACATTTCTTCATATTATAATTTGATAACATTGTATACTATTCTCCTAAAATTAAATATTTTTTAATTCGATAAATTTTTATAAATATCAGTTGAACTGGTTAATTCTTTCAAATTATTGAACAATACATATTTTTCCTTAAATAATATAAAATGCATTGAATCAAATTCTACAATATATAGTATACATATATAACTTTTATTCGAATAATTCAAAATATTTGACAATATTGTCTTGATCAATGAATATTGTTTATCTAAAAGATTTTTTTTAAAAAGCTAATTTTTTTAAGTGGAAAATAAAAACTAAATCGATTTAATTTATTATATTTTTAATTAAGAAAAATTAAAAAAAACTCAAAATTGTAATATCTTTTGTAATTTTCCAAGGATTAAATAAATGTAGTACTTTATAGCTTATTATTTTAATTTATTAAAGTAACAGATATTTTATAAATAAAAATATATTTTAACTAAAGTCCTTATTCAGC